>NC_066534.1:12923218-12930718 GCF_024679095.1 Eriocheir sinensis | reverse complement strand
AGAGTTAGTAATATAATTTAGTCTAGGGAATCTAATCTAGGCCTAAAAAAATGTACATGTAATAAAAATTTGAAAATGTATATGAAGTTGAAATGGTAAGAGTAGCTATTGAAGTTGTTGATATATTTAAAGTTTTAGTTATAGTTGAAGTTATAGTGGAGTATTATTGCAGGTGAGTTTAATAGTAGTGTATAATTGATGGTAATATGGAAGGCGTTGAAGTGGTCTTAGGAGTGAAGCGGAGTTAGGGATTGAAGTGAAAGGTGAATTTAATAGTAGGGGAGTGAAGTGGAGTTAGGGATTGAAGTGAAAGGTGAATTTAATAGTAGTGTATAATTGATGGTAATATGGAAGGCGTTGAAGTGGTCTTAGGAATGAAGTGGCGTTAGGGATTGAAAGGGATGTGGAGGAAGAGGAGGAGGGTGTCAAGTGGTGGATAGGTAGGCTGAGGACGAGGACATGAGTGAATGGGTAGGTGTGCGTTGGAGTAAAAAAAAAAAAAGAAGAGGGGGGGGGAAGCAGGATCCACCCCTCACCCCACCCACTCCCTCTTTTAACCCCATCCACACCCACATACTCAGACCATTAAATAACCAGTGTGGCAGGTTTAGAAGGGGGGAGGGTGGAGGTGGTGGTGGAGGGGGGCAGTAGGGGTGGGGGTGGGGTGGGAGGGTGGGGGTGGCTATGAGGAATGTCCATTTTCATCATACTACCTTCATTCCTCACATTCCTCTTTCCTCCCCCTGTCTACCACTGTCCTCCTCTCCTTGAATCTTGGAGAGGTGCCCCCCGCCCCCCATATCTCTCTCTCTCTCTCTCTCTCTCTCTCTCTCTCTCTCTCTCTCTCTCTCTCTCTCTCTCTCTCTCTCTCTCTCTCTCTCTCTCTCTCTCTCTCTCTCTCTCTCTCTCTCTCGTAAAGCTGTTTCTACCAGAATTTGTGAGACTACAGCAGGTACTAGATTACATAAGAAAAGAGAGAGAGAGATAGAACAACAGGTAAGCGGATATCGACACACAGGATTGCGTTTACCTGTTTCCTGTACCTGTTGGCCAGACGGACGCCCAGACTTCCCTTCCCTTCCCTTGCCTTCCCTTCCCTTCCCGTCCCCTGGGGCTTTCCTTCCTACGTGACCCCTCCTGACCAGCTATCTCATTCCTTCACTCTATCCTTTTCTCTCCTTTTTTCCTCCTTATCCTCTTTCCCCTCCTCCTCCTGGTCCTTATCTTTCTTCCCTCCTGCAACTTTTTCCTACCTACTTTACTCTCTCTCTCTCTCTCTCTCTCTCTCTCTCTCTCTCTCTCTCTCTCTCTCTCTCTCTCTCTCTCTCTCTCTCTCTCTCTCTCTCTCTCTCTCTCTCTCTCTCTCTCTCTCTCTCTCTCTCTCTCTCTCTCTCTCTCTCTCTCTCTCTCTTTTTCCCCGGGTCAGCTCATAAACACCTTCCCTCAGACCCTCTCAGCCTTTTGATGGCCTCTCAGCCCGTCCATTCACTCTCCGTCCCATCACAGCCTCTCGCAGCCTTTTCAACGCGTCCACCCTGCCCCTCAGACGCCTACTAACCTACTTAATCTACTCCCATACGAGCACAGCGTCTGAAGAGGATCCGACGGCCTCTGAGATTCCTTTAAATATCATGAGTATCAACGAGCTGTCATTATATGCTTTTAACCCTGTGACTACTGCTGCTTGTGTTTGTTTGTCTTTCACGGCAATTCACAGTCTTCCACAGCTACAGAAGTTCTCTCACAGCCATCCACAGTGTATTCGAATCATTTCATCCCCCTCCCCCCTCTAGCCTTTAGCAACCCTTTTCAGCCCTTTCAGATGCCTTTACTTCTAGACACAGCTCACCATAGCACTCCACAGCCTTCTTAGTCCTACATCAGCTCTCTGCCTCCATCATTATCGTGACACATATTTCAACAACCTTTCTTATCCTCAAACAGACCTCCACTGACCTTCATTTCCATACTCGTTTCCACAGCTCTGCATAGTCCTACATCAGTCTTCAATAATCTTTCACACCAGCCCTTCAAATCCTACAACAGCCCTTCACAGCCCTCATTATAAACCTTCTCAGCCATCCTTTTCCCTGCACATTCCTCTTCTCAAACCCCTCTTGCAGTCCTCCCCAGACCCTTCGTGCAGCCCTCCCAGACACAGCACAAGGGAGGATGTCGCCGACCTTGGGGCTGAGGCGAGTTTTTTCCTCCGTGTGCCTTCGCGTAACGCATTAGCCGCTGCTCATCCGGGTCCTGCCGCGGGTAGTGGGGCGGGCATTAGGTGCGTTTTTGTGGCCGTGTGAGTGACTGTTTACGTTGGTGTGCGTGTGTGAGGTGGGAGGTTATGTGTGTGTGTGTGGGAAGGGTTGTGTGTGTGTGTGTGTGTGTGTGTGTGTTTGCCCCTCTGCCACAGTCTCCATGGTTGAATGACTGGCTAACTGTCTGTTGAATTTTGAGTGTCCGTCTGTCTGTCTTTCTGTCTAATTATCTCTCAACCTGTCTGTCTGTCTGGCTTGTTAGCTCATTTTTACTGATTTGATTATAATCTCTGCCTGTCTGTCTGTCTTTCTGGCTGACACTAGGTGGTTGATTTCCTGTCTGTCTGTCTGGCTACCTGACTCATGATTTCTGGTCGTGTGTCTATCAGTCTCTCGGTTTGTCTGTGTTAGTCTGCCTGTCTGTGTTTCCGTTTCGGGTCCGCCTGTGGTACCGTCTTTCAGGTGCGAGTAAACCAATACCACCCTGTCTGTTTTTTTTTATTAATCTTTATTGTTGCTCTCTCTCTCTCTCTCTCTCTCTCTCTCTCTCTCTCTCTCTCTCTCTCTCTCTCTCTCTCTCTCTCTCTCTCTCTCAATGTAACTGTCATCATTCATAATTGCAGCAGTAGTAGCAGTAGTAGTAGTAGTAGTAGTAGTAGTAGTAGTAGTAGTGAATTTTTTTTTTTCATTGTTGTAAAAAAAGTGAGTGGCGGCGTTGAAGGCAGTGGCCATACCTTACCTGTACTACCTGATCGGCGGCAGCAGTGATGGTGGCGGGGGATATAAGATAATTACTTACCATCTAGTATTAGGCATTTTCATTATAGCCATACCCGAAAGTGCCGCTCAGTATCAGGACTTTCAATCGTGACAGGGAGTAGATAGAAGCTTCAGTCTTATATTACACGAAATTTAGAAGTTTGTGATGTGTCGCTATAGTACTCATCACGGGGCAACATGAAGCAAGATGTGTGCAGTGATGTGACGCAGACGAGGATGTGGCGGGGATGATAAGGAGGAACAGCATCATGAGGAGATTTAGCGACGTGGAGTGATGCCGTAAGGGGGAGGAGGGGCGCATGGGTGTGATGTTGAAGACTGATTGATTGGGTGAGGGGAGAGTGAGGTAAGAGAGGAAGGTGGGTGGGAGAAAGGGATGGTGAAGGGAAAGGAGGAATGATGGGAATGTATAGTGAGAGAGAGAGAGAGAGAGAGAGAGCATTAGTGTTTATATCATTTTACATTCTCCATCATCATCACCACCGCTACTTATTCTCTCTCTCTCTCTCTCTCTCTCTCTCTCTCTCTCTCTCTCTCTCTCTCTCTCTCTCTCTCTTCCTTATTATTGTATCCGTTTCCCAAGTCCATTATTAGCTGTCCTCTTTGTACCCTTCATCATATAACCTCTACACTCCCCCTTCTTCCTCCCTCTTCTTCCCCTCCTCCCCCCTTCCTCCTTCGCTCCCCTCCCCCCTCAGGTTCTCCCTCACCTTGGCCCCTCGACATACCTCTCCACACAGGTAACTGTTTACAGGAACACTACAAATACCTCCCCTTGTTTTGGCCCTTCCTTCCTTCCTTTCTTTCTTTCTTTCTTTCTTTCTTTTTCTCTTTCTTTTTTTTTCTTTCTTTCTTCCTTCCTTCCTTGCTTCCTTACTTCCCTCTTTCCTTCCCTTATCCTTCCTTCCTTCCTTCCTTCCCTTATCCTTTCTTCCTTCAATCTTTCCTTCCTTTCTTCCTTCCCTCTTTTCTTCCGCTATTCCTTAAATCCTTCCTTCCTTCCTTCCTTCCTTTCATCATTCCTTTCCCTTAATATCGTTCTTTCGACCTTACTTTAATTCTTCCGTCCTTATACTTTTTTTTTTTTACCGTACATTCATTTCCTTTATTCTGCTTCCCTTCCATTTTTTTTCTTTGTGTCGTTGCCCTCTATTTTTTTTAACTTTTTTTTTTACATCCCCAGTTGTTTTTTTTCTCTTCCCCTTCCTCCTACTCCTCCTACTTCTCTTCATCCATCCCTTCCTCATCATCATCATCACCGTCATTATAACACCACATTAGGCCTATAATATTACCCTCTCTCTCTCTCTCTCTCTCTCTCTCTCTCTCTCTCTCTCTCTCTCTCTCTCTCTCTCTCTCTCTCTCTCTCTCTCTCTCTCTCTCTCTCTCTCTCTCTCTCTCTCTCTCTCTCTCTCGTCACGATAAAGCCTTGGCCCGCCATGACCTGTCTGGGGAGAGCAATGCATCCTTCAACCCCCCCCTCTCCCCCCCTCCCCCCACACCTCCCCCTCACCCCTCTTTCACTATCTTCTTCATCTTCCTTCACTCAGCTTCCCTCACTTCTTCCCCCCCACCTCTTCCTCTCCTCTCCTGCCCTCTCCCTCTTTCACCCTCTTCTCTCTCTCTCTCTCTCTCTCTCTCTCTCTCTCTCTCTCTCTCTCTCTCTCTCTCTCTCTCTCTCTCTCTCTCTCTCTCTCTCTCTCTCCTCCCTCTCCCTTCTTCACCCTTTTATCCATCACCTCTCTCCCTTCATCTCTCCAAAAATCCCTCTCCTCTGTCTTCTTCCCGTCACCCACATCCTTCTTTCCCTCATTCTCTCCCTTCCCCCATTTATCTCCCTCTTCTGTCCTTTCTTTCATTTTCTTTCCCCTTCGTTTTTTTTGTCTCACTCATTTCCTATATTTCATTCGTTTTCCCCTCTCTTTCTTTTTTCCTTCCTTCTTTCCCCTTTTTTTCTTGTTACTTCTTCTATCCTTCTCTGATCTCCTCTTTTTCTTCTCCTCCTTCTCCTCCTCCTCCCTCCTTACTTGTCTCACTTATTATACTTATGTACCCGCCTAGGAGAGAAAATAACTTAATGCGCCAAGTTTTTTGTGTGTATCGTTACCTTCCACTTAATTTCTTCATCTTTCTCATTTTCACATTTAAGATTTTTCCTTTTTCCTCTTCCCCTCGCCCACACCCCTTCCAGGTATCGTCTCTCTTCGTCTTACTCTCTTACCTCCATATTATTATTAAACTTATCAGGTTATTAACATTACTATTTTCCAAGGCCACAGAGAAGATTAACCGGGTCTTCAAGGGTGAAAAAATGTCACTAGAATCACGAAACAGCCCATGAAAAATAAAACCTTCCACGAGACGAGATTAACCTGGTCTTCATGGTTGATTTTGACGTTCTAAGTTCAGAAGTCGTGTACAACTGTCATTAACATCACAAAGCAGTCGATGAAAAACCCAAAAACTTCTATGAGAGGGATTAACCGTTTTTTCATGGGTAATTTTCCTGTTCGAAGTCGTGTAAAACTGTCATTAACATCACAAAGCAATCAAAGAAAAACCCAAAAACTTCTATGAGAGGGATTAACCGTTTTTTCATGGGTAATTTTCCCGTTCGAAGTCGTGTAAAACTGTCATTAACATCACAAAGCAGTCGATGAAAAACCCAAAAACTTCTATGAGAGGGATTAACCGTTTTTTCATGGGTAATTTTCCCGCTCGAGGTTCAGAAGTCGTATAAAACTGTCACTAGAATCATAAAACAAACAACGAAAGGAGATTAACCGTTTTTTCATGGGTAATTTTCCCGCTCGAGGTTCAGAAGTCGTGTAAGACTCTCACTAGAATCACAAAACAAACAACGAAAGGAGATTAACCGGTTTTTCATGGGTGATTTTCCCGCTCAAGGTTCAGAAGTCTTGTAAAACTGTCGCTAGAATCATAAAACAAACAACGAAAGGAGATTAACCGGTTTTTCATGGGTGATTTTCCCGCTCAAGGTTCAGAAGTCGTGTAAAACTCTCACTAGAATCACAAAACAAACAACGAAAGGAGATTAACCGGTTTTTCATGGGTGATTTTCCCGCTCAAGGTTCAGAAGTCGTGTAAAACTCTCACTAGAATCATAAAACAAACAACGAAAGGAGATTAACCGTTTTTTCATGGGTAATTTTCCCGCTCAAGGTTCAGAAGTCGTGTAAGACTCTCACTAGAATCACAAAACAAACAACGAGAGGAGATTAACCGGTTTTTCATGGGTGATTTTCCCGCTCGCGGTACTGAAGTCGTGTAAAACTGTCGCTAGATGCACTAAACATTCCATGAAGACCCCCAAAACATCTACGAGAGGCTTTTTCAAACAAGCAAACTGAGGTGCAGATACGTGTAAGGATACTGGCTTTGCACCTTTTCTCTTTCCCCTTCGCTTCCTTCTTTCCTCCTCCTTTTCGTTTCCTTACCAAGTTTTCCATTTTCCGTACCTGTCTCCGTCTCGCTACCTTTGCTCCCTTTCTCCCTTCTTGCCTAGCACGATTTTCCGTCCTAATTCTCCCTTCTACGTACTCCTATTGTCCAAGCTCCGTAGATTCGTCCTTAATCCCATACAAAGCACTCTCCCTATCAACCCTTCCCTCTCCCTCCTCTCCCCTACTCTCCAAACCACTTTCACTCCCTCTTCACTTTCCTTACCAACTTACCTTCACTTTCTACCTACCTTGTATTTACCTTTCCTCCATCCTCCCTTTCCACGCCTGCCCTTTATTTCTCACCTTTATTCATCCTTCCTGTTGTCCTCTTCCTTCAGTCTCCTTCCTCTTCCTCCTTCCCTCCCTTCCTTTCCCTCTTAAGTGACAATCATGTGAAACTCTAGAATGTTTGCCTCTGCACCTGATGGCTTTGAAATAGGAGAGAGAGAGAGAGAGAGAGAGAGAGAGAGAGAGAGAGAGAGAGAGAGAGTATTCATATTCATACTTAAACCCTACCTGTCTCGTTTCTCCATTAAACAAAAACAAGAAAAAAAAAACTGAAAGGGAAACTCCAGGTATAATTTCCCCGCTTCCTAGTGTTTATGTATTATTTCCTGCAGGTAAATTTGGCTTAAAAAAAAGATATAATGAGGAGAAAATTGCGTAAACCTTCCCTAATGTGCCGGAGGTGAGTGTTCATCCTTCTCGCACCCAGTCAGCTACCTGTTTTTTTTTTTTTTTATCGGCCTCATTAAATGTTCTTGAAGTGTCTCGGAGTGTTCCATTAGTGGCTTAATCGAAAGGGCGCCTGAGGGTATGATTGTTATATTGGGAGTGGAAGTGGTGGTGGTGGTGGTGGGGGGAGGGGGGGGGGGATTGTTCTGACGAAGAGAAGATGATAAAGAAGATGAAGAAGAAGAAGAAGGGAAAGAAAAACAAAACCTTAAAACAAATAGGATATGAAAAAAATGAAAGGTAGATAGATAGATAGATAGATA
>NC_066534.1:12913218-12920718 GCF_024679095.1 Eriocheir sinensis | reverse complement strand
AGAGTCACACGCACAAACATAATTATTGTTCTTTTCTGTCTCGTCACTCTCAGGCGCACGGATTCATCCCTCGGCGCGTGTCTCTTTGATGTATTCTGATTAATAAACTTCACTCGGCGCAATAAGTTGGCCAGTCTGGTGCTCAAAAACAATAGAAAAGCAGACATGTCAATTGTTTTCCTGTGTCTGTTTGTGATGGTATTGACGGGATGTTTTCCACTGTAGTTTACCTGTGCACCCGAGGCTAATAGGTACGCACAGGTAAGGTAGGTAATGTAGGTCATGCCGAACCATCTCACCCCACGTGTGAACCAAACTGTCCACACCTGCTGCGTTCCTCCATCCCTCAGACGCCCTTATCATGCACCCTATTCATCCCTGAATCCGCGTCTCCCGGTGTATTCAAGCTTATATATGTGTTCTCGAGGATACCATCTCCTCTGTCTAAATATACAGTGCCAGGGTGACCTGATCGCCATTCCCTGTGCCTGTCCTCCGTGATCTCCGTCGCCCACCTGGACCGCCGCGCTGCAGCCTGATCGTTGCGTCTCGCTGCGCGTCTGAGCTGCTCTCGAGAGGCGTTGACACTTGACCTTTATGATGCGCTGGGATCCGACGCTTATCTCCGGCCCATTGTTGTGTGCGGCGGGGGGAATGGGGGTGCGGGGCTCTTGCAGGTTCTTGCGAGGTTCTTGCGGAGTCCTCGTGCTTGTCTGACGTCTGTGGTCTTCGAGGTGTGGCCATGGGGACTCGAGGCGGGTTGTGGCGGGCTGGTGGGGTGGTTAGTGGTGGCTTGCATTTTCTGGGAGGCTGAGGAAGGCCGGTGAAGGGATGGACCACCGGGACCTTCATAATGTCCAGGATCTTGGCGTTGGGGTCCTGAGATAGAGACTGGTGATGGCGGTGGCTTGTTCTTGGAGGAAGCTGAGAAAGGCCGGTAAAAGGGATGGACCATTGGGACCTTCATGTTTGCCTAAGGTCTAGGATTCTTGGAGGTGTGGCTTCGGCGTTGGGGCCTTGGGAGGGGCGAAGGCTGGCTGGTCGTGTGGTGGCGGCGTCTCGCTTCTTGGAGGACGCTGAGAAAGGCCAGTAAAAGGGATGGACTGGTGGGGTCTTCGTGGTCTTCTGATGTCTGAGATCCTCTAGGTGCGGCCATGAGGACTTGGGGGGGGGGGGGGGGGCAACTGTGGTGGTGGTGATGATGGTGGTGTGGCGCGCTCCGTGGGTGGCTGCAGAGGGCCGGAAAAGGAGGCGAGTGTCTGGTGGTGGTGGTGCTGTTGTTGCGGATTCTGGCGCCGCTTTGATGCCGGCCCGTGCGTGGCGTGGCTAGCGCGGTTAGCCTCCTGCGGTGCTGCGGCGGGCGAGGTGTGCGGTGCGGTGTGCCTGGATCCTGCTGTGCCGTCTCCTTGACCCCAAAGGTGACGATGACGCAAGTTCTTCACGTTCCTCGCTCCCCCTCCGTCTCTTCATCTCCCCTTTCCTGCCATCAGCCACCTTTGTGTTCTTGTCCTTTACGCCACGTCTGTCCGCACTGAGGTCACCGCCGAGAGAGAGAGAGAGAGAGAGAGAGAGAGAGAACGACCACACACAGGGCAACAAGCTAACTGAAGGTCGACATTGCACGCAAGTTTATCCTGTTACACTCTCTCTCTCTCTCTCTCTCTCTCTCTCTCTCTCTCTCTCTCTCTCTCACACACACACACACACACACACACACACACACACACACACATTATCTCTCTCTCTCCTGACACCCATCCACACGCAAGCACGTACGCACGCACATAAAAGCAAAACAAACAGATGCTCACGTACATGGAGACGAATATAAGCCAGTGGACCACGTAGGAGGAGGAGGAGGAGCTGACTCTTGACCTGTTGAATGGATAGCGTAACCCCCTCCATCTTCACTTTCCTCCCCGTCCCCAACTCTCTCCCTCACCTCCCCTTTCTCCCCCTGACCCTCTTCCACCTCCTCCGGCCTCATCTTCACCAGACAACTTAACCATTAATAGCCTCCTCCTCCTCCTCCTCCTCTCCGCCGCCACCTGTCTGTCTGCGAGTCTGCGTGCTACAATCTGTGACTCAAATATTGCTTTTCATCGGCCGTCGTGTCGCGCCTCTTTGTTTTCTTCCGCGTGGCAACACTTCCTCGTCGCCGTCGCCAGAATATATCATGTCTTTGTTCAATAGTATTCGTGACGCGGCAGGTCATGTGTGCGTTTTTTGTGCGTCGGTGTGTGCGTCAGTGCGTCTGCGTGAGTGTGTTTTTGTGCTTCTTGTGTGTGTGTGTGTGTGTGTGTGTGTGTGTGTGTGTGTCTGACTGTCGGTGTAAGTTTGTATGTATGTGTTTGTTTGTTTGTCTGTTCTATTCATCAGTTTTCCCATTTGTTTGTTTGTTGATGTTGTTGTCTGTGTCCGTCTGTCTCTCTGTCTGTCTCGTCGGAATCATCATCCCAAAAATCAACAAAAACAAAGAAAAATAACAAATACTTTAACACATGGTCACCCCCCCCCCCCCTCCCAAACCCATTCCTGCATCCCTCCCCTCTTCCCTCCGTCCCCCTCCACTAGCCTCTCTCCCTCCTACCTACCTACCTCCGTCCCTTTTCCTTACCGTCTGGCTCCCTTTACCTCCCCTCCCTCCCTTACCGACCCTCCCAACCATCCCCTCACCCATCCTCATCCCCTTCTAGCCAGCCAGCCACCAGCCAACCACATAGCCAGCCAACCAGCCAGCCTCCACTCTCCCCACCACGCCACGCCGAGCCAGGGGGCCATGCAAGGGGAGGGAGAAACCACTGTGCCACCTGCATTGAAAGAACCCCACAAAAGTACCCCAAAAGTACCCCCAATTCTGCGTAATCGCCCCTCTCTTCCGCGGTACCGATTACATGACTTCATCCTCGCGCCCTGACCTAAGAGATAAAGAGGATCATAAACGGCTGAGTGTTAAGAGAGAGAGGGTTGAGAAGGGTGTCGAGTCGAGGGTGTTAGTTAAGAAGTGAAGTGGGAAGCATCAAAGGAGCGAGATAAAGAAGTGGAGTGTAAAGAGTTTATTTAAAGTTATGCAAGGGTGGGTGTGGGTGGGGAACTTGTGTGTGTGTGTGTGTGTGTGTGTGTGTGTGTGTGTGCGGCCGTGACAGTGTGAGGTGATAGAAACGTCGTGATGAGTGACTTAAGGTCGTGGAAACTTTACTACCGAGAGAGAGAGAGAGAGAGAGAGAGAGAGAGAGAGAGAGAGAGAGAGAGAAATTATGCAACGAGACCTACAGAAACAAACAGGGCGGTAAGATAGAAACAGGCAGACATACAGACAAACAAACAAAACATCGACACAGACAGACAAAAAAGAAATAGACAGACAGACACAAAAGAGAGGTTTTGATTTGATTCCTTTTGTGTGGCGCAACGACTTGGGTTATTGCCTCACACACACACACACACACACACACACACACACACAGAGAGGAGGTAGGTTGCAGGATGCTTAGAAGGAGCCTGGGAGGAATGGATGGAGGGAGAGAAGAGAGGGAGGGAGGGAGAGAGGGAGAGGGAGAGAAGGAGGGAGGGAGGGAGAAGACTGCAGTAGACCTTGACATAGATTCCTCCTTCAACCAGCTAACCCTTCCCTCCCTCCCTCCCTCTTCTCTTCCTCCTCTTCCTCCTCTCTCCCCCCCTCCCTCCCTCCACTCCCCCCCTGTTGTTGAGGCCTCACACATTCTCTCTCTCTCTCTCTCTCTCTCTCTCTCTCTCTCTCTCTCTCTCTCTCTCTCTCTCTCTCTCTCTCTCTCTCTCTCATTAACCTTCCACTAATACAATGTAACATGATCATCTTTTCCTCCGACCCTTCCTCCTCCTCCTCCTCCTCCTCCTCCTCCTCCTCCGCCTCCTCCTCCTCCTCCTCCTCCTCCTCATCCCCCTCCTCAAAAGTTCTCCCTAACCTTTCCCCACACACCAATCCTTCCCTTCCCTTCCCTTCCCTTCCCTTCCTTTCCTCTCCCTTCCTGACCCCTTACATCCCTCTCCCTCTCCCTTCCACTTGACCCTTTCTCATGTGAACCTCTCCTCCTCCTCCTCTTCCCTTCTCCCACGCCACTTTGATTAGTTGCGCAAATGTCGAAAGAAATGTCGAAGTAACAATTGACTCACATTTACCTTCCCACCGCATCTGTCTTCCGAGAGAGAGAGAGAGAGAGAGAGAGAGAGAGTTTTATTATTTTTTTCAGAATATATTTTCTTATATTTGCAAGCCTCGTCTTTTTTTGTTGTTCAAAATGTTTTGTTTATACATATTTGTTTAGTATAATATTTGTTATGTGAATACGTTTTATTATTCTCGGTTTTCCCTTACATCTTGTTGTTTTGTTGTTGTTGTTGTTGTTGTTATTGTTGTTGCTGCTGTTGTTGTTGTTGTTGTTGGTGGTGGTGGTGGTCTTCTTCTTCTTCTTCTTCTGTATTATTATTATTATTATTATTATTATTATTATTATTATTATTATTATTATTATTATTATTATTATTATTATTATTACCCCCCTCCTCCTCCTTCCCCCGTCTTGTTCCATTCTGAGACCTGAGTTAAGTTTTGCTTATTCATTCTAAAATAAGGGAAAGGGAGGGAAGGAGAGGTGGGAGGGAAGGACTTTCACAGGTAGGATCTAGGGAAGAAAGTGTGTGTTTGTTTGAGTCTGTGTGTGTGTGTGTGTGTGTGTGTGTGTGTGTGTGTGTGTGTGTGTGTGTGTGTGTGTGTGTGTGTGTTTTGTTGCCAATGTCAAGTGCTCGTCGGCCACTTTCACTCACTGCAGAGGAGGAGGAGGAGGAAGAGGAGAAGAAGGAGGAAGAGAAGAAGAAGGAGGAGGGAAAGAAGAAAAAAAAGTAGGAAATGAAGAAGAAGAAAAAGAAGATGATGATGAAGAAGTGAGAGAGAGAGAGAGAATTATACTCTGAAAAAAATAAATGACAGTGGACCAGTATGAATGGAAGTTTGTAGCGAAGGTGAATGAAAATTTAATGTATGCAGAGTTCCAGGAAAAGAGAGAAAAACAAAAAAACAATAAACAAGTTCGTAGGATGCCGTAAACGTGCCCCCCAAAATAAATAAATAAATAAATAAATAAATAAAAATTAACATGGAAAAAAGGAATTATATTAAAGGCGCCCACTCTTGTCACTTTCATTATTCGTCTCCCCCAAGTAGTCCGTTCTGCGAATAAATGATGAGTATTTCTATTGTGTTCAGTATGTTATTTTTTGTATCGTAATCACATTAATCATCATAATTGGTTCAGGTAATGTTTAGGTTAATTATATATTTCACCGGTTACGTGATTAATAAACGCGATGTAAGATGAATTTGGTCTACATATATTTTGCTATGTTTTTCTCCTCTAATCTGATCAACGTATTTACACCTGGGCTTTAAGTATTACACCTACACCTGACCCTCCATACCTCTACGAACACATAATTACACCTGGACTTCCTACTATAACACCTACACCTGCCCACACCTGACTGCATATCTCTACTAACATATAATTATACCTTTGATTTCACCTGTATTCACACTTCCGTACCTACACTAACACACTTATATTTACACCTCTCTTGTATTGAAGCTGCAACACCTAATACACTTCATCTCTCTTTTTTTTCTTTTTCATTCCTCTTCCTCGTTGTACCTTTTGCCTGACCCACACATTTCCGTCCCGTGTTATTCCTTAAGTAACATGATTTTTTTTCTTCTGTTGCAGGTTGGTTGTGTTGCTTTCCGTCACCCTCTCCGGCAGGTACAGTGATGATATGATGTCTTCCTCCTCCTCCTCCTCCTGTTCTTCTTTCTCTGCCTCTCTTCACCTGTCCCTCGCCTCTATTCTCCTCCTCCTCCTCTTCCTGTTTCTCAATTCATCCACCCACACTTCACACTCCTCTCCTCCTTCTATTCCTCTTCCATTATCTCTCTTCTTTTATCCCACACTCCCTTCTTCCTCCGGTTCCTTCCCCCCCCTCCTCCCCCCTCACCTGTCCCTCTCACCTTTCCTCTTCCTGTACCTATCAATCACATCTAACATCACCACCATCATAACATCGTCCACTATCATTATCTTCCTCATTCTCTTTTTTCTCTTTATCTTTCTCACTTAGCAGTTAATTTTAGCATCATCGTATAGTGTTAGTTCATACCTACTACTACTACTACTACTACTACTACCACCACCAGCACACAGATTAAGCCTCGTACAGGTGTGTTTGGCTTACGCAGGAAATCTCAAGAGCATCTGGAGGTGAATCGCCGGCACGCCCTCAACGGGAAGTGCATGTGTGATGTACGTGTGTGTGTGTGTGTGTGTGTGTGTGTGTGTGTGTGTGTGTGTGTGTGTGTGTGTGTGTGTGGGTGCTTGACTTACCAGTAACATGTATTGCCTGGCACGACGAAACAGACATAGAGGAGGAGGAGGAGGAAGAGGAGGAGGATGGACGAAAGAAACGATGGTGTAACAGAATAGTGCTTGGCTTGTGACCAGTCGAGAGTGGAGAGACGGCGGAGGAGGAGGAGGGAGTCGAGAGAGGGAGGGAAAAACAGAGGGAGGGAGAGGGGGAGGGAAAAAAAGGTGAGGGGGCAGAAAGAGGGTGCCCGGCAGGTATTGTGGGAAGGGGTAATGGAAAAGAGGAAAAGAAAACGAGTGTGAGGGAGGAATAAGAGATGGAGTGTTTGGAAGGGTTAGGGTGGACGAGGAGGCAAAGGAGGAGGAGGAGCTGGAGGTAATGGACGCTTGTGGAGGAGGAGGAGGAGGAGGCTGATACGCTCCTTGCACACTATTATAATCCTGTTGGCCTTGATCTTTGGAGGTGTAACAACTTACCTCTGAAAGACAACTGAGACACCTCCTCCTCCTCCTCCTCCTCCTCCTCCTCGCAATCACCGGCTGGGAATCGAAGTGGTGTCCTCGCTTTTCTTATGTTTTCTTCCGTTCCGCTGTCTTAATTTGTCTTCGAGATGAGAGACCAGGAGGGGAGGCGAGGGGTGGCTTGGGTGCTAATAGGGGGCAGGGGTCAAGGGAGGTTTCAGAGAGGGGGCGGATGAGGGGGGGAGAGGGGAAGTTCTAAAGAGAGTAAGAGCGCATGAGGAAATTAAAAGAGTTGGACATCTGAATACATTTTGGGCATATGAATTCATTGGACAAGATGTGATATGCATTATAGACGAGTTTCTTGGGTGTAAAGGTATGAGGAAGAGGATGAGGAAGAGGATGAGGAGGAGGAGGTAAAGGAGGGACTAAAGAATCAGGAAGGATGAATTGAACCTCCAGGCGCGAGAAGGAAGGAACGAGTCATGGTGTATTTTTGGGGTCCCATTATTGGTTTGCTTCTTTCTCTCTCTCTCTCTCTCTCTCTCTCTCTCTCTCTCTCTCTCTCTCTCGCTCGCTCGCTCTCGCTCTCTCTCTCTCTCTCTCTCTCTCTCTCTCTCTCTCTCTCTCTCTCTCTCTCTCTCTCTCT
>NC_066534.1:12858218-12908218 GCF_024679095.1 Eriocheir sinensis | reverse complement strand
TCTCTCTCTCTCTCTCTCTCTCTCTCTCTCTCTCTCTCTCTCTCTCTCTCTCTCTCTCTCTCTCTCTCCCCCCAGACAGTCACTTTTTTCCCCCTATATACCTGTTCTGCTCCTCCTCCTCCTCCTCCTCCTCCTCCTCCTCCTCCTCCTCCTCCTTCCTCCCTCGCTAGTTCTTTCATTCTTCTCTTTTCCTACTTCTCCTCTTAACATAAATGGCTTCTCTCCTTCACCCTCCTTCATTTCCACTCTTCGTTATTTTCAAGACAATTTATGAGTAAGTGATGTTTCCTTTTCCTCTGTTGTCTATTCCATTATGTATGTGTTTAGTGTTCTCTTCCTCCTTGTAATATGTCTCATCCTTTAGTCTTTTCCTTCTCAATTTCCTTATCTAAAACTCATGTTCCTCCGGTTTCAATTTCTTTCTCCTTCTCCTTCTTTTACCCCATATTACTGTCCTCCTCCTCCTCTTCCTCTTTCTACTCTGTTTAAATCTCCTGTTCCTCCAGTTTCCATCTTCTTTATCCACCTCCTCTTCCTCCTCCTCCTTCTCCATCTACCCCGAGTTATCATCATCCTCCTCTTTTCCTTCTTCTCTTCATACATTCTAAGTTATCGTCCTCCTCCTCATCTTCTTCCTTCTCCTCGTTCTTATCCTCCTACTCCCTAAGTTATCGTCATTCTCCTCTTCTTCCGTCTCCTTCTTCTTCTCCTACTCCCTAAGATATCGTTCTCCTCTTCTTCCTCCTCCTTCTTCTCCTTCTCTTGTTCAAAGTTATCGTCATTCTCCTCTTCTTCCGTCTCCTCCTTTTTCTCCTACTACCCCCTAAGTTATCGTCCTCCTCTTCTTCTTTCTCCTCCTTCTTCTCCTTCTCTTGTTCAAAGTTATCGTCATTCTCCTCTTCTTCCGTCTCCTCCTTTTTCTCCTACTACCTCCTAAGTTATCGCCCTCCTCCTCTTCTTCCTCCTCCTCATCTGCTTCCTCCTCCTCCTCCTGGGTAAGCGCACGGCAAGGTGGAGGAGCTTTGGAGCAAGTGTGGCGAGGGCAATAGCTGTCTTCAAGGTCTTTGTCGCTCGTGCATGCAAGTGACTTCCTTCATGCTTACGGCGGGTGATCCTCCCTCCCCCCCATCCCCCCCCTTCCCCATCCCCCACCCCTCTCCAACCTCTGCCTGGCCTCCTCCTCATCACCTCTCCTCCCTCGGCGCCTCCTCCGCCTCCTCCTCCTCATCTTCCACCTTCGCCATCTCTTCCACCCGCCCTCCACTTCACCTCCATCTCACCTCCACCTCTTTCCCACACTCAGCTTGCCCCCCACTTCCTTCATCTCCACCCCAACCACATCTTCCACTCGCCCTCCACTTTACCTCCACCACCTCCACTCCTCCGCCTGCCAACCCTCGCCGTCCGTCGCCGTCACCGTCGGACACCTGTGCATCAAGGACGTGCTGCCTCCCTCATGACCTCGAGTGCATATGTTTTGGTGCTATTTTTGCATCGGGGGAATAACATTTGATAACCTTCAGCCCACCTGTATATGGATCCACCTGCCCTCCCCCCTCCCCCCTCCTTTCCCCCCTGCCCCCCTCCTTCTTGCCCCCCTGCCCCCCATCAACGCCACTAACACCACCTCCAGCAGCATGGTCGTGAATCAGCATCGTTACACAGTTGCCATCACCGTGCATATTCTCGCTTACCTTGGGTGTTGGCAACCTCTCATCTCCACGGGTGCCAACTCTGAGGAGGAGGAGGAGGAGGAGGAGGAGGAGGAGGAGGAGGAGGAGGAGGAGGAGGAGGAGGAGGAGGATACATTATTGCCACATCACAGTTAGCTATAAAATATCAGCATCCTTTTCGGTGCCTTCTGCAGTGTTGCCAATTTTCTGAAATCTCTCCCCGCGGTGTTGTCAGTTAAAAGATCGATGCTCACTTGCTGCCATGACCCTTTGCGTGTGTGTGTGTGTGTGTGTGTGTGTGTGTGTGTGTGTGTGTGTGTGTGTGTGTGTGTGTGTGTCACCTGCAGCTGCGCCATTGTTGCCAGAAACGCGGTGTCGTTTCGAACAAGCGCCGCTACGATGGATTAGAAAGTAAACTTGTATGGCTATGTTAAGGTGGACAGGTGGCGGCAACACACACACACACACACACACAGCGGAAGGGAAGAGTGCAGTGGCGGTGGTGGTGGTGGTGGTGTGCGTCGCGGGTTCGTCACACGGCGCTGGAATGGCCATGAGCTGCTCTTGTCGTCTCATCGGGAGTCGCTGCAGCTCGCCGTCCCGCCACGACACCGCCGACACTCTCCCACGACGCGGCAGCCAATCACAGAGCAGCTAGTGACGTGGCTCTGTCCAATCAGGGGCCGTGACGCAACATCCCTCCAACCCTACACTTCATCTCCGTCCTTCTCCTTCTCTCTCCCGCTCCTCCGTCTCCTCCGCCTCACAACTGACTTCCTCCAGGGACTCACTCGGCTGATTATCAAGTTAGAGACAACGGGACTGTGCCCACTAGGAAGGAAGGCTAGGTCAGCGGTGCGAGGGAGGGAGAGAGGGAGGGAGCGAGGCGGCGGGACCGGTTCATAGGTTACGTGGCCCGAGATAGGAAAGGGGTGAGGGGGGGAGAGGAGAAAAGGGAGAGGGGGTTAAATATAGATAGTTGAAAAAGGAAAGAGGGAGAGAGCTTTTAAGGTATCGGTATTAGAAGCATGCTCAACACCGCGTTCTTTAAAGTGTGTGTGTGTGTGTGTGTGTGTGTGTGTGTGTGTGTGTGTGTGTGTGTGTGTGTGTGTGTGTCCTCGCCATGGATACACTTGAGGATAACCGTTGCGCAAGAAGAAGAAACCAGCCACCTCATTACCTGCCCCCCCTCCCCCCCTAACACTTCCATTATCACCCCCTTCCCACCCACCCCACACACCACCACTTACATTAACCCCCACGTAACCTCTCGTACCTCCCCACCACCACCACCACCCTTTCTCCATTACCCTTCACCCGCATTCCCCCTGCAGTCGCCCCCTCCCTCCCACCCCACCACCTCCACTACCATTATCTCTACTACCTCCCCACCACCACCTCTATCTCTATTTGTCTTTACCATTATCCTCACTTCCCCTTCCTCCTCCTCCTCCCTCCCATCACGTACCGTACCCGTATCACTCACCCAACCACCACTACCATAACACCTGCCTCCCCGTACCCTTCACCACCACCACCACCATCACCACTACTTTCCTGCCCCTATTGCCATCATCAATATCATCACCATTATCACCTTAGCCTTTCCTCCCCTGTAAAGCCCCGGCCCTCAATGTCTCTCCCCTGCCTCCCCTGCCGCCGCCGTGTCGTGCAGGAGCCAAGCCGTGGGTCGGCCGGGCGCCTTTCCAGCTTCACTTTCAACTCAGCGCTCCAGTGGCACAGAGACACACACTCTCGAGAGCCGCGTTGCCACACTTCTTGCAGTGGTGCCGCCTCTACCTCTTCCTCCTCCTCCCCTCGACCCCTCCACCACCACCATTACCTGCACCTTCTCCTCCGCCACCTGCTGCTCCTCGCTCCTCTCCTTCACCTTTCTGTACCTTCCTTTACCTCGCTGTACCGTGTGTCGGGTGTGAGTTCGTTGCAAGACAAGGCGGTGATGGAGGTTGAGGGCTGCGTCGGGGTGTGGCAAGGATCGGGAAGGAATTTCAGGCATTGCGAAAGCCAGCTGTATGCAAACCCCGCGGACCGACCGGCAGATGGCAGCACCGTGCAGCGGGGAAGGAGTCGGTCGCCTTGTGGGGCCAATGACGCGTGGCCCTCGGTGCTTGTTTGCCTTCCTTCGTTTTCGTCTTTTCTTTTTCTCTCTTTGTGCCGCACGGACCTCGGGTACGGCAAGGCTTGAGCTCTCGCCCCGAAAGTCAACAGACCTCGCCGTTCACCGGGAGGAGGAAACGTGCGATGAGGTGGAATGACAGGGAAGAAGAAGAGGAGGAGGAGGAGGAGGGCAGTGGTTCTAGCGATGGTGCGATGGTTGCTGTGGCGGTGTTGCAGTCTGTGATGATGGTAGTAGTAGTAGTAGTGGTGGTATTGGTAGTAGTAGTAGTAGCAGTAGTAGTAGTAGTAGTAGTAGTAGTAGCAGATGGGTTAACGAAAGTCATGGGAAAAAGATAAACATAGTCGAGGTGATGGTAACGGTGGTACTAATGGAAGGGCTGATGATGTAACGCAGCAGAAGAGTGGATGCGGAAGGCTTGACTGAGGTAATTGTAGTAGCAGCAGCAGCAGCAGTAGTAGTAGTAGTAGTAGTAGTAGTAGTAGTAGTAACAGCAGGCAGAGGAGGAGGAGGAGCAGTAGTAGGAACAACCATGGAAACTGTCTTCTGCTGTTTCCATGTGGCTAGTGAAAGATATGAGGGGAGGAAGAGGTCAAGGCTGAGGGTGTGCCAGTTTGTCGGGGAGTAGGTGGAGGAGGAAGTGGAGAGTGATGTGGAGGTGGAAGGCGGGCGGAAAGGGAGGAGTTGCCGGGGAGGATCACTCTTTCCTGGCCCGTTGAGGTTCCCCACTGCAGCCTGGCCGGGAGGAAGAGGGAAGGAGGAGCAAAGAGGGAGGGGAGAGAGGGGGAAGAGGCTCGTAAAGGGGCTTCTTGGGGTGGAGTTTAAGGTAGAAGGGAGGAAGGGGGAAGATAGGAGATTGAAAAGGGGGGAAGGGGGGTTAAATAGGGGGAATGGGGTAGTTGAAGGCATATCTTTGACCTTCCTCGTCTCCTTCACCGCCAACTTGCTTGTGAGGAGGAGGAGGAGGAGGAGGAGGAAAAGGAAAAGGAGGAGGAGGAGGAGGAGGAGGAATTTGAGAAAAACGAGTTAGAAGGAAGAGGGAGAAAAAAAAAATTTCCTAGTGTATACGAACACACACACACACACACACACACACACACACACACACACACACACACACACACACACACACACACACACACACACACACGGCTATGCATCAGAGGGTGTTGACTTTTGGCTCAGGGCTCTTCCAGGGACAACGCACTCACGCACACGCACACACGCACTCACAAAACTATGCAGGGCACCAGTCACTGCCTCCCCACTACCATTACCACCACCACCACCACCATCGTCATCACCATCTTCACCACCATCATCACCATCACCACCATCATCATCACCACCATCGTCACCATCACCATCTTCACCTCCTCCACCACCACCAATGGCACCAATATCAACACCATCTTAACCACCTCCACATCCGCCTCCGTATCCGACCGTCATCACCACTAACACCACGAGCTTCCTTCATCACCACCACCATCATCATCACCACCACCACCACCACTACTTCCGTTCTCTCATGCACCCACTTCGAAACCCTCCATTACCACCACCCTTACAATCACCACCATCACAAACACCACCATCACCACCACCATCATCACCACTAACGTTCGCTTGCCTACGTGCACCAGTTCGAAACCCACCATAATCATCACCCTTACAAACACCACCACCACCACCACCACCACCACTACCACCACTACCATTACCATCACGCCCCACCTCGCTGCCCTGGTCCATTGCTCCCTCGCTCTGGCTCACTGGACGCATCACTCTGGTTCTATGGGTATCATCATCAACATCAGCATCAGAGCATCATCGCTAGAAGAGTTTAGGAAAGGAAAGTGAGTCAGTTCTCTCCTCTCCTCTTTTCTTTTCACCGTTTCACCCTTTATTCATGTCATAAGTAGGGTGTATTTTTTTTCTTTTTCGCTGTTGTCCTCATGTGAACGATCATTGGAGTCGAGAAGTGCATGAAGAATTACAGAAAACAGGATTCTTTTTTTTTAGCAGATTTGGGGAAAGAAAATCAGAACAGTTCTCTTCTTTACTTTTTTTCATTGTTTAGTCATGTAATTAACGGGGGACATACTTTTCCCTTCTTCACTGTCATCCACTTGCGAACGAGCATTTGAACCGACAAGTCGATAAGAAAAAAAGAAAAAAAAACGAAAATTATATAGAAAGTGAAAAACAGTTCTCTTCTCCGTACTTTTCCGTTCTATAGCAATGCAGTCGACGGGCATGGTTTCCCTTCTTCACTGTCATCCACATGCAAGTCATCACACGTGTCAACAAGTGGATGAGAATATCAATTAACCTAAAATCAACGTGAATTCGATCTCTGGAATCCGAGCAATACTTCGAATCATGGCACACGATCTCCGTAGACTTGTGCGTCCTCGCCCAGCCTCGACGCAACGGTCCCGGAGAGTTTATCGCGAGTTCAAGGTTTAAACGATTTCCCAACGCGGCGATGCTTGATTATTAAAGTCCTTCGTAAGGGGGGGGTTAGGGCGGAGCGTAGAGACTGCTGCACCTGGGGCGTTGACCTTTCCTGGCTGTACGTAGAGAGGGAAGAGGATAAGAAGAGGATGGAAAGGAAAAGTGCAAGAAGAGTGAAGAGGAATAGGATACGGGAAAGACTGAATAGGGATGCAAGAAGGAGAGGAATAGAAGGGATAGGATAAAGGAGAAACTGAGATAAGGACACAAGGAGGAAAGAAAAAAAATAAGAAATTGGAGGAAAGAAAGAACGAACATAAGGAAAAAAAATAGGAGGAAAGAAAGAACAAAATAAGAAATAGGTGATAAATAGGACCACTGTATAGAAATCAGTGTAGTTCAGCAGCGGATCAGCAGGGGCCAGGAGCTCAGCAGGGAGATTCAGCAGCTCGGTAAAGGGAAAAAAAGGGGGTTGGGGGAGCGGAACAAAGCGAGGAGCGTGGAACAAAGGGGATCACGGGCATGGGGAACAATGGAGGGTGTGGGCGGGCTGGGCCATCAACACACAGCCGGGACGGAGTGTGAGGGAGTGTGTTTGCCGGGAGTGTTTGCCGCGCCGTGAGAGTCCTGCAGTCTGCTCCTCCTTGCCTTACCTTATCCTACCCTGCCTAGCCTACCCTGTCCTACCTTGCCTTACTTCACGTACCTTGCCTTACCCCGCCTTATATTACCTAGTTACCCTGCGCCGTGGGAGTCCTGTAGCCTTACCTTACCCTGCCTTACCCTGTTATACCCTGCCTTACCTTACCTTGCCTTTCCCTGCCTTACCTTACCTTGTCTTCCATTGCTTGCCTTACCCTGTTATACCCTGCCTTACCTTGCCTTTCCCTGCCTTACCTTACCTTGTCTTCCATTGCTTGCCTTACCCTGTTATACCCTGCCTTACTTTACCTTGCCTTTCCCTGCCTTACCTTACCTTGTCTTCCATTGCTTGCCTTACCCTGTTATACCCTGCCTTACTTTACCTTGCCTTTCCCTGCCTTACCTTACCTTGTCTTCCATTGCTTGCCTTACCCTGCATTGCCCTGCCTTATCTTGCCTAGTTACCCTGCGCCGTGACAATCCTGCAGCCTTTACCTGACCTTGCCTTACCCTGTCATACCCTGCCTTACCTTACCTAGCCTTATTCTGCCTTACCTTGCCCTACCCTGTCCTACCCTCCCTTTCCTTACCCTGCCTAGCCTTCCTGCCTCCTCCTCTCCCAGCTGCATGTCTGTACCATCGCCATAGAAACTTGATACATACACAAAAAAGACTATCGCTATATCTACCTTTACTTATCTCTCTAGTCTATACAAAACACGTCACTTTCTTATCCTTGGCTTCTTCTACCTCCTCCTCCCCCTCCTCCTCCTCCTCCTCCTCTGGACTTTCCGTATCTATTTACCGTTTCACTTTTTTTTTTGTCTTCCCCCTCTGGCCAACCTCCCCCTCAACCTTTAAGCTTTATATTAACAACTCAACCCGTCCACCCCTACAGATGGCTTCCCCCAGTTACGCAAGGCCCCCGTGGTGACCTTTCTCCCATATAGACAATAGACCCCCATGGCCTTCCTTGTCTCGACCCACATAATGGTAATAGCTCACCCCGTCTCTCTCTCTCTCTCTCTCTCTCTCTCTCTCTCTCTCTCTCTCTCTCTCTCTCTCTCTCTCTCTCTCTCTCTCTCTCTCTCGTTCTCGCTCTTATTCTTCCTTGTTTGCATTATCTTTGATTCTATAGATTGTGTGTGTGTGTGTGTGTGTGTGTGTGTGTGTGTGTGTGTGTGTGTGTGTGTGTGTGTGTGTGTGTGTGTACGTAGCGGCAGGTGTTTGGGAGATGCGTGTCGTATATATTCATCATTCTGACGATAGTATTGTGAAGGACACACACACACACACACACACACACACACACACACACACACACACACACACACACTCATATTTACATTCATCTTCTTCTTCTTCTTCTTCTTCTTCTTATTATTATTATTATTCTTATTCTTATTATTATCATCATTATTATAGTTGTTTTGTATTTTTCCCCGTTGTTGTTGTTGTTGTTATTTACAGTTTCAGGGTGTCGTGTTTTCAGTAATTGCTGCACTCCACTCACGCATTTTGAAATCACAAAAATAATTAAAAACATAACCTTCCAACAATTCGACAGCACCGTATGGAGTGTTCGTCGCTTAACACACACCGGAAAATGATTGACAAATATATTAAAACAAACATCCAAACATTTCACAACGGCTTTGCGTCACAATATAGGTCACGTTTCATCAGCCTTTATTTCTGGCTTCCCACCAAGAGTTTATTGGCAGCGTGGCCGTGGCAGTGACCCGGGAGGGGAAAAATATATAGGACGCCCACGAATACGAGGCCAGACATGCACGGACAGTCTCACAGCACGGCGAGGAATAGAGATTCTTGTGCACGCCGCCCTAGAGTTAAGAGGATAGGTCAGTCAGACGTTTAAAAGGGCTCCCTCTTTTTCCTGGATAGATTTTTATGCTAGTAGTAATAGTATTTATTGATAGTAGTAGTAGTTGACCCCGAGGTTCGAATCCAGGTGCCGCTGCGTGACGTCAGGAAAGACATCCGGTCTTATATTCCAAACCACAACCTTAAAGAAAAAGTAAAAAGCAGCGAACCCAATGAACGTATGTAAAAGATGCCAAGAGAAAGTAGTAGTAGAATAGCTACCAGTAGTAGTAGTAGTAGTAGTAGCAATAGAGTAGTAGTAATAGTAATAGTAGTAGTAGTAATAGTAGTAGTAGTAGCAGCAGCAGCAGCAGCAGCAAAACAAGTAGTTGCATCACATGACGTCGCCCTCGTAAGATTAACAACCTTAGCGGTGCTGGCAACATTGTCTACGTCATGGTCAGAGAGAAGGCCATTGACCAAGCCATGCCCTGCAGGAGACAAGGACAAACAGCAGCTCCACGGGAACACTGCATGACTGAGGACGATCACGTCGTGGCGGCTCGAGGCAGTCAGTAGCTACGTCTGCCCTGCACGGAGGCACTGAAGGCTCCGTTTTCTCTGTTGGGATTTTCGAGGTCCCTCAAGTGGGGCATTCAGTTGAGTTTCTCCTGAGCCCCATTTTCTTTGCGGCTTCCGATGGCGGCGGCGGTGGCGATGGAGGAGCTGTTGACCTTCACTATCATTGAGGAGAGGCGGCAGGAGTCTCGGGTGGCGCGGCGGCTTTGCATTATGTATACGGAGGGGTCATGATACAGAAGAAGGGGTAGTGGAAGTACGGGTGGGGGGAGAGGGGAGCGCTTAGGTGCATGTTAATAGCAGTCGACGTAATACCTGGCTTGGCTGACCTCACCGGCGGCCTCGCGTGGGAAGGGTGACGACTGTGTTCCTGCCTCGTCCATATTCATGTGTGTATGTGTGTGTTTGTTGATGTTGTCAGCGGCGGTGTGTGTGCATGTGTGTGTGTGTGTGTGTGTGTGTGTGTGTGTGTGTGTGTGTGTGTGTGTGTGTGTGTGTTTGAGAGAGAAAGCGATGAGGTAGTTCTATAAATAAGTTGAGAGAGAGAGAGAGAGAGAGAGAGAGAGAGAGAGAGAGAGAGAGAGAGAGAGAGAGAGAGAGAGAGTTAACATTTACTTTTCTTAACGAGTCACTTTCAAACAGACAGACATTTTCACCTTTACAAATGCTCGTCATCGTCTTCTTTCTCCACCTGTAATTAGCCGGGAGTCAATTTCCCCGCTCAGGTGATAACTCCGCCCCATTACGTCGTCACCTTCATGCCTGGGCGCTGATCATGTTCGGTGTAAGACAGTGAAATACCTTAGATAAACACTCAGCTCATCACCATCACTATCATCGTCATCACCATCATCATCATCATCATCATCATCATCACAGGAATGGTAAAGCTCTCGTCTGGTCATAGTCTAGGTCACGGCCGTTGGACCCTCACTTTCACCACCACCGTCACCACCACCATCACCACCATCATCACCACCACCTGCATCACCGCTTCCAACGCACCCGGTAAGAACTGGGAAACAACGTCTTAAATTGAAAGCAAGATGACTAGACCAATCAGAGAGAGAGAGAGAGAGAGAGAGAGAGAGAGAGAGAGAGAGAGAGAGAGAGAGAGAGAGAGAGAGAGAGAGAGAGAGAGAGAGAGAGAGAGAGAGAGAGAGAGAGAGCACAGAACTTACATTGAAATACAAACTACATATAACCATTTACCTGTCGCTGTTCCGTGTATTCGTGTTTCAAATCGCTGAGTAAAGTGAATCTGACAGCTCTGGAAAAGGGATTATGAAAATTATTGGATATTTCCGCGGAGAAAGTGGTGGTCGAGCCTGTTTTTTTGTTTGTTTTTGTTCCATTAAATTCATCGTGTTATTCAGCGGCTCTTAGTCAGTAGCTTATTTCACTGGCTTGCCTTGTTAACGATAATGGAATAAAAATCAAAATAAATAAAATGTAGCTAGAAGTCAGATTTTACCTTTGATCTTTACTTCTTAGCCTCAGTAAAGTAACAACAAGGAAAGACACATGAAATAAGAACTAAAATAAATAAAACGTAGCTAGAAGTCAGATTTTACCTTTGATCTTTACTTCTTAGCCTCAGTAAAGTAACAACAAGGAAAGAGACATGGAATAAGAACCAAAATAAATAAAATGTAGCTAGAAGTCAGATTTTACCTTTGATCTTTACTTCTTAGCCTCAGTAAAGTAACAACAAGGAAAGAGACATGGAATAAAAACTAAAATAAATAAAATGTAGCTTGGAGTCAGATTTTACCTTTAATCTTTACTTCTTAGCCTCAGTAAAGTAACAATAAGGCAAGGCACATGAAATAAAAACTAAAATAAATAAAATGTAGCTAGGAGTCAGATTTTACCTTTGATCTTTACTTCTCACCCTCAGTAAAGTAACAATAAGGAAAGACACATGAAATAAGAACTATATAATAAATCAAATGTAGCTAGGAGTCAGATTTTACCTTTAATCTTTACTTCTTAGCCTCAGTAAAGTAACAATTAATCAGGGAAAGACTCATGAAATAAAAACTAAAATATATGAAATGCATCTGGGAGTCGAGTTTTCTTCACACGTTTTACCTTTAACTCTTTACTTCTCACCCTCGGTAAAGAAACAATGAATAAGGAAAGACAAATACACGATTCATTTCACATCAGCCATTTACAGAACCATAAAACCCAGACTACACACTTTCCCTTTCATCCGTCATTTCTCACCTCAATAAAATGCCAGTGAAAAAGGAAAGATATACAATTCATTTTATATCAGTCAGTCCTAAACCTTCCATTTCAAGAGCTACAAAAACCAGCCTCTGCGTCGGTCCGCCACCACAAGAATCCGCGTCACTCAAGAGAAATCGAAGTGAGTGAGACGCCTTGGCAGCTTGTCCTCGTAAAGTTGATTGGCCGAGAACCGAGGACAGAGAGAGACAGAGGGCCATCTTCACTGCTCTCTACGTTAAGGTGATTTCAGACTCCGCGATGCTCATGGAAACGATTATACAAACTTAGACTACCTTTGTCGTACTGCCACAACGATAGGAATAAGATAGATAGAGATAGATAGATAGATAGACAAATAGATATGTGGATGAATACAGAGTCACAAAAAAAGGTTCTCCGTTGTTATCGTCATTTTCCGGCTTCAAGAAAAACTGGCCGCCGTATCCTGTACTTAGAAGAACCGAGCGAGTGTCTGTCTGTCTGTTTGTCTGTCTGTCTGTCTGGGTGTCTATCTCTCCTATATCTGTCTGTCCGCCCGTCTCTGTCTCTGGCTTTTTTCTTCCTCGTCTGTCTATCTGATTGTCTATCTGTCTAGCTGTATAACATTCCTTCCATGTCCGTCCGTTCGTCTGTCACTTTGTCTGTCTGTCTATCTGGGTGTCTATTCTCCTACCTTGACTGTGTCCGCCTTTCTCCTGTCTGTCTGTCTGTCCATCTGATTGTCTGTCTATCTAGCTGTATAACTTTCCTTCCGTGTCCGTCCGTTCGCCTGTCTCTTTCTGTCTGTCTGTCTTTTTCATGTCCGTATCCGTCAGTCCGTTCCTGTCTATGTTCTTATTTTGCTGTCTTCTTCGTCCGTGTGTTTTGTTCGCGTCTGTCTTTATCAACTTATCTGTCTGTATGTCTTTCCGTCAGCCTGTCCGTCGATGTGTTATCCTGTGTGTGTTTGCCTGTCAGTCACCTCGAGGTCATGTGTTTTTTTCTTTCTTTTTCATTCTCTTATCCATGTAATCCATATTTTTCTTTTTATTTCCGTCATCACTTTTTCTTCTATATTTTTCTTTTAATTCTCCGATACGTATCATCACTATTCTTTTTCTTTCTTTTCTTCCTTCCTTTTATTCCAGTTGATCACTATTTTTTTTCTCTTTTATACATGTCATCACTATTTCTTTTTATTTCTTTTCAATCTCATATCCACGCCATCATTACTTCTTTCTTTTCTCTCCTTTATTTTCATCATCATCATTTTCTTTCTCTTCAGTCTCTCATCCACGCCATCAGTTTTTTATCTTTCTTTTCTTTTCTTATCCACATCATCATTTATTCATTTCTCTCTCTTGTCCACCTCATCACATTATTATTTTGGGGGGAGGCCTTGTATGCATCACTATATAGATTTCTTATGAACTAAACTATAAAAGAAAGTGTCATGTGCGTCGTCATATGGGTCGCTGCAATCTCCTTTAAAGACGCAGCTCATCAGTTTAAAAGCTCAGTTCATTTTTTAAGGGATGTTGAAAGGAAAGAATGTAAGATTTTTATTATTTTATCTTTCACCGTTTTGTTTTAGTTATTTTCACCCTACAAGTTATTTCTTCGAAGTGCATTTTTTTTCTGTCGGTGTCTGTCTGTCTATCTATCTATATCTATCTATGTCTGACTGTCTATCTATATGTATGTATCTATCTATCTACCTCACAGATCAAGATACGAGGGATGAAATATGGCGCCATTCCTCCTCTGCTTTCCTCCTCCTCCTCCTCCTCCTCCTCCTCCTCCTCCTCCGAGCTGTGGCTGTCCTCCGTCTCGTTCTCTGTCAGATTTATGGTGGACTCAGCAATACTTATTAACGTGTCTTCCTCCTGCTGGCGTCTTTAATTGTTTGGAATGGTTAATGAATAGTGTGTGTGTGTGTGTGTGTGTGTGTGTGTGTGTGTGTGTGTGTGTGTGTGTGTGTGTGTGTGTGTGTGTGTTCAGATCATGACCGTGAGGCGTTGAAGTCCCGGAGAATTTTTGTTTACGTTCGTGTCAGTGTGTGTGTGTGTGTGTGTGTGTGTGTGTGTGTGTGTGTGTGTGTGTGTGTGTGTGTGTGTGTGCTTTGCGTGTTTGTAATTAGAATAAACGAGAGAAAAATGCTAATAAAAAGACCGATGTAATTATGAAACATTTAATTGGTCGAACAACAACAACAACAAAAATCAAATAAAACACAGTAAAACAGACAAACACAGACTCTCCCTCCCTCGTTCACAGCACAGACCTTTCACACACACTCGGAATCCTTGAGTCTACCTTCACATCGCCAAGTTTCCTTTGGTTCAGGGGGCTGCGAACCACGTGTCCCCCGGCCTTGAACGCCCCCCTCCCCTGTGCCTCCCCCTTCCCCCTCTGTGTTCCCCGTGGCTGCAGGTGTGTGTGTAGGGAGTAAGGAAAGAAGGGGGAGGAGGGGCAAGGGAAGAGCCTGCAGCTGTGTTTCTTTAAGGGCAAATAACACCCATTTATTTACCTAACGAGGGAGATGATGAGGAGATGAAGGGGACGGTGTAAGGGAAGTGGCGGGGATTGAGGAAGAGGAGGAGGTGGAGGAGGGTGGAAGAGAAAGAAAAGAGGGAGGGAGGGAGGACGGGAGGGGAGAGTAAAGTATGTTGTAATGGAGGGTAATGGAGTGTAGGAAGTCTTTTTTTTCTTTTTTTTTCTTTTTTCTTTTTGCGTGTCCGTGATTGTTCTTTTTCCCTGGGTTTTGTGGTTCGTTGCTCGCTGGTTCGTTGCTTCGTTCGTTCGTTTGTTTGTTTGTTTGCCCAGATTCGGTTCAGGTTTTCGGTTCGGGTTTTGATTCGATTAATAAGATGGTTTGGGTTTAGTTTTGGGCGGATATTTCTCTCTCTCTCTCTCTCTCTCTCTCTCTCTCTCTCTCTCCACACACACATCTCTTCCTCCTCCTCTCCCTTAGATCATGACCTCCCTCTTTAGATTACTGCCTCCTCCTCCTCCTCCTCCTTTCCTCCTCTTTCTCCTCTTCTTTCTTTCTCCGCCTCGAGAATTTAAGCCGTGACCCCGGAACTCTAAGGCTGACCCCGGACGGTGACCTCCAGGACAAGGACCCTGAAGTAGCGTGACCTCTTCCCTCTCTTCCTCGTCCCTCCCTTCCTGTCCTCCCTTTTCCTTCTTTGCTATTTCCACGCATCGCCCTCCATCCTTCTTTCCTTTTTAGTCTGTCTCTGAGTCTTTTTGTCCATCATGTAGACTCGGGGACTTTTCTGAGCTGTCTTATTTTAGGGGAAGGAAGGATAGGCTTGGGGGAGTGAGTGAATGGGGGAGTTATATCAATGGGGTGACTATTTTCGAAAGGGGAATATGCTTTGGGAGTGGGTGAATGTGGGGGGTTTAATAATAGGGTGTCTTTTCGAAGGGGGGAATAGGTTTGGGGAGGGAATGAATGGGGGGGTATCCTAATGGGGTTTTCGAGAGGAGAATAGGCTTGGAAATGGAGTGAATATGTGAGTTTTCATAATGAGGTGTTTAGTTTTTTTTCGCATGGGGAATAGGCTTGGGGAGGGAGGGAATTAGGGAGTTTACATAATGGGGTGATTCACTCTTTCTTTATGGGAATGTTTGGGATAGGAAGGAAGGGATTTTTTTGGGGGGGGGGAAAAGGGGAAGGCTTATGTAACGCACTGAGCTGTTTATGAAGGGGACTATGTTTGGGAAGTGAGTGAATGGGGAAGTTTCCACAATGGGGTAATTCTCTCTTTATGGGGACGTTGGACACGGCGAGGAAGAAGTTTTTTTTTGGGAGGCTGATGTCTTTATGGCCCTAAAGTGCTTTTTTTAGTGCTTTCTTTAGGCCGTTATGTGCTGTTTGTCGAGTCTTTTTAGGTCTTCCTCTGTGCCTCATCCTCCCTGGAATCCGGCTGCCCGTGAGAGAGAGAGAGAGAGAGAGAGAGAGAGAGAGAGAGAGAGAGAGGCCTTAACCCCCTACGCCTAACGGTGCCCTTTACCCTTAGGCCTCCAAACATAGTGAGTAGGGAAAGCGATGACACCGATCACCTCGAACTCCTGAAGGTCTGAAAGAAAACGTGACTCAAAAGAAAATGGGACACGTGACGCCCGGCAACCGAAGAAAATGGAGGGATGCAGGAGGAACAACATTTTCCAGCCCCATCTGATACTAGCTTAGTGGTGTCGTGTGTTTCTCTCACCTGCTGTTGTTGTGTCGTTACCTGAGGCTGGAAAGGTGTAAACAGTCGTGAGAAAAAACAAAAGCCAGCGAGAACCACAACGAAAACAACAAAACAACTACAAGAATGGCGACAGCAAAATGACAATAGCCAAAAGAATAACAAAATCAATAACAACAACAACGAAAACAGCAGACAACAAAACTAACAACAACAACAACAGAATCAGTAATAACAGTAACACCAACTACTACTACTACTACTACTACTATTACTACTACCACCAGTATACAAAAATAAACAAATGTAAAACGAAGTAGTAGGAAGAGGAGAAAGAGGAGGAGGAGGAGGAGGAGGAGGATGACAGTTAGTAGTATTCGCGTTGCATTGTGCTTGTGTTGTCTGGAGGTCAGGGTCATGTGCGTGAGGCTGATGTGAAGCGGCTTAAACTGAGGATATGCAAGGGCGTGTGGAACAAGGTTTTCTACTTAAACGGCAGAAAGAGGAAGGGATCTGAGGAGGAGGAGGGAGAGAGGCGGAAGGGGGTGGAAAATGGAGAAGAGTTGAGGAGGAGGAGGAGGAGGAGGAGGAGAAAATGAATAGAGGAGAGTTGTGATAAGGTTTAAAGATGAGGAAGGTGAAGAGGTTGAGAAGGGAAAGAGGAAGAGGAAGAAAATGAGAGAAAGAAAGAGAAGGAGGTGGAAGAATAGAGAATAATTGTGATAAGTAAGGAAGAAGGTGAAGATAGAAGAGGAGGGAAAGCTGTGATAAGGCCAAAGAATGAGGAAGGTGAAGAGAGTAAAGAGGGCAAAAGTAAAAAGAAGAGAGAGAGAAGCCAGGGGGAAGAGAGGAAGAGGAGGGGGAAGAGGAAGGTGAAAAGGGCGAAGAAGGAAAAATTGTGGATGTCTGAGAGAGAGAGAGAGAGAGAGAGACTTGTGATGGCGTGTTATGTCCCTCTGTTCTCGTGTTTTCTTTGTCTCTTCGTGTTCTGCCTGATATATGTTCGTCTGTTCTCTTCCTCATCCTTCTTCGGCGTCCGTCTCGCCTGTGTCTTGCGTCGTTAGTGTCTGCTTAGTGGAGGTTCTCTCTCGGCTAATCGCCTCATCACTTCACAAGACAATATTTCCCTTCCTTCTTATCCATCACGGCAAGAAGGATGGAGCTGACGTGTCCCGCAATACCTCAGAGTTTATGAAGAGGCTCTGGCAGCGCAGTATCCTTTGTCCTGTGCTTGAGGGATCAGCGTCGGGCGGCTGGACAGTAACATCCATTAGGTATTCAGGAAGAGGCTCAGACAGGCATGGCAGGCTTAGGGGGAGAGGCACAGACAGGTACACACAGACAAACCGGCTGACGGACTTACGAAAGCTTACGACATGGACCGACAGACTCAAAAGGACAGACTGTAAAGAAAATTGGCTAAGATGACAGCGGCGTGACGGCAGGAAACTCAACTAATAGACAGAGACAGACAGCGACAGGCATAGGCAGACGGGGAGAGGAGCGTAAGAGAAAAGGTGTGTATCGACAGGTACTGATAAGGGTCTTAGAGTCTCAATAACTAGTGATATACAGGTGAGCCTCTCAAACAGGTAGACGGATATGGCTTGAAGTTAGGCGGGTTAAGGCGTAGACTTTAACATGTCACGTGATGCAATAAGAGAAGAGAAGAGAAGAGAAGAGAAGAGAAGAGAAGAGAAGAGAAGGGGGGGGATATCCTGACGTAAGGGAACGTATGAGGAATGGTACACGAAAAGGGGAGAGAGAGAAAAAAAAACCCTCAAAGGTGTGTTTATGGAGAGGGTAGGAAGTGGAGGAGAGGTGAAGGAGGGTATGTGAAGTATGGGAGGGAAGGAGGGAGAGAAGAAGGGAGGGATTGAGATTGAGAATGCGATGAAGATTAAAAAAAAAAAGGAAGGTCAAGATATATTCAAGGAGAGGAATGGAAGAGGGTCGGCGAGAAGGGTGCCCAAGGTCCCTCCTCGGCCCTCTCCTTCTGGGTTATCCTTTTATCAGACGCCCCGGCAAGCAGGTAAGGAGGGAGGGATGAAAAGGGAAGCGGGAGGGACGGAGGGAAGGAGGGATGGGGGGAGGGAAAGGAGGCCCCATAAGGTGACTGGGTCCTCCGAAAAGGGGTAACCGTTACTCGGGGTCCCAAAACACCCTTCTTTTCGTCGACCTGTGTGTGTGTGTGTGTGTGTGTGTGTGTGTGTGTGTGTGTGTGTGTGTGTGTGTGTGTGTGTGTGTGTCTGAAACCCGTATGTCTATATGTTTAAGCATTCAAATCAAAACACTACATTAGCCAGTTTTTGATGTTGCTGTCAGAGGGTCAGTCATGCCCTTTGTTTTATGGCCCGCAAGGTCAAACATATTGGAGGCAAGATGTTTATTGGCACATCTAAATACCTGTCTCTCGGTTCTTACAGCTGGCAACCACTCGGCGGAGGTAAAAATATCCTCTTACACAGAAAATGGGAAGAATAGAGAAGAGTTGAGGAGGAGGAGGAGGAGGAGAGAATGAACAGTGGAGAGTTGTGATAAGGTTTAAAGAAGAGGAAGGTGAAGAGGTTGATGAAGAAAAGAGGAAGAGGAAGAAAATGAGAGAGAGAAAGAGAAGGAGGTGGAAGAATAGTGAATAATTGTGATAAGTAAGGAAGAAAGGGATGAATTATGTTTCCTGTATCAACTGAATCTGTATGCCGTCAACGTACTGTAATATATTCTCAGTTCTTTTTCCCTTTCCGTGTTTTCCTTCACTCTTTACATACCCTTGTCTCTTTCTGCACGTCCGTCTTGTTTTCTTGGGTCTCTTTGTTCAATTTTTTCCCTCGTTTCCCTCAATATGAATCTCTTTTATGTCCACAATATTTCTTCCTCGATTCTCCGTCCACAATTCTTTTACTCCTTACATATTCATGACTCTCTTTACTCATGTCAGTCTCGTTTCCTCGTTCCTTTTTTCTCATTTCTATTACGGAACATTTTACTTTGGTTTGCGGCGGTATGTATGCGCGTCCGTCTAGCTGTCGCTCTTCCTGTTCCATTCCCCCGCGTTATTGTGTGTCTGCGGCCCGGCCTGTCAGCGGCTGTCAGCGTGGCGGTGTTGCAATCTCCGAGCACCGCCCTCTGCGCCCCCGTCACGTTCACGGCCGCCTGTCAGACATCGACTTTACGAGTGCTGCACGATTGCCCGTTTCAAGGTCCACCTCTTCTCTCTACCTCGGCCACGTCGCTACCTGCCGCCTCCCTCAGTGACCTTCCTCAACATTCCTCATCTCTTGCCTGTTTCCTTTCCTTTCCTTTAAAGTTTACCTATCCCGCCTTACCTTGCATCTTCAAACTTAAATCTGCCTTCCCTGACATTCCTCACCTGTCTTTTTTTTTCCTTTAATTTTCCCTTAAAGTTTACGAACCCTGTCTTCCCTTTTACCTTCAAACTTGGATCTGCCTTTCCTAGCATTCTTTAATTGACTCTCTCCTTTCATTTCCCTTTAAAGTTTACCTATTCTCGCTTTCCTTGCACCTTCAAACTTAAATCTGCCTTCCCTAACATTCCTTACCAGCCTGTTTCCTTTCATTTTCCCCTCTCCAGTCTTTCAGTCTTAAATCTGTCTTCCTTAGCATTCCTCAACTTCCGCTTCCCTTTCATTTACCTCAAGTTAAGTTTACCTATCCTAGCTTACCATGCAACTTCAAACTTCGATGTGTCTTTCCCAACATTCCTCAGCTGCATCGTTTCCTTTCCTCAAAATCCCCAAAACAGATTCCTCCCTTTTCTTTTACCCTGCTCACCTTTATATATTTCCTCCTACCTCGCCTTACAAATTACACCTTACCTTTTTTCAACATGACACACCTGCCCCTTTTCTTTCCTATCCTCTAATTCAGTTTCATATATACCTTTCATTTTTCAGACTTTAATTTTCATCTTCAACATTCCATTACCGCCATTTTTTTCCCCTTTCGCTTCCTCTAAGTCAAAAATACCAACCTCATCCTACCTTTCACCTTTCAAACTGCATTTTACCTTCCCTGCCACGCACAGCCGCCTCCCCAATCCTCTCGCTTCCTTCCCCTGGAGTTTTTGTTTTTCATAACTTCTTAACTTTTCTATGTTCCCTTTGCCGACACACTCCACCATGCCTCACTCCCTTTCCCCTCTCCCCTTCCCCTCCATTTCCCCTTCCCTCCCTTTCTCCAACCCTTCCCGTTCTCCTTCCCCTCCATTTCCCCTTCCTCTCTCTCTCTCTCTCTCTCTCTTTCCCCCTCCCCTCCCTTTCCCCCTTCCCTACCCTTTCTGCTTCCCCTCCCTTCCCCCTTCCCCACCTTTTCCCTATCTCTCCCTTTCCCCTTTCCCTCCCTTTCCCCTTTCTCTCCCTTTCCCCTTACTCTCACTTTTCCCTTCCCTACCCTTTCCGCTTCTCCTCCCTTTCCCCATCCCCACCGTTTCCCCTTTCTCTCCCTTTCCCCTTCCCCCCCTTCGCATTCTCCTTTCCATCCCTTTCCCCTACCCTTCCCTTTTTCCCTTCCCCTCCCTTCCCATTCCCCTCCTTTCCCTCATCCTCATCCTTCCCCATTTCCTTCCATCTGACATCCATCTCACCTCCCCTTGAAACAAAAGGATGATGAGGCATGACTGGCTCGGATGGTTTTCTTGGTTTTATGTCCGCGGAAAAAAGAAAAAAAAAGGTATCTCAAAAAGACTCGTTGAGGCGAATGCAATGGTTGGTATTCATAGATTCTCATATTAACTATTCCCAAAGTCCGAAAATAAGATTAGTCTGTTTTTTGAAGGTCCTTGTACAGAAAAAGGGTCAAACTACCATCAGGGTCATATAAGTACTCATGGAATTACCCAGAAGTCCTACGAAAACCCTTGTAAAAAAATTAAAAAGCGTGCTTGGTGCCCGAAAGGTTTGAGAATGTGGCCCTTGAGTCTTGATTTCTGAAGCGAAGGCAAGACGATGAGGGTTGTCCACTGATGATGCCTGCTCTGCGTGAGGGTATGTGTGTGTGTGTGTGTGTGTGTGTGTGTGTGTGTGTGTGTGTGTGTGTGTGTGTGTGTGTGTGTGTGTTCCTTCACCTCTCCTTCACCTTGCTCTGTTCAGTACATTTTTTCATTCTATTTTCTTTCTTCTTCCCTCTCAGCTTTTTCAGTCTTTCCTCTGTTCATACTTTCGTTTCTTTGTTTTTCTTCGTTTTCTTCGTTTTGCAATATTTTCATTTCTCCGACCACTATTCTGTTTTCTTATCAGCCTTCTAACTTCTGGCATTATCGTGTCTTCCTCTGCTGTAATTCCGTCTTGTCTGATCTTGCTGCAGTCTTCTTATTTCCTTTATTTTCTGCTTTCTCCTCGCCCTTCTTCCTCCCTCCTCGTCCTCGTCTTAGTCGTCACTGATCTCCTTTACTTACCTCTTTCTCCTCCTTTTCCTCCTCCTCGTCCTCGTTCTCTTCTTCCTCCTCCTCTTCCTCCTCCTCCTCCTCAAAATTTGCCAAAGGGTCAACCAAACCAAAAAATTTCCTCCAAAAACTAAACAAAGACGGAAAAGGAACGCAGAGAGAGAGAGAGAGAGAGAGAGAGAGAGAGAGAGAGAGAGAGAGAGAGAGAGAGAGAATAGCCGTCCCGTCGAGCCACATAAGCGCCTGCGATCTCGTCTTTGGATAGTCGAGGATTGCACGGTGTAGAGGGTGCCGTTGTTGTTGTTGTTGTTGTTGTTGTTGTTTGGGGGGGGTAATGGTAAGAGAGAAGACTGTTGTTTGAATCGCTTATAAGATGTGCTTGCGTAGGCGTAGTTCCAGGAAGCTTGAGAGAGAGAGAGAGAGAGAGATATATACAGATGAAAAGAAGCTAGAAGAGAAATTAAATATGACAAAGGAAAATAAGATGGAAAGATGCAACACAGAGAGAGAGAGAGAGAGAGAGAGAGAGAGAGAGAATATATATACAGATGAAAACAAGCTAGAAGAGAAATTAAATATGACAAAGGAAAATAAGATGGAAAGATGCAACACAGATTAGAGAGAGAGAGAGAGAGAGAGAGAGAGAGAGAGAGAGAGAGAGAGAGAGAGAGAGAGAGAGAGAGAGAGAGAGAGAGAGAGCACCATAACCCTCTGTGTATACGTGAACGAGGCGTTACGGAGAGCGTCGTGAGCGGGCGGGAGGTTATGTAGGAGGAGGCGGCGGGGAAGGAAGTGAGTAACCGCGGGGAAGGGGGTGAGGGGGGTGTTGTGGGGCCCCCTTGACCTTGGGAAAGTAAGCCTAGCGGGCCTATTCCTCCTGCTTCTCCATCTACTACGACTTGGACTACTACTACTACTACTACTACTACTACTGCTACTGCTACTACTACTACTACTACTACTACTACTGCTACTACTGCTACTGCTACTACTACTACTACTACTACTGCTCTCCCTACTATGCTTTTTGTTATGGTTGTTCTCCTCGTCCTCCTCCTCTCCCTCCTCTTCCTCATTTATTTTTTTTATTTTTCTTGTTTTTACTTCTCCTCCTTCTCCTTATGCTCTTCTTCCTCTTCCTCTTCCTCCACATTAGTTAGGATTACCCCTTCAGGAGACGTTCGTTAGGCATATGGCTCCACCCCCCTTCCCCCCTTCTCTCTCTCTCTCTCTCTCTCTCTCTCTCTCTCTCTCTCTCTCTCTCACACACACCGGAAAATGCTATGCCAGCGGTGATAATAGAAATTGTTGGTGTTATCACGCTTTTAGAAACTCAGCCGCGCGCAGGTGTAAAAAATTCAGGTGTTGCCGTGACTAGAAACTTTCAAAGGTCTCTGGCGGGCGGCGACGCGGCCATCACGTCGGTTAATGCTATAAGTGTGTTAAGTATTCATAACTGTCTTCCTTGGCTGTAGGAGGAACGATGTGATAGTGATAGTGTTCTGCCTATAAGAAAAAGATTGTGAGGTTAAACAGTTTGCGAATGGATGCTTATGATATGATCGTCGTATAATGTTAATAGTCTGTTAAGTATTCACAGTTATCTTTCTTCGCTGTAGTAATAACGATGGAATAGTAATAATATTCCCTACGTAAAGCAAAAGTTAGGAGGTTAAGCATATTTCGTATTGATGATAATGATATACCTGGATTTTTGAAGAGCGAGTGGGGAAAAATTGATCAAATTATGGCATTGAATAACACGCTTTCATTACCTAACCGGCGCAAGAGTCGAGAGTCATGCCAGTGGAAAGACTTAAAAGGAATGTCTGGTAAACTGCGCAAACTTTTCTGAACTTTCATTGTGGCTCGCGAACGTGAACACACACAAACGTAATTGAAGGAATGCAGAACACTCTCAGGTATGTTGTTTTGGTGTGAACGAAAATGCTTGCTTTTTGCGGCGTTTCTGAGGCCAGACATTGTAAGCTTCGCACATTTTAAATAATTCAAGTTTTTTCTTTTCCCAGCAGCACGTAGCGAGTTTTCTCTCTCCGCCACTCCCTCGGGTTTTGGTTCCTGCCTTGTATTCATTTGTGTCAGAGAAGAGAAATCATTTTAAGGCGCAACAACCTCTCGGGAAAAAATAACCTTCACTTGTCAAAATATGGAATGCGAGGAAAAGAAGACTTAAATCTGTAAAAGTTCCAGACCGTATAAAGATGTCAGGAAATCAAAGCGTTCGATATTATGAGAATACGTTCGTTTGAAAATTGTATCTACAGAGCGTTGCCGTTGCTATGTAGATATTAAAATTTTATAAAAGGAAACAAACAAACGGACTAACACTCGTACATCAGCCAGCCAGCCAGCTAAGTGCCCAGCAACAAATACACAAAATAAATGATAAATAAACATATAAATAAATGCAAGACAGACGGGCACACGAGTGATGGAGACAGGCAAAATATCCTTCATGCAGACAGTGCAGAGAATGGACAAAGAAGTGGACAGGCAGGATTAGAACACGAGGGAAAAAAGAAGAAGGAAAACAAAGAGCCATAAAAGGAAGAATGGTCAACAGCCACAGTAAAGAGCAACCACAACCACCACCACACCAACAACAACAACAACAACAGACTCAACCACAAGAAATACATCAACAACAACAACAACAACAACATCCTCAAAAGCAACAGCAGCAACAGTAACATTTAAGGGGTAACAATAACAACAAAAAAAGACAGCCATAACTAATACTAATACGTGTGCTGCCAATTACAATGACGGGAAGAGAAAAAAAAAAAAAGAAGAAAAAAACTCACTCTGCGGCTCAAACATCAGACATTAATTAACCTTCGAACAACCACAAAACCAGGATTACACACACACACACACACACACACACACACACACACACACACACACACACACACACACACACCGCCAAGGTCTACAGAAGGATACTATGCAATTATTTTTTATGGTTGTTGACTTACCATTGTCTTACTGCTTGCCTGCCTGTGTGTGTGTGTGTGTGTGTGTGTGTGTGTGTGTGTGTGTGTGTGTGTGTGTGTGTGTGTGTGTGTGTGTGTGTGATCAGGGTCTCGTCAAACATTCCATGAAGCGAATCAACAACTTTAGAATGAATTATTAACTAAGACTTTTGGATTCTCATTATAAGTTCGGATCTGGTTCTTTCAATCCTCTCACGTTCCTTCTTTGGGGTTTACATGGTGTCTGTCTGTCTGTCTCGAAGGGTTGTGTGTTCTCGCGGCACTTCCGGTTATTTCCCGTCTAATCCTTACGTAAAAGTTGTCGGGAAATCGGTGTAACAAAAAGCTCATAATTGTAAAAGGTTAGAGGAAATTATATAAAAAGTGTGTGTGTGTGTGTGTGTGTGTGTGTGTGTGTGTGTGTGTGTGTGTGTGTGTGTGTGTGTGTGTGTGTTCCACTAATTAACTCTATTCCCTTACCCTCCCGTTTTCAAGTAATTTCTTCCTCTCTTTCCTCCTTCCTTGACCTTCCACTCTCCTTGCTTCCCTCCTTCTCTCCTTCACTCCTCTCCTCCTCCCTCCTTCTCCCCACAAAATATGGGAGAGAGGAAGTGAGCGTGAAGGGGTGAGAGAGAGAGAGAGAGGAAGGCTTACGTGAGCTGAGGGGAAGGAGAGTTAAAGGAGGAGGAGGAGGAGGAGGAGGAGGTAACAGGTGGAGGTAATTTCTTGCGTGTGGTGGAGGAAGGGAGAGACTTCACCGCCTGTCTGTGGTTGCTTCTCTCCTCCACTTCTCTCTCCTCCTCCTCCCTTCTTCTCTCCTTGCCACACCCTTGTTATTTCACACGCCCACGTAAGGTTCTTCAATCTCTCTCTCTCTCTCTCTCTCTCTCTCTCTCTCTCTCTCTCTCTCTCTCTCTCTCTCTCTCTCTCTCTCTCTCTCTCTCTCTCTCTCTCTCTCTCTCTCTCTCTCTCTCTCTCTCTCTCTCTCTCTCTCTCTCCCTGTTCCCCTGATCGTTTTTTTTTTATATATACAATTTTAATTAATCGTTTTCTTTCTCTCCTTCCGCAGGTAAGAGACTTGCAGAAATACGAAAGGAAGGAATAAGGAAGATGTAAAGAGGAAGGTATGTGTTGTAAAAAATATATAGCCATTCTTTTTCCTTCCACCATTGTTAATCTATCTATACTATCTATCTATCTATCTATCTATCTATCTGTCTGTCTGTCTTTATCTAACTTTCTTTTTCTCCTGGGACGCTCCTTGTTTAAACCTTGGTATAGATTATTTGTTTTCTTCTTCTTCTTCTTCTGCTTCTTCTTCTTTTTCTTCCTGTTCTTCTTCTTCTTCTTTTTCCTGTTCTTCTTTTTCTTCTTCTTTTTCCTGTTCTTCTTCTTCTTTTTCCTGTTCTTCTTCTTCTTCTTTTTCCTGTTCTTCTTCTTCTTCTTCTTTTTCCTGTTCTTCTTCTTCTTCTTCTTCTTCCTGTTCTTCTTCTTCTTCTTCTTTTTCCTGTTCTTCTTCTTCTTCTTCTTCTTTTTCCTGTTCTTCTTCTTCTTCTTCTTTTTCCTGTTCTTCTTCTTCTTCTTCTTCTTCTTCTTCTTCTTCTTTATCCACTCCTACCTCCATCCCCTCCTCTTCTTCCCTCCTCTCATTATGATTAAACCTACGCTCTTTATTCTCCAGTGATAAAAAGGAGGAGGAGGAGGAGGAGGAGAAGAAAGAGGAGGGAGTTGAAAGAAGGCATCGGAGCAGGAATAGAAAAAAAGAGATGGAGGAGGAAGCGAACGAAGAGGAAGGAGGAGGAGGAGGAGGAGGAGGAGGAGGAGGAGGAGGAGGAGGAGGAGGAGGAGGAAGGGCGTGACTCAGCACCTCTATACCTGTAAGCACCTTTAGGGCAAGAAGGACTTAACGCTGCCTTCCCTGAGAGTCGAGAATTCAGCGCAATGTCAAAACAACTTAAGCTCTATAACGAAGCTTCTTTTTTCCCTTCAACTTATTTTCCGACTTCTATCTTCCTCGCCGGTCCTTGAATCATGCTTTTTAATCACTTGTTTTTCTCTCTTTCTCTTCTTTCGTTTTTTCCTCTCCTCATTTTCTTCGTTTTTTTTATTCTAGTTTTCTCTTTTTTCTCTTTTTTTAATCATGTTTTTCTTTCCTTCCTGTTCTTTCGTTTCACTTTTTCCCGTCGTGATTTCTCTCTTCCTTTTTTTTTTGGTTCTTTTTTTTTCTTTTCTTGACGTCAAAATAAAAAAAAGAGGAAGGAAGGAGAGAGAGAGAGAGAGAGAAGTGATTGCTTAAATGACGGTCTCGTTACTGATTACGAAAAGTCTACAGTCATTGTATTCAAGAATCCAGCTTTCTTTTCTCTATTCTCTCTCTCTCTCTCTCTCGACAGGTGTGAGTTATTTATTTTAAGTTCTTTCCTCGCCTCCGTCATCCTGTGTGGCTTTCTTATCTCTTTCTCTATTGCTCCTTTTCCTCATTTTCCAAGTCATCTCCTCTTCCTGTCGGGGCCGAGATGTATTAGCTCCTCCGCCGAGAGAGAGAGAGAGAGAGAGAGAGAGAGAGAGAGAGAGAGAGAGAGAGAGAGAGGAAAAGGGAGAGAGAGAGGCACTAAGACTTAACGAATTAACGGAATGATTGACTGACTGACTTCCTGGCTGACTGACTAATTGACTGACTGGTTGATGGACTGGTTGACTGACCGAATTACTGACCTGGTGCCTAACTGACCGACTGACTGACAGTAATTGACTGACTGGTTGATGGACTGGTTGACTGACCGAATTACTGACCCGCTGACTAACTGACCGACTGACTGACTGACTAATTGAGTGACTGGTTGATGGACTGGTTGACTGACCGAATTACTGACCTGCTGACCGACTGACTGACTGACTAATTAACAAACAGACGGTAGACTAGACTGACTAACTCACCTACAGACAGACTAAGACAAAAAAGAAAGTATAGATAAAGAAAAGATACTGATAACTACTTCTGTCTAATAATTACGGTCCCACCATCATCAACATCATAGTCATCATCACCACCACCATCACCACCACCACCACCACCTCGAGGTCGTTGGGTCGGGCGTTCGGCGGGCGGGTGTCTGGTCACGGCGGCGGGTTGCTGCCCTCACGTCGGGGGGATAAGTGGATAAGAACGCCAGGGAAGGAAAAAATTCTTATGCCGTCTCAGTATTCCTCTCGTAACCTTCCTTGTCCTTTTGTTTCCCTTTCATTTTCCTTCTTTTTTGTTGTTCTTGTTGTTCTTGTTGATGTTCTTGTTCTTTTTCTTCCTCTTTCTCCTTTTTTTTCAACGTTCCCTTCTTTTTTTGTTAGTTAAATCGTTTAGTAGTGCTAGTGATTGCTTTAGTAGTGGTAATTGTAAAAGCACTGGTATTATTATTATTGTCTATTATATTGTAGTAGTAGTAGTAGCAGTAGTAGTAATAGTAATAGTAGTAGTAGTAGTAGTAGTAGTAGTCCCGTTGAAAAATATGATAATTTATACCTATTTCCTTCACTATCATCTTTTCTCCGTTTTATCATCCACGCGTGTTGGTGTTTCCGTGTTGGCATCGGTGTGTCCTTGATGGTATCTCCCCCCACGTGTTTCTTTCTTCGCTTGTTGTCCGCTGCCAACGTTCGCTTTCTTTTCTTTTTCATTTTTTCATCCGATTCCTCCATTTTTCGTTATTTGTCTGTTCCCGTTTTTCAGTGGTGCCTTTCCGATGAACTGTTTTCGTGGTTGTGGTCTTTTCCATCAATTTTTTTTTTTTTATGATGTCCGCCTCGTCGATGCTATACGTTTGCTAACACGTTTTTAATTTGATTCGTTTCGTCTTTCCTCTTTTTCCTTTTTGTCTTTGGTCTGCAGTGCTTTCATGCAGGCTAGTTGTTGTTGTCGTCATATTTGGGGTTATGGTTGTTCTGGTAACTGTGGTGGTTGATTTATGGTTGTGGTGTTCGTTGTGTTCATAGGGTTGTGATAATACTAGGGATGAAAGGGTTATGGTTGTTCTGGTAGCTGTGGTGGCTGATTTATGGTTGTGGTGTTCGTTGTGTTCATAGGGTTGTGATAATATTAGGGATGATAGGGTTATGGTTGTTCTGGTAGCTGTGGTGGTTGAGTTATGGTAGTGGTGTCAGTTGTGGTGATGCGGATATGGTTGTGGTGGTAGCTATGATGACCGAGACTTTTTTGTGGCACCATGGCCGTGGGAATCGATTTTGTGATGGTGAAAGTGAAGGCTGTGACAGTATTGATTGGTGACCGTGCTGGTGGTATCCTTGTGACGTGGAGAGTGGCTGTGATTTTGTAGCCTTGCAAGAGGGGAAGTACCAAAACGCTTCTCACGGCGATTTTGAAGTTTGACTCTCGGTGATCTACTTTTTAGCGTTGAGTTGCAGTGATTTCGCATTTTTTCTGTAGATTTTTTTTTTTTTTTTTACAGCAGAGGAGTCAGTTGAAGGGCATAAAAAAGGTAATAAATGTGAAGAAAAAAAACGCTACTCACTGTTCCTATAAAGAGTTAGAGGAGTGGCCGGGACATAAGTCAATTTCGGGAGGAGAGTTGACCTGATACCCTGCCCTGCCTCCTCTGCTGTAAAAAAAAAAAAAAAAATGTAATCCACTTCGTAATTGCTTAGAATGTGGAAACAGCTGCAAAAACGTGTACAACTGATGAAAAGCGAAACAAACTTCATCATTATTTTGTAGAGTTGCAATGTCCTTATCCCTGTTCATTGCAATCCAGAGCACTGTCCCTTACCTACTTATCAATACTATTTTTTTCTACCGTTAATTTTCTTGATCTTTTATAAATTTGAAAAGCGAAACAAACTTCATCATTATTTTGTAGAGTTGCAATGTCCTTATCCGTGTTCATTGCATTCCAGAGCACTGTCCTTATTAACACTATTTTTTTCACTTACCGTTAATTTTCTTGATCTTTTATAAATTTCAGAATCTTCCACCAAAGTAAGGCACATTTTTTAAGGGGGAAGGGGTTGATGTGTAGGGCAAAGCACAGTGTTCCGGTGTGAGGGCTGTTGATATCCATGGTATTGATAGCCAGGTAAACGTAATATCTAGTATAAACAATGGCATAACAAGCGATGCAGAGATTAGTCAACAAAGTAGGGCGAGGCGTGAATGACGGGCGAGATTATCAGCAGAGTTTTGGAGAGTGGAACTGGGACGGCATGTGTGTATGTGTGTGTGTGTGTGTGTGTGTGTGTGTGTGTGTGTGTGTGTGCGTGTGCTTGCGTGGAGTGCATGGCGTGGCTTTCTCTTCCAGTCTGGATTGTGTTATGTGGCATGTGTCGTTGTGTTGTCTGGTTTTGTGTTGCTAGCTGGCCTGTGGATGACTAAGCTGTGTGTGTGTGTGTGTTGGGGGGGGGGGGGGGAAGGGGCGTTTGATTATAGTGTGAGTGTGAAATATGTTGGGCCCTGTGTGTGTGTGTGTTGTGTGTTGTGTGTGTGTGTGTGTGTGTGTGTGTGTGTGTGTGTGTGTGTGTGTGTGTGTGTGTGTGTGTGTGTGTGTTACCGCCTGAATGACTCGATGTTGCGTAACGAAACAAACGGCAGGTGAGCTCTTCCACATGTAGGTTGTGTTGCTAGCTGGACGCACTCGTAGGGCTGGGCGGTGTGGCGAAGGAGGAGGAGGAGGAGGAGGAGGAGGAACTGGAAGCGATGACCAGGTGGCGGAGGGTGGGGGGGGGATGTGTGGAGGTAAGAGGGGGCAAGACTACTGTATGTGGGCTGTGGCGTTGCTAGCTGGTTGTGTGAGCGGTGGAGACGTGTGAAGCAACCTGGGCAGCAAGTGAACAGCGGCATGGTTGACTGGATGAGTGGAGGGGAGGGCGGGGTGTTTGTGTGGTTATGTGGGGGGGGGGGTTGTGGGGTAGGTGTGCCTCAGCTAACGGCGGCTTGGCACGGCTGGGTGGGTTGCGGTGGGCGATGGGCGGGGCTGCGGTGGGCGTGAGTGGGCGTTAGGCAGTATAGTCATGGTAGTGTAAACAGTCAGGCCCAGTGTGGCAGAGTTGCAGGCCTCGAGTTTGTCCTGATGGCTGATGTGGTTAAGGAAAACCCAAGCTGGAGGATATTGCCCCCCCCACCCACCCCCCACCCCCACCTCCCTCCCCACCTTCCTCTCTCCCCGCCCATTCCGCCTCGCCCCGCCCCTTCCCCCCAACCTCCCTACTTCTCCCCCATCACCAATACCTCTGCTTCCTCCACCTCTACCTCCACATCTACCTCAGGGCTCTCATAATAATTGGAGAAAAAAAAATAACAAGAAGCAAGAGTAAGAACAAGGTGAAAAAGTGGAGGAGTGAGAAAGAGGAGGAGGAGGAGGAGGAGGAGGAGGAGGAGGAGGAGGAGGAGAGGAGGGAGGAGGAAAAGAAGACAGCCAGAAACTAAAACAAGGAAACACAGTGCAAAAATTATAATAATGGTAAGAGAGAGAGAGAGAGAGAGAGAGAGAGAGAGAGAGAGAGAGAGAGAGAGAGAGAGAGAGAGAGAGAGAGAGAGAGAGAGAGAGAGAGAGAGAGAAGCAAGAGGAAGGAGGAAGAGGAAACGCAAAAGCTCTAAAACAGATGCAAATAACGTAATGACGAAGAACACTCGGGTGAAGAAACTCAGGTAAAGGAAAAAAAAGACAGACAGGTGAGAACGAAGAAACCACAATGGAGCGATGAGCCACAATATCACGCGAAACAGTCCATCATATTCATCCCTCGGGCGATCTCAGGTAAAGACGGAAAGTGTGTGTAAGCTTTTGAGGAGGAAGGAAAGAAGGGACAGAGAGGAAGGCGAGCAAGGGGAGAGGAATGAAATGAATGGGAGGAGGAAGTTAGGGAAGCATAAGACAAAGAGGATGAGTAGAAGGGAATGGAAGGAATAGGGAAAGGGTTATAACTAGAGATAGGAAATAGCGAGGGATTGAGAGATGGGAAATGAATGGAAAAGGAGGGATAGATGAGAATGGATGAAAGGGAGGTAGGGGAAGAGTAGGAGACAGACAGGAAAGGGAAGAAAACGGAAGGGAGAGAAAAGGTGGGATTGGTTACACACACACACACACACACACACACACACACACACACACACACACACACTGGAAGAGGTTGTTTGGCCGATGTATTCCCTAAAAAAAAAAAAAAAACGACAAACTTAGTCATTGCTGGAAATTACAAAGAAGAGATTGAAACGTGTTGAAGGAAAAAGCCGCTCTTCGAAAAAATAACCAAAAAGGAAAGTAATAAAAATCGAGTCAGGTGAAGTAAACATTTGGCAGCGCGTATCCAAGCGCCTCGAGGGCAGGTCAGAAATACAGGATCGTGACGGGAATTGGGAGTTAGAAGGAACGTGATTTTTATATTCATTTCTTCACCCACACCTTGACCTCCTTGTCCCTTGACCTTGACCTCGACCCAGCTATTCTTCCTAGACCACCACCGCAACCACCTTCATCACCACCTTCACCCCCCCAAGTTCAGCCCCCCCCCTTCAGCTCAACCCCGACCTTCACCTCCTGCTCGACCTCTCCCACCACTATCAACACCTTCATCACCACCGCAACCACCACCATCAATAACAACAATACAGCCTTCACCACTACCAATATCAGCACCACCACCAACAACACCCCCTTCCCCACCACCACCAACAATAACAACACCCCCTTCCCCACCACCACCAACAATAACAACACCCCCTTCCCCACCACCACCACCACCAGTACCAACACCACCACCACCAACAACAACAACACCCCCTTCCCCACCACCACCACCACCACCAACAACAACAACAACAACAACAACAACAACAACATGGAATTCAAGTCACGTCCTAAGTCTACAACGTCAATTGAGATCAAGCCGCGAGGTCATCTGGAAAGCCCCCCCCTGCCTCCTCAACCTCCCCCTATTCCCCCAGACTCACAATTTACTTGAGTTTGACCTTTTTGACCTGCCAGTGCCACATCCCTGACCTTGTTTTGGTGTTTGGCTAGACGGGCGGCGAGCATGCGAAGGGTGGGGGGGGAGAGACGGTTATAGGTATGGTAATTCCGCTGTTGCACCTGTCTGTGTAATTATGATAATCGAGAATGTGGGTTGAGTGCTAAATATAGGCTCTGGACCGGGAGGGAGGGAGGAAAGGGAGAATGGAGGGAAGTAGGTAGGTAGGACTAGAGAGAAGGAGGGATTGGATTGAGGAAGGAGGAATGGGGGATTGGAGGAGGAGGAGCAGGAGGAGTGTAAGAAGCAACTGAGGGAGGAAGTGGAACAGTGCTCATGAGTAAGGGAGTGAGAAAGCGTAAGGAAGGAAGCGAAGGAAAAGAGAGTGAGGGAGGCAGGACTAGATGAGGGATTAGATGGAGGAGGTGAGGAAGGGAGGAAAAGGTGAATGGAGGGAAGTAGGTATAGGCAGGACTAGGGAGAAGGATTGGATGGAGGAAAGGAGAGTGGAGGAAAAGAGAATTAATGAGAAGAAAGGAAGTAAGCAGGTTGGTATATAGATTGGTAGGTAGGTAGGTAGGTAGGTAAGTAGAAGGAGGAAGGGAGGGAAGTAGATAGATTGTGATGAAGGAAGGGGTGGAGGTTAGAAGATGGGTAGATAGAACTAGGAGTCGGGAGCGAGGGGAGGAGGAAAGGAAGAGAGGGAAGGAAGTAGGTAGGTGAGGGTGGAGGAATGAAGGGAGGGGAGGAGAGAGAGAAGGAGAAATAGGTAAGTATGGCTGAAGGGAAGGAGGGAGGAAGAAGATAGTTACTTAGGGCTGAGGGAAGGGAGTAGGGAGGGCTGGAGGGAAGAAGGGAGGGAGAGAGGGAAGGGAGATGGTATTTCTAGTTCAGGGCAGCAAGGGGAGAATGTTAATAAAGGGCTATCTCCCATCTCCTCCTCCTCCACCTGCCGCTTCCCCTTCCAATCCCTCATCTCTCCTCTCTCCCTCCCTTTCTACTTCCATTCTACTCCCCCCTGACTTATCTTTATTCCTCTCCCTCCCTTTCATTCTTCCTTCCTGTCTACCAGTTCCTCTTATCTCTCTTGCTTAGTTTCTTCCGCATATGTCGCTTCTTATGTCTGTTTCGTTATTTTTTTCTGTCATCATACACAAAGTTTCAATTCCCTTCGTCTGTGTCTTTTTTTCTGCTTTTTCCGAGGTGTCTGAAGCTCCTTTTGTTTTCTGTTGCCGTCGGAATGATTGTGTGGGAGGGGGGGGGGGGATTTTTGTGTGTGTTTTGTGTGTGTATTTGTATGTGTATGTGTATTTTGTGAGTGTATTTTGCACAAGAGGAAAACACCTGGCGTAGACTTGAAGAGTAAGGAAAGGCACATGCACACTATCACGCTTGCTTCCTGAAAATGTGTGATGTGTTAAGTCCTGCTAATTAAGCCCAGCAGTTTGAGCTGAAGTGACGAGTCTGAATAAACATGAATCTTACGGTCCTTCGCGTCTGACTCATCCGAATTTCGAAAGGCAAACAATACAAAAATAGCAGCTGAATACTCACAGTGACGCGGCCATAATCCTGGAGAAGAAACCCCAAGTGGCTGACTAAGACATGGGAGCTCCCTCGACCAATGTGTGTCCTCTCGGAAAGTAAAAACAGTTTGATAGACGAATCACACACACACACACACACACACACACACACACACACACACACACACACACACACACACACACACACACACACACACACACACACACAAAATACCCCCCCACAGTCCCACACACACAATCTCCCCCACCCCCACACATACACAACACCCCCCACACATACCCACAACCCCTCCTCCCCTCACCTTACAACCCCCCTCCTGCCCCCCCACACACTCACACACACACACACTTAAAGCTCCCTGGCCCTAACGCTTCCTGAAGATGTGGTTTAAACGCGTCGCCTTTGCATACCTTCCGCCACGGGTAATGACGCCGGGCAGGTAATTCGGTTCAGGTGTGTTGGCGCTGCGTGGCTTCGCGTGGGAACCTCCCCAGGGCGCGGCGAGGCGGCGAGGAGGAAGAGGAGAACTTTCGCTGTGACTTGATGGAAAAGAACCTCCGAACATTGTGTGCTACAAGATTTCTAATTAAATATTGTACCTCGCGGCAGACAGACACAGACACTTCAGATGACCCTCAGGACCTGCAGTTTTTGAGACCAGGGTTTCGATTGCTGAGTAAAGAAGTGAACTGCATGTCGCTTCTGCTTTTTCTGCACGAAGATGCCTTTTTTATATATGTAATTGTCTCCCGTTGTTTGTTGTCTTGTGATACTTGTTTTAGCATCATAAACAGTCCTACGAATCTGTTCTCTGTGTTTCTCGATCACGAAGGCGATTATCTTATATGAAAAGGGTTGAGAAGAGGGTTTGGTCGTCCATCCTAACTCTTTTATACATTTGTTTTCTTCTGGTGTCTTTTTTCTTAGCGCTATAAACAGTCCTACTAATCTGTTCCACGTGTTTGTCGATCAAGTAGCAAACAAAAGCGATTATCTTCCACAAAAAGGATCGAGAAGAGGGTTTGATCGTCCGTATCCTAACTCTTATACTTCCTAGCATCATAAAGTCGTACGAATCTGTTCCTTGTATTCGTCGACCTCGTGGTCTCAACAAAAGCGATCATCTTCCACAAAAAGGATCGAGGAGAGAGTTTGATCGTCCGTATCCTAACTCTTATACTTCCTTGCATCATAAAGTCGTACGAATCTGTTCCTTGTATTCGTCGACCTCGTGATCTCAACAAAAGCGATCATCTTCCACAAAAAGGATCGAGGAGAGAGTTTGATCGTCCGCACCCCAACTCTTATATTTCCTTACATTATAGAGGCCTACTGATCTGTTTTCCCTTCGTGTTACTCTCCTTAGCATAAAAACAACAACCACCACACGAATCTCTTCCCTGCATTCGGCCAATCGATTAAGTAACAAAAGCGATTATCCCCCACAAGAGAGGGTCGAGAGTAGGCTTTGATCGCTTCTATTCTAACTCCATTTCTCGCCTTTGTTATGGAGCATCGGGAGGTGTGTCAGATGCAGCCTCCGCCCATTATCTCCGCCTACCGCAACCTGCGCCCCATTCACTGCCCTACCCCAGCATGTTCTTCCTCCCCTCTCTCTCCCCTTCCCTCCCCTCTCTCTCCCCCCTCCCTCCCCCTCCTCCTCTCATCCCGTGCCCCTCCTCTCACCTCCCCCTCCCCCCATCTCCCCTTCAGTGCCCCATCTCTCATCTCCTCCTTCTCCCCATTTCCCCTCCTGCCCTACTCCACCACATCCTAAACACACTAACGCCCTTGCCACGTGTCCTCTCCCCCCCCTCACCTGCACCCCTTCCCTCCACCCCCCTCCCCTCTTGATTAGCAGGCCGAGGAGGGCAGTGGTTCACGAAACTACACAAACGAAGCCACAACACGCGGATCGGACCACTGAACCCAAACGGACTCCGAATGCCCCGAGGCGTGTCCCCAAATATGTGTGTGCGTGCGTGTATGCGTGCTTCTGTGTGGCGATAGGGAGGGGGGGATGGTGGGGTGAGGGAGAGAGGAGATCGTAGGGGTAGGGGGGGGACAGGGAAGATTCGCGTCGTCGCTTCCTGGGCCACGGGCAACACACCACCGCCACCACCGCCGCCGCCGCCGCCACCACCACAACACCGCCGCAGTAGTCACCCACATCCGCTGCAGTTTTGATTTTCGGACTATTTTTGCGGTGGACCTCGGTGGGTTCATTCTCTCTCTCTCTCTCTCTCTCTCTCTCTCTCTCTCTCTCTCTCTCTCTCTCTCTCTCTCACACACACACACACACACTTGTTAAGGATTCGTGCCAGGGGCTTCAGGAGTCCTTAGCCGACAGCATGCAGGGCGGGAGGGAAGGAAGAGGAGAGGGGGGAGGAGGAGGCGTCGCTGGGCTCCTTCTCCCTAAGGCGCCAACAATGCAATAATGACAGACTCCCGCGTGAAACTCCCCCCCCCTTCCCTACCAGGGTCCCCACCTCCCCAAATCCCGAGGCCATAGGGAGTGCGTCACCCTTGCCATGACCTCATACACACCCTGACAACTCCTGACGGTGCCCAACTACAAAGGCAAGGATTTCCTGTTTGGTGCTTCTGTGGCAGGACGTGAGAGCCGAGATCGAGGAACTGGCGCTGCTGAAGACTCACTCACTGCGGCAGGTGGTGAGGCGCCGCTACCCCGCCGCCGCCGCTCGCCGTGTGCGTGCCTGTGTCCGCCTGTCGCAGGTTAGTGATGTCAGGCGGCGGGCAGCGAGTCGCGTCCTGTCCTCTCTTTAGTCACTGCGGCGGGAGATTTCAATGCGTCGCTGCGCCATATCCAGCGGACCTCGAGGCGTTTGTCTGCTTCACATGCCGCGCCGCCCAGCCCTGAGCGGTGGGTTACCTACGCAGAGGAATACAGAGCAGTGCTTGTCTCTGGGCGGCGGTGTGGACGGCGGCAGATAGACGTTGACGACGACCATAACGTTGAGGCAAACAGGAGATGAAGAACCACAAAAACGTCCCTGCTAAAAAAAAAAAAAAAAAAAAAAAGGCTAAGGAGTATATGTATCCTTCTTTTAAAGAGCGATGAGGAGGAGATAATTACTTGACTGATGATGAGGATGACGACGAGCACGAACACGACAAGCAGGAGGTGGAGAAGCACAAAAACATCACAATCGCAAACATTAAAAAAAAACTGTATATATATCCTTTTATTATAGAGCGATTAAGAAGAAATAATAACTTGAATAACGACGACGATGACCATGAACAGGCGATGGAGTAACACGAAAAGCATCATAATCTAAAAACAATAATAATGAAGCTGCTAAGGAGTCTAATTTTTTTTTTTTAAAGAGCGAGAAAGAGAAGACAATTACATGAATGACGAAGACTACGACCACGAACACGACAAGGTGAAGGAACAAACAGGAAATCACACGCATGCAAAACATTATTATTATTATGAACTGCTACACCATATATATTACCTTGCCCTCATGCTCAAGAGGAGGAGGAGGAGGAGGAGGAGGAGGAGGAAACATGGGAAACATGGATGAGCAAGCAGCAGGAAGCCTTAAGGCTCATTGCGAGGCTGCCTGTTTTCAGTGATTTAATCAATCCGTCAGCCACAGGAGTGGCTTGCGGGAAGGATTGAAGCACTTCTGTACGTACTCGTGGGTACGTTTAGTTCACTCCCGACGCAGCAAAGTGACGGTCAGTGCGTTTAAAGGAGTTGATTGTTTCCGCACTAACCACTCCTGCAGGAAGGTTGTTCCAGTGGCGGACGACTCTGTTCGAAAAATAACTCCTGCCGATATCCGTAAAGCATCGCTTGGCTTGAATTGTTTTACCGTTGTTTCTTGTCCGCGGGTTAGTTCGTAGCGTGAAGAGTTTGGAGTGATCAACATTGCTGAACTTGTTCAGGTACTTCAAGACTTGTATCAGTCTCCCCGCAGTCGTCTCTTTTCCAACTTGAAGAGTTGAGTCGCTTGAGTCTTTCTTCTTAAGGTTGCGTTCTCATTTTCGTAGCGCGTCGCTGTACTCTCTCGAGTAGTTCAATGTCTTTCTTGTAATTAGGAGACCAGAATTGCACGGCGTATTCCAGGTGGGGTCTTACCAGCGAGTTATATAAGGATAACATAACTCCCGGCGTCTTGTATTCGAAGTTCCTCGCGTTGAACCCGAGCATAGTGTTAACTTTCTTGCAGGCGGACTTGAAGTAATTTGTGGGTTTCAGGTCACTGTTGAAAGTGACCCGAGGTCTCTCTCCTCTTGTACTCCCTGTAGTGGCTCGCCACCCATGTAGTATGTGTGGTTGCTATTTCTGGACCCGTGTGGTTGCTATTTCTGGAGGAGGAGGAGGAGGAGGAGGAGGAGGAGGAGGAGGAGGAGCAGCAGCAGAAGAAGAAGAAGAAGAAGAAGAAGAAGAGGAGGAGCAGAAGAATTATCACACCATTATCATAAACTTGAGCCGGCCAAGGATAACTTGAGGGAGAGTTACACGGCTGCTTTTGTGCTTCTCCGCTTGGCTTGGGAGTCAGGCGTGGCGGATTCCGTGAGGGAGACGTTCATCCCTTGGTGTGGCGGCTTATATCGGTGTCTGGCTTGTTCGGGCATATCTTACGGCCGACTTATCAGGGCAGGACACTTCTTGTTCACTTGTTTCCATTTTTGAACAGCAAGGGAGGAAGGTCAAGGGCAAAAAACAAAAACACCAGTAACAAAAAAGCCCGCTATAAGTTGCTTCGACAAAAGAGGAAAGAACGAAAGGCCAGAAGAGAGGTCGATTTCATGTGTCATTTGCTTACTTCGTCTCTTTTACTACGATTTACTACTTTTATTTAATCTCTTTTACTACGCCCCGGTTTCTGTTTTTACCACTTACTCTTTTTTTCTTTAGTTTTGTATATTTTCTTGCTACGTTTTAAGCTTCTATTCTTAACCTGTGTTTAGTTTTCGTTCTTTTTCATTATGCCTTCGTCTTTTCTTTCTCTCATTCTTTCTTTATGTCTTTCTTCCCTACCTTCTATCTTGATTCCTCCTTTCCTCCCCTTCGCTTTTCCTTCCACCCCTTCCATCCACTCCTTCCTTCATCCTCTCCTTCACCCACACATCTTCCGCCCCTTCACCTTGGCATCACACTCTCCCTCCCCGCTCCCTTCACCCCTTGACTCGAGGCTCCCCCACACTTCCCCCGCCTCCCCTCTCTCATCACTCCTCCCCCTGTTTCCCTCCCCCGCCCCCCTTCCCCTGAGTTCATTGCTTCCCGAGTCCTCAGCACCGACCTTGAACACGCAATCTCATCCTGATCCCAATTCTAACCTCCCTTCCTGTCTCTTCTGTTGCCCGGGGTCAAAGCTCCCAACCTCCTCCTCCCCCTCCTCCTTCTCCTAATCCTTCTGCTTCTGCTCCTCCTGCTCCTGTTTTCACTCTCGCTCCTCCTCCTTCTCTTCTTCGAATCTTCCTCCTCCTTCCTCGTATTCACATCTCTCTTGCCTACTTCGTGTCCATCTCATTCTGTCTACACTCCTACGACTTTTCTGTTTCACTTACCTTCCTCTTCCTTCTTCTTCTTCTTCTTCTTCTTTTTCTTCTTCTTCTTCTTCTTCTTCTTCTTCTTCTTCTTCTTCTTCTTCTTCTTCTTCTTCTTCTTTCTCCTCGTTCTTTTACTAGACAGAAAAAAAAAATGAATAAGTAGTGAAGTTAAAGAACACTTGTATTCATGACCACCACCACCACCACCATCATCATCACCACCACCACCATCATGACCACCCCCACCACCACCACCACCACCACTATGATGACCACCACCACCACCACTATGATGACCACCACCACTACGTCCTCTCCTTCCCGTTAATTACCCGCCCACCGTTAATCTGCATCGTACCTTTGGCATCACCTCCTCCTCCTCCTCCTCCTCCTCCTCCTCCTCCTTCACCTTTTCGACCTTCTCCTCCTCCTCTTGTATGTACTCTTTCTCATACGTCTTTTCTCCTCCTCCTCCTCCTCCTCCTCCTCCTCCTCCTCCTCCTCCTCCTCCTCCTCCTCATACACTTCTTTCTTCGCCTCCTCTTCACGTGGGTCATTTTTAGTACCCGTGCAAACAGACGTCTTTGGAGAGCCGTCACCTTCGCCGCCTCTTTGGGTCACAGGAAGGCAATGGAGAGTTTTGACTTGAGGTTTTTTTATTTCCCTTTTTTTTATTAATTCTTTGACGCTGCAACGCTTCCCTCTCCCTCTCCTCGCCTCCCTTCCTTTGCTTTGTACTCCATAGCCTTAGGAAAAGATAGGCAGATAAAAAGGGGAAGGGGAGAGAGAGAGAGAGAGAGAGAGAGAGAGAGAGAGAGAGAGAGAGAGAGAGAGAGAGAGAGAGAGAGAGAGAGAGAGAGAGAGAGAGAGAGATGCCGTCGTGTCAGATCACAGCGTACCATAACCGCTTCGTCTCGTATCATATTTCTAAAGTACCTTCCAACCAATCCCAGACATCTCCACGTGTGTGTGTGTGTGTGTGTGTGTGTGTGTGTGTGTGTGTGTGTGTGTGTGTTCGCCCCAAAAGGTAAGCTTATTAACGTCAGGTATGCGGGAGTCCTCGAGAAGCACGGAGATGACGGTGTTCCTGCCGAGCCCTCGCCTAAAGTTTACAGTGCCGTTTTTTTTTTTTTTTTTTTTCCCGGGAATCGAACCTGACTCATCTGTTTTCTTCCCGTTCCTCCACTACTTTTTCATATACTTTTTCGTCCTCTATAATCTGGTTGAGGGAGGGGGGTGAGGAGGGGGGTGGTAGTCTGGGGGGTTGGGTGACTCAGGGATAAACTCTAATGAAAATAAAATGAAATAAAAAGCATCCCGGCAAGTGGCAGTCTGTGAGCAATAAAGTAAGAGTCCCAAATACCACGTCGGAGCTTTATTGAGGACTTCCCTTTGAAACACCTGCCTTCAAAGGGTTCGTGTTCCTGGAAGGTGGAAGACAAATTTCAAAACAGACAAAAACCGAGCTGGTGCGTCGCATTATTTACCGCTGTTGAGATGGAGGGCGATGGCGTGATCGTGTTTTGCGCCTCATGAACGAGAAAGTGAGAGGAACACGTGGAAGTCTCCGGAGCTTATTTGGCGCAGGAGGAGGCGTGTGAGGGTGAGATGAGGTGGGTGGACTGAAGGCATCCATCTAGTATCTGAAAACAAGGAGATAGGCAGCTGGTGTTGAGGCATCGTAAACCTAAATGTAAACAGATAAGATTCAGATTCAGATACAAACCTTTTATAAACAAACTGTGTGAGGGTGAGATGAGGTGGGTGGACTGAAGGCAACCATCTGGTATTTGAAAACAAGGAGATAGGCAGCTGGTGTTGAGGCATCGTAAACCTAAATGTAAACAGATAAGATTCAGATTCAGATACAAACCTTTTATAAACAAACTGTGTGAGGGTGAGATGAGGTGGGTGGACTGAAGGCATCCATCTTGTATCTGAAAACAAGGAGATAGGCAGCTGGTGTTGAGGCATCGTAAACCTAAATGAAAACAGATAAGATTCAGATTCAGATACAAACCTTTTATAAATAAGGGTGGGATGAGAGTGTTGAGACAAATGCATTCATCTGCTCTTTATTAGGAACCGCATTTCTGGGAGCAAGAACAGGAAACGAACAGCAAGTGGGGAAGTATCGTAACCATGAATGAAAACAAAAGATTCCAACTCAGGTACAAAGCTTCAAGTATCACACAGTATCTTCATATATCAAAAACTCTTGGCACCTGAAATATCAACTGGGCAAAACAGAATAGAAAACTGACGAGATCCAAAAGTGTGTGTCGACGTTCCATTGTCCAAACACCGTCGTATGTGTGAATGTGCGAGGTGTGTTTGTGGAGGTATGGGAGACTGGACAGCGACGCCCAAGACCTTTGAATATTGTAAAGGTCGATGGTTGTGTTAGAGAAGAGAGAGTGAGTTACGCAAATGACTCAAAACGCTCACTCTCATCCATACCAAGAGAGGAGACACACTTCCTTGCTCCTAATTTTAAGTGACCTTTCGATAATTTGTTGTGTTGGGAAGAGAATCATTCCAGTACCAGAAGAGACTGATTAATTAATTGATTGATTGATTGAGCGATATATTCATGGCGCCGCATCTACAGTGGTCATGTGGCGCCTAATATATCCGGGTCAATTAGAATCATACGTCTAGAATAAGTTAAAAAGCATTGTGAACATTCTAACAACATGATGAGGCTGAACATCACGGAAGAAATGGCTATGGACCGGCAACAGTGGAGGAGGCTCATATCCCGTCCAACCCCACCATAGGGAATAAATGGATGTTAAACGATGATGATGATGATGATGATTATGATGATGATGTGAATATTCTAACAACAATACCAGAATAGAAGCACCAGCCATCTCGGGAGTGTGTATCGAGCCAAGCCAAAGTCACCCACCAGTCCAAGGCTTCCCGTCCAAGGCTACAAAGTTTTCTCTGCTCCATTTAAGAAGATCCGTCGAAAGTCTTGTTAAGCGTTACGTAAGAGGCTGACGAATGTTTATGAGAGCTCCTAGTGACGTCCGGCTATTTTTTTTATATCAAGTTCGTAAAAGAAAAAATCAAGACCAAGGTATAGTTAAGTAGGACACATCTTCAGATATATGACACTTAAGAAGACTAGGTAGAAGCAACGTTAGTAAGTGAGGGACGACGGAAGATGTTAGAAGGGAAAAAAAAACATGTTAATCCGTTGAACCGTGGCTAAAGGACGTTAAATATTTATCCTCCCGTCGAGAAATGGCAAATAAGAAAGAAATAGGGCTAGCAAGAAGGAACGTTAGCAAAGAAATGATGGCCAGAGAAGATTGGAGACGACGGAAATTGTTAGAAAAGAAAACAAAATGATAATCCACAGAAACGTGGCCAAAAGGCGTCATATATTTGTGCTCACGTTGATAAATGATGACAAATTAAGAACGAAATATGACCAGAGAGAAGGAACGTTAACAAAGGAATGGCCAGAGGAGGCGAAGATGTTAGTAAAGAGAGGAAAAAAAAAAATCCGTAGAAGCTTCGCCAAAAGACCTTTAGTATTTGCTCTCCCGTCGACCACTTTCAGGATTTCCTCTTAAGGGGCCGAGAAAGGTCTCCCGCGAACCTCCTTACATCGGATGAGCAGGAGTCGGTTAAGGAAGGACTGGAGGTCACCCGCCGATCCTGTCACCCATCACCAGACCCAATCCTGTACACTCTCTCTCTCTCTCTCTCTCTCTCTCTCTCTCTCTCTCTCTCTCTCTCTCTCTCTCTCTCTCTCTCTCTCTCTCTCTCTCTCTCTCTCTCTCTCTCTCTCTCTCTCTCTCTCTCTCTCTCTCTCTCTCTCTCTCTCTCTCTCAAAATATGAAAGCTAAGACATTGAAAGTGAAAGGAAGGAAGATATTAAATGAAGTTGAGATATAAACCAACGAGAGAGAGAGAGAGAGTTGAAGTGAAACGGTGAGAAGGAAAGGGAGAGTAGATGAAGAGAGAAAGAGAAAGAGAGGTGTAGGGGAGAGGAAGAAAAGGGAAGGGAGTTGAAGGAGAGAGAAGAATATAAGGAAAGAGACATTCGGCGAGAAGAGAAGGTGTTAGAGAGAGAAGATAAAGAGAAGAAAGAAGTTATGCTGATACGCAGAAACCTATAGATATAACTGTTTTGTTGTTGATCTCTCTCTCTCTCTCTCTCTCTCTCTCTCTCTCTCTCTCTCTCTCTCTCTCTCTCTCTCTCTCTCTCTCTCAAACACACACACACACACACACACACGGAATGCGGATTTTTTTATATTTTTTTTTATATATATCAAAGGAATACGTTAATAGAGTGAATTTCTGCTTTTATAATATTCATCCACATCCGTAACTTCAGTGAGAGTAAATCACAAAGTTCATCCATCCATACTTATTCACCTTCCATGTTTTTTTCTTTCTTTATCGTCTTATATACACACTTATCCACGCTATCTGCTTTTTCTTATCTACTTCCAGCAGGCGTTTTTTTCCCCCTTGAGTTCCCCCCTTTACTATAAAAGAAAAAAAGAAATTATGATATCCTATTGAGTCCCAAACCTCTCAACTACTTCTATTCCAGTTTATAGTAATTTCCGTCAACCTCCAACAATTCTCTTCGACGTCATGGTGTTCCCGTCAATCCTAAGCTATTCCCCTCAACCCTGCTCTGCTTCCATTTTCCCCAACCTATTTGTACAACCTCGGAACCTTTATCAGTAATTCCCACCGTTCCCGTCACAGCCCCAGCCCATTCCCGTTATTCCCAAGTTTTCCCGTCGCAACCCCAACCCATTCCTGTCTCCAAACTTTCCGTCACCATTCCAACCCAATACAATCATTGCCAAGTGTTCCCGTCATAGTCCCAACCCTTTGCCGTCACTCCCAAACTGGTCTTGTCATAATCCCAACCCATTTCTGTCATTCCCAAGTGTTTTCATCACCTCCGCGCGGCACTCTGATCCACTTCCCTCTCCATTAACCTCAATCTGCTTTCATCATTGCAAACCCATTTCCGAACCGTTCCCGTCATAACCGCAACCCAATCCCGTCGTTCCCTAGTGTCCCCATTGCCCACGTGCAGACCCCGTCACCTCCACGCGTTCCTCTGATCCACTTTCCTCCGCGTGAGCCCATCGAGGAGGAGAGATTTCTCGTCGCAGCAAACTCTGGCTCGGTGTTGTTGCTACGCCCGCTCCGCCACGCAGCTGTGCCCCCCCCCACCATGCCCCCCTCTGGCCCCCCCTTCACCTACCACCTCCTCTTCCTCCTCCTGCCGTTGCTTCCCCTCCTTCTCCCTCCGCGGCCCCGTCCCCTCCGCCCGTGCACAGCTGTGGGAGTGACGTTGGGGGTCACGCCGGGAAGGTCACCCCAACACGAGTCTTCCCCTGCCGAATGAAATATGAGTGTTTTTTGTTCCTTTGGTTATTGTCGTGGCTGAGGTGTCGAGGCGAGAATAAATAGATCGCTGGCTATTGAGGGAAGCCTGACGGTGACGAGTTATTGCCTTGAGGGGGGATGGGGGGGAGAGGGAGGGTGCATGTGTGTGTGTAAGGTGGAGGTGGAGAGAAAAAACACATAAGGAAGCCACGAAAACAAGTGAATGGAGGTGAGGGTACACGCATGCTCGGACACATATGCAGCCACATTCACACTTAGCAGGGGCGAGGGCGTGTGTGGCAAAATGTATCTCTTGTGTCTGTTTGTGCTGTTTCTTTCACTTTCATGAGGTGTTACCCGGTTATGCTTCAGTGAACTCGGATTCTGCTGCGTCGCCTTGCATGCTGGGGGAGAGAGCGAGAAAGGGAGAGCGGGAGGGAGAGACTGGGGGGAGAGGGAGGAGAAGGAGGGAATCAGGAAGGAAAGTCTGTGATTAGAGAGAGGTGGAGGAAAGGTGGGAGGCATGGCAGAGAGAGGGGTGCCATTAGCTGAAGGGGTGGTAAGGGGGAAGAGAGGGAATGAGGAATAGGGAGGGATGAAAGATGGTGAATAGAAGAGGGTGAGAGGAGAGGTGAGAGGCATGGCCGGTAGGGGGGGGGGGGGGACCTGTAGCTATGATGCGACGTTTTTGGCGTACTCGAGCACGTGTGTCCCCTGATGGCTGTGTGTGTGTGTGTGTGTGTGTGAGAGAGAGAGAGAGAGAGAGAGAGAGAGAGAGAGAGAGAGAGAGAGAGAGAGAGAGAGAGAGAGAGAGAGAGAGAGAGAGAGAGAGAGAGAGAGAGAGAACAACAACAACAACCAGACACATACATCTCAGGATACCTCTCCTCCCGAAATTGACCTCTCTTTCGGCGACCTCTTTTGATTCTTTTTTTTTTTTTTTTTAGGAGCAGTGAGTAGCGGGCTTTTTTTCATTATTGTTTCCTTTTTTTGTGCCCTTGAGCTGTCTCCTTTGTTGTAAAAAAAATACACACTCACGCACACATAGCAAACAGGCAGAGGAAGAAACATCACCCAGCATGTCTTTGTTGTGGAATTTACCGATACAAAAAATACATTCCTCCTTTAATCTCTCAAGCGATTTTCCGAGCTTAAGCGTCGAATTCGTTATCTCTGTCGTTGAGTGTTCGCCTTCGTAAGTTTCCTGCTGATCGGTAATGCTTGAGTTCATCGTCTGTCTCGGGTTCGTCGTGCGTTCAGCCCAGCAAATCACGGATCGCTGAGGTGCTTAGGAAGGTTGAGTTGGGCTTGGAGTGACCTAACTAAGAACGATCACTTTAGCTTTTACTAATACCTGAACTGGACTGGTTTTTCTCTTTTTTTTTCTCTCTACCTATCATTATATTTCTGTCTATGTATGTCTTTCACACACACACACACACACACACACACACGCACACACACACGCACACACACACATACATACGTACACACGAACATACGCGCTTCAGAGGCCACGTGTCAGGAGGAGGAACTTTGCTTTAGAAATCATGCGAGTGAGCGTTTCTATAATACTGTGTGCACACACACACACACACACACACACACACACACACACACACACACACACACACACACACTCTCTCTCTCTCTCTCTCTCTCTCTCTCTCTCTCTCTCTCTCTCTCTCTCTCTCTCTCTCTCTCTCTCTCTCTCTCTCTCTCTCTCTCTCTCTCTCTCTCTCTCTCTCTCTCTCTCTCTCTCTCTCTCTCTCTCTCTCTCTCTCTCTCTCTCTCTCTCTCTCATACAGCGGTCGTGGTCTTATGGTCCTTTGCATCATCTATCAAAACCTGTGTGTGTGTGTGTGTGTGTGTGTGTGTGTGTGTTTGGGTGAAAAATGACATTGATACAGTGACACACACACACAAAACACACACACACACACACACACACACACACACACACACACACACACACACGAAAACACACACACACGAAAACACACATTACGAGAGGCCTACTTTAGCACCGCAGCCTCACCTAACTCCGTACTTTCCCTCGTAACTTTCCTCTCATAATCTTACTCTGCAATTTCATCACTATTGCATTCATTCCTCCTTTCTCCGCACGTGTTCCTTCTCTGTTTTTTTTTTTTTTTAAGAATCTTGTGTATTATTCCTCCCCCGTCACTTCCTGCAGCTGCTTTCAATGCCCCCGGGGAGAGCTGGGGACCGGGGGGGAGGGGAGGGGGGCGTTACCGGATCATCGTACTAATCAGATCATTGCATTTATTGGTTCCTACCTGAAAGCAATCACCGACATTCCATTAAACTAGTCATCTGTACTTAACATATTCTACACGAAGGGAGAGAAAAAATCAACGTTAACTAGCTGATTTGAGATTCGTTTTAGGAGTCTTCGTGGAAAGAATAAATGAATGTTAGTTAAGCTGATCTGACTATCGTATAAGGTTGGAGTCATAGGGCCAGTTTCACAGTTCCCCATGATGGGTTAGTAAGCTCCCAAACTAGTACCAAAGCCTTCGAAATTTCCTTGTATAGTGTCTGGTGTTTATATTTAAGTTCACAAATTTGATGAAACTATACGGGAAAAGTCTTGTGTATTTAGTGTGGCATTGAAGACCTCACCATTTTGGATTGTATGGGATTCTATAGTTTGGTTCGGGCTGGTACGAAGACACTGTGTTGGACTGTGAAATCGGCTCATTGTCGTATATATAGGAACGCCGAACGGGGGGGTGGGAGGGAGGAGGGCTGTTGGTTGTTGCGACAGACGGGAAGTAACAGTGCAGCGCTTCGGCCACGGTCACCTCTGCCTCCCTCGGCGCGGCTTTCTCCCCTCGGCCCGCCATTAGAAAGCGGTATCGAGACTCATGGCTGAAGAGTAACCTTTGAAGGACGTTTGGAGGGCGTCCCCATTACCGCCACCACCACCACCACCACCGCCACGTGTTGTTGTGACTCCATGAACTGGTTATGCTACGCGGCTGCCCTGGTGGTGGTGAGGGTGGTGGTGAGGGTATTGCATGAGGGTGGTGGTGATGTGTGTGAAAGTTTGGTTTGGTGGTGATGGGGGATGTGGTGAGGGTGTCTAGTGGTGGTGATGATTATGATGATATGGTGTTAGTAGTGGTGGTGGTGGTGATGGATGTGAAAGTTTGGTATGGTGGTGATGGGGGATGTGGTGAGGGTGTCTAGTGGTGGTGATGGTGGTGATGATATGGTGTTAGTAGTGGTGGTGAGGGGTTTGAATGATAGTGGTGACAGTAATGGTGGTGGGGGGGTTTGACGATGGTGTTTTTGTGGTGTTAGCAGTGGTGGTGGTGATGGTGAGGGGTTTGAATGGTGATAATGGTGATGGGTGTGAAAGTTTGGTATGGTGGTGGTGGTGGTGGTGGATGTGGTGAGGGTGTCTGGTGGTGACGATGATGTTGTGGTTGGTAATACTTTCCATTGGCGCCTCGTCCATACCAATTTCTCTTTTTCCTTTTTTAGTAATAGGTCATTGAGTGTGTTCTCCGATTATGCAACGGATAGGTAACAAAGAAGGAAGAGAGAAAACAGGAAGAGAAGATGGTGTGGATGGAGAGAAATCGGAGAGAGAGAGAAAATGGAGGAGAACGAGCAGGTGAGGGAAGACTAAGAAGAGAAAATAATGTTGTAAGAGAAAACGATGAGGAGGAGAAAGATGAGGATGAGGAGGAAAGATGGAAGAAAGTAGAGAAGGGGAGGAGCAGGAGGAGGAGGAGGAGGAGGAGGGAAATTTCAACGACGAAGACAAAAAAAGAAAAAAAAACAGAAGGAAGAGAACGAAAATGGGGAAAGATGAGAACGAGAACGGAGACGAAGAAGGAAGAGGAGGAGGGCGAAGATACAAGACGAGGAGGAGGAGGAGGAGGAAGAAGACAAAAAAAAAACGAGAAGAAAGAACAAAAATGGGGAAAGACGAGGACAAGAGCGCAGACGAAGACGAAGAAGGAAGAAGAGGAGGATGAAGATACAGGTGGAGGAGGAGGAGGGGGGAGGAGGGAAATTTCAACGACGAAGACAAAAAAAAGAGAAGCGAACGAAAATGGGGAAAGACGAGGACAAGAACAAAGACGAAGACGGAGAAGGAAGAAGAGGAGGACGAAGATACAAGAGGAGGAGGAGGAGGAGGAGGAGGAGTAGGAGGACAGTTTCTCAAGCGTCATGTCACAGGTTGTTGCCGTACCGTCAGCTGGGGTCGGTCGCTCACCTCGTCTGTCCTCACGTCCACTTGCCTCTCTACCATAAAAGGAGGGGAAGAAGAAGAGGAGGAGGAGGAGGAGGAGGAGGAGGAGGAGGTGTCGTCTTTGTATGGCCATTTCACCCACGCCTCCTCTCTCATGACTTGTCTTCCTCCTCCTCCTCCTCCTCCTCCTCCTCCTCTTAATCCTTTAAAGAGGAACACGGAGATAAGAGAACCAGTGACACCCACGCAGAGAGAGAGAGAGAGAGAGAGAGAGAGAGAGAGAGAGAGAGAGAGTTGTTTACCTGGTGTCGTTATGCAGGTGGGGCGCCAAACCTGTGCCTTCAGTCTCCTTGTTGCCTTGGAACCCGGTGCTACAACCCCTCCTGGGTACTCCCTTCCTCCCTCCTGTTGTTCCCTCCTTTCCTCCATTCTGTTCTCCCTCTCTCCTCCCTCCAGCTGCTAAAATTCCTCCTCATTGTACTTCCTTTCTCTTTCTTCTTGTTTTCTCCATTTCTCCTTCCCTCTTTGTACATTCCTTCTTCCTTGTACTTCCTCCTGTTGTTCCCTCCCTTCCTCCCTATCCTATCCTCCCTCCCTCTTCCCTCCAGCTGCTAAAATTCCTCCTCCTTATACTTCCTTTCTCTTTCTTCTTGTTTTCTCCATTTCTCCTTCCCTTCCTTGTATTTCCTCCCTCCTCTTGTTCCCTCCTTCCCTCCCTCTCTTCAGCTGCTATGATTCCTCTTTCTTGTACTCCCTCCCTCCTTCTTTTTTTCTCCATTCCTCCTTTCCCTTTTCCTTCCTTCCAGCTGCTATGTAAAATCCTTCCTCCTTCGTTTTCTTCAGCCATTTGTTTCCTCCCTTCTTCCCTTCCTTCTCTCCTTCTCTCCAGGTGCTACAGTCCTTCCTCCCTCCTACCCTCCTTCTCTCCCTCCTGTTCCCTCGCTTCCTCCCTCCTACCCTCCTTCTCTCCCTCCTGTTCCCTCGCTTCCTCCCTCCTTGCAGCTGCTTTGTGTATTTTTTTTCTTCCTTTGCACTCTCCTTACCTCCTTTTGTTTCCTCCCTTCCTGCCTCCTGTCCTCCCGCCCTCCTTCCCTTCCTCTCCTCCTTCCTTCCTCCTCCTCCTTCCTTTATGACACCCTGACGGTCTCCATTCACCTCTTACTTAACTCTCTCTCTCTCTCTCTCTCTCTCTCTCTCTCTCTCTC
>NC_066534.1:12800718-12853218 GCF_024679095.1 Eriocheir sinensis | reverse complement strand
GGGCGAGTGGAGAGGCGGGGACGTTAGGTAAAGAAGACGAGGGGAAGAGGCAAGACACAGAGAGGTTGAAGAAGGGATCGTGGGTGTTTGTGGCGTGTTGCAAGTTATGTAAGGCGCAAGTTAAGTCGCTGTAGCAGTGCGTATTAGACGGCAGACAACGTGACCTGCATTCCTTTCCCAAACACACACACACACACACACACACACACACACACACACACACACACACACACACACACACACACACACACACACACGCACGCACACACACGCACACGCACACAGGCCTGGCATCAGACTCGAGGCACTGAAAAAAGACGGAATAACAGTTATCTCTGGAGGCTCCCCGTCCGGCCTGGCCTTGGGGTCCCGCGCGCTGGCCTGCCTCAGACGCACCGCACCGCCCGCCTCTCTGCAACCCGCCCGCCAGCCTGAAAGTGGCCCCTGGAATGTCTCACAGGTGCGATAGGGAAAGGCAGGTATGGTCTCAGCTCGTCACCCTCGCCCTTGAAGTTGAATGAAAGGAGTCGTTTTAACCTGAAACTACATGTAAGACTTTCCTTTTTTGGCCCTACTTCTGTTCTTCCCTCTATTTATTTTTGTATTTTCCCTTCTTTAGTGTTGTTTGTGTAATGACTGTCAGCAGTGTCTTGATTCGTGGTGTTAATGTTTGTTTTTTCCTTTTCGTGGTTTTGTTGATTTTGTTTTCTTCGTCTTTCGTGACCTCTGTATCTCCTTTCTTCTTCTTTTTTGCTCAAGCGTCCAGCTGCTCATATTGTCTTCGTTCTTATATGCTCGTTTCTTCTTTTGCTTCTGCTTCTTGTTCCTCTTCTTCTTTTTCTTCTTTGTCTTCTTCATCTTTTCTTTTTCCTCTTCTTCTATTACTTGTTCTTTTATTCTTTTTCTCCTAACTCTTCCTCCTCCTCCTCCTCCTCCTCCTCCTCCTCCTCCTCCTCCTCCTTCTCCTCCTCCTCCTCCTCGTCTACTTGAGGGACTTGGGAAATGCCGGGCGGTAGAGAAGTGGGTCAGGAGAGGCCGCGGACCGCTTCTGGCACTTCCCAGAACCTGCCGCCGCCTCCACACGCTCCTCCTCCTCCTCCTCCTCCTCCACCACCACCACCACCACACGCTCTTCTCCGCCTTCTCCTTGTGCTGTTATGTTTGGTGCATCTACTTATACTTTGTTCTTTTCTTTCCTCCTCCTCCTCCTCTTTCTCCTCCTCCTTCTCCTCCTTGTCTTCCTCTTCTTGAATGTTTTGTGCGTTTTTGTACGTTCATCATCTTCACGATCATCATCATCATCATCATCATCATCATCATCATCATAATCATCAGCGTCATCATTAATTTGAATATCGCGTGTGTTTTCGCATCATCATCATCATCATCATCATCATCATCATCATCATCATCATCTTGTCTTTGCCATAGTCTTCCGTAGGACAGTCTTTCCCAGCGTTCTTTTTCTCTATTCTTCATATTCAGTTAATTAATTTCTCCTCCCGTTTCTTATACTACCTCTTCCTGGGTGACCGTTTGCCGTTTCAGGAACATTTTTGTTACCAATTGCCGCGTTAAAATTTCCCATAACTAATGAGTACAGTTTTTTTATGCTCTTTTATTGCCACATTCACATCGATATAAAACTTTTCTACTTCATCGTCGCTGTAAATTGATGTTGGTGCGTAGGACTGAAGTATTTTGTGTATCATTTGTTCAGCTTGTTAATGATACTCGCTGCTCTTCCGATGATGCTAAGATTTCTGCCTAGGTCCCTGTTAGATGCATGTTGATCATTAATCCAAGCCCACGCTCCTTCCTATCCACAAGACTATCGGAAACACATGATATCTGTCAGGTAATATCATGAATGCCTCACCGGTTATCCTTACCTCACAGAGACCTACGACCAGCGTTACCATATTATCGTACTCAAAACATCACATTTATCAGTTCCAGGGCCCAAAACTCTCCTACCCACACAGATAACGAGATTCCAGTTAAAATCATCGTTAAAAGAGCTACTTATTGGTGTTTGTTTGCGATAGCTGTGAGTCGAAAACCGGAAAAAAAACTGTGCTGCGTGGTTGAGTACGATAATCTGGTAACGCTGCCTACGACATGTCTTTTGGTATCCTTCAGTTCCTTTAACAATACGAACAAGCTACGTTCTCTTGCGTGAGTCTTGATATTTTACTTTGTCAGGGTCAGATTCTAAAGGCGGCCAGACTGCACCTCGAGACTGTCTGCTTCCCTTGCTTTCTTATGCTGTGTCTTCTTGTCCTTCTCCTCCTACATCTCCACTTACATCTTCTCCTTCTCTTAGTTCTCTTCTTCCTCCTCCTCCACCTCCTCCGGTTTCTTGTCTTTTCTTCACTCTCCTTTTTGCATTTTTTTCTCTAATACTTTCATCTTGCTCGCCATTTCTTATGCTGTGTCTGCTTGTTCTCCTCCTTCTGCATCTCCTCCATCTACTTCCTCTCCTTCCCTTAGTTCTCTTCTTCCTCCCCCACCTCCTCCGGTTTCTTGTCTTTTCTTCACTCTCCTTTTTGCATTTTTCTCTCCAACACTTCCATCTTGCTCGCCACTATCTTCGTTGTTGCCTATCCTGTTTATCCTCCTCCTCCCCTTCTACCTCCTCTTCCCTTCGTCCCTCTCCTCCCGCAACACCGTCACCGCCAATACCTTTCAGTCATTTCCTGGCGGGTTTTCCCTCCACGACCACTCCCGGCTGGCGTGTGACGGGAGCCCTTCACCGTTTCCCCTCTGCGCTCCTAGTACTGTGACGTCACGGCTTACGGGGAACACATGTGCGCTGATTACTAAAGTTTATATCCTCGTTTACCGAAGCATTCCCCGAACGTCTTACACTACCGGTACTTACTTTCTCTTGCGATTTTTTTTTTTTTTCATCCGTTGGTTTCGATCGTCGTTCCCCGAAGATTCCTCGAACTTCTTGCAATATCGGTACTTTCTCTTTGCGTTTTTTTTCTCCCTCGTTGCTGTCGTGTGAGTCACTTTGCTTGAGGTCTTCACTGGTATTCGTCGCAACATTCATTTAATATATCATAGTATTGCTTCTTTGTTTCAGTTACCGTTTCTCTCTGACTTCGTTCTCGTCTGCTTCAGTTTCTTATCGTGTTTTTTTTCTCCCCTTGAGTCTGAGTCACTATTGTTATTCATCGTCATTCATCGTAACATTCATTAGATTCATCGTAGTATTGCCTCTTTTTCTCTGTTATCGTTCCTCTGACTTTCGTTCTCATCTCCCTCACTTTCTTATCACGTGTCCCAGTGCATTAATATTTCCCTCCTTACCTGTTCGTTTACGGGGTTACATGTGTTGGTTGCTTAGCCCGCAGAGCCAGACATTGAAAAGTAACTGACAATCTGGTGTGTGTGTGTGTGTGTGTGTGTGTGTGTGTGTGTGTGTTAGGGGAAAGGCGAGGAGTGAGCGTCGTGTTAAAACTGTGTGGCGGTAATAAACCCCAAAGTCGTGATGAGCTTATATTAGGTGACACGGTTATACAGAGGCAAGGGATAGCAGCTTGGTTTATAGGTGGGTATCAGTCACGTTTTTAGAATCTTCGTATTATTTATTTTCTTGTGTTTATTTCTTTACTTTCATTTATTTTATACGTATGATATATTTGTTTATTTATTCAAGGGAAGAGGAGCCACGTCACAGAATAGCCAGACAAGGGATATGTGTTTGAGTGAGTGTGTGTGTGTGTGTGTCTGTGTGTGTGTCTCACTCTCGTCCTCCGAAACAGCAAAGCGCGTCTCAACACCATTTTGTTTGGACACCTTTCAGTCCCTCTTTGCCGAGCTGCGCAGGGCAAACATTTTACACTCCCGCCACGCCGTCCTTGGCCCGCGTATCCGTGCAGTAAAAGGACCGACACACAGGTAATCGAACACACAGGTAGGAACGGAAATAAACTTTACACACACACACACACACAATATCGTAACCCCAAACACAATATCGAAACCCATACTCACAATAGCTTAACCCCAAACACAATATCGAAACCCCATACTCACAATAGCTCAACCCCTTACACAATATCGAAACCCCATACACACCGTATCGTAACCCCAAACACAATATCGAAACCCCATACACACAATAGCTCAACCCCATACACACAATATCGTAACCCCATACACACAATATCGTAACCCCATACACGCAATAGCTCAACCCCATACACACAATATCGTAACCCCATACACACAATATCGTAACCCCATACACGCAATAGCTCAACCCACTCAACCCCATACACACAATATCGAAACCCCATACACACAATATCGTAACCCCATACACACAATAGCTTGACCCCATACACAATATCGTAACCCCAAACACAATATCGTAACCCCATACACACAATAGCTTGACCCCATACACACAATAACTTAACCCCCGACACATAATAGCTTAACCCCAGGCACACAATAGCTCAACCCCATACACAATATCGTAACCCCAAAAGAATAACCACATACACACACAATAACAACCCCATACACACAATAGCTTAACCCCATACACAGAGTAACTTAACCCCCTACACAATAACAATCCCATACATACAATAGCTTAACCCCATACACAGAGTAACTTAACCCCCTACACACAATAACTCAACACCATACACCCAATAACTTAACCCCATACACACAAGCTTAACCCCATACACACCGTAACTTAACCCTATTACAACCTTATTTCTCTCCCAGTGCCATTTTTAACAACCATTTCCTCTCATTCGTCGTGATTCCCCTCTTCTAAATTACTCTTCTCCTCTTCTTTCCCTCTATTCCTTTTTTTTTTTCTCTTTCCTTGTCCTATTCTTCTCCTTCCCCGTTCCCCCCACCCCTCTCACTCTCTCTCTCACACACACACACACACACACACACACACACACACACACACACACACACACACTAACTATACCCCATACACACCATAAATAAACTCCACACACACTCTCACACTCTTTTGACCACTCATATATAATTTCTTTTATAGGCGCAGTCATATTAGCATTTTTTTTCTTTCATTTACATTTTCTCTCGAGCAGCTTCCTTCACTGTAAAAAAAAATAAAAAAAAAATAAAAAAATGGAAATAAGTCATAGTTCACGGAAGCGAGCATTGACAATTCATACTCATAAAAGCACAAGTATTACGTCGCATGACCCCAGACGTGATGAAATGCCTGTATGGACAAATTGAGAAATGAAAACTCAGTCGACGGTTCTGTTTGAGGGTCGCGGAGGTCAGAGTCACGCGTCGCCCTCTCGCCTGCCTCGCCCCAACACTCCGTCAGCCTCAACAATACCAGGAACACATTTTTTTTTTATTGTTAATTGCTCACAGATCTTCTTCACCAGACCCGAAGCGACAGACAGCCCACTTCTTGCCTCCCGACCCTCGCATGCCTTCCCCTCTCGTACTTCCTCCTGGTCCTCCGCTTGCTCTTCTGTTTTTCTCATATGCCTCTTCTCCCTCTCTCTCTTCCTCCTTTTCCTCCTCTTGCTTGTCTGTCCCTCTGATATCTCTCTCTCTCTCTCTTTTCCATCTTTTCCTGCATCTCTGTTCCTCTTCTTATGCCTTCCTCTGCCTCCCTCTCTCTATCTTCCCTTTTTCTCATCTGTTATTTTGCTCTTTTGCTATGCCTCTTTTTGCCTCTTTATCCCTCCCTTCTCTCATTAATTTTTACTTTTCGGTCTCTCTCACATTCCTCCTTCCTTTCTCCTCTTCCTTTTCCTCTCCCCTTTCCATTTTTTTTCTGCCTTATCCCTTTCACATTTTCTGCCTTCTTTTTTCCTCCTTTCCCTCTACCTTTTCATTCGTTTCCTGCCTATTTGTCCTTATCACATCTTTCCTTCTCTTTTCTTTATCCCCTTTCCTTCCTTTCCTCCCTATTTGTCCCTATCGCATCTTTTCTTAATTTTTCTTCCTCTTTTCCCTCTCCCCTTTCCTTCCTTTCCTGCCTCTTTGTCCCTATCATATTTTTCCTTCTTCATCTTTCCTTCTCTTTTCTCTATCCCCTTTCCTTCATTTCCTCCCTATTTGTCCCTATCATATTTTTCCTTCTTCATCTTTCCTTCTCTTTTCTCTATCCCCTTTCCTTCATTTCCTGCCCCTTTGTCCCTATCACAAGTTTCATTCTTCATCCCATTTTTTTCCCCTCTCCCCCTCCTCTGTCCACCCTCACGCCCAGCCCCTTTACCCTTCCTTTTAACTGTTTCCTTTCACACTCCACACTTCCCACTCGACCTCTGGACATGGCGCCTCTCTCTCTCACTTTGTCTCCATCAACTGCTTCCTCTTACCTCGCTTCTCTTTTCCTCCCTTCGCTCTCTCTCTCTCTCTCACACATATCCGTCAGCCCCCATACCTCTCTCTCCTTCTCTCTCTCTCTCCCTCTCCCTCTCCCTCCCCTTTCCTGTCTCTCACTTTGATCCACTTCACTGCTGCATATCAATTATATTTGTTCATCTCGTTTCTTCGTCGTCCTGTTTTTTTTTTTCTCTCTCCACTCTGATTTAATTTCCTGTTTTATATCTGATATGTTCTTCTCTCCACCCCGCCCGCCATTCCTCTCTTCCACCCTTCCACCCTGTTTCTCTGTCCTCACTCTCCCTCCTCTCCCTTCCCCTTCTCTCCCCTCCTCCTTTTCTTATGTCTTCTCCTAATTTCCAGTTCCCCTCCATTATTATTATTACCCTTGTCCCATTTTTATAAAGCCTTTCCTCTCATATCAAGTCTCCACTTCTCACACCATCAACTGCATTTTTTTCCTCTCGCTCTTTCAAAATCACGACTTTTTATCTTTTCCTTACAAATTAACTCTCTGTGAATCTCATCTCCTCTGTCCTCTTCTTTGGAAATTTACTCTCTTCTTTGATGATGTTTTCCTATTTGCAAATCCCCTATTTATCTTTTATCCTGTCCAATCCCTTCCCTTTTCGCTTCCGTCCTTTTTCAGTCTATTTTCGTTTTTTCTCTTCCCCAATTCCTGCTTTGTCAACCATTTCCTTGATTTCGTTGCATTTCCCATCTTCTAAACTACCCTTTGAAGCTACTCTTTTCCCCTATCATTTCCCCCTTCCCCAAACATTCTATTTTCCTTTTCTTTTTCATCAATTCATATCTTATTGCCGACCATTTCCCTTCATTCTTTGTAATATCCCTTTTCTAAGCTCCCCTTTCAGGCTCTTCTTTCCCTTTATCCTTTTTTTTTCCCTTCCCCGTCTCCCTCCCTGCTTCTTTCCCCATTTCCATTTCCTTGATCCCTTAACCTCCCCACCAGCCTCTTTTTTTTTCCCTTCCCAACCCTTTTCCTTGATCCCCTTCCACACCAACCTCTTCTTTTTCCCTTCCCAATCCTACTCTTCCCCTTTCCCCCTACCCTTTTTTCCCATCCCCACTCCTCCCCCTCCCTATCCCCATTATCCTGGCCCCTTCACCTCCCCTCTAACCACCACGTCCCTGAGCGGCTTCCTCCACCACTAACCACTCGCCTCACCCTTCCCAGGTAAACATACACACGCAGCCACGCCGTAAATTATCCCGGAGCACCTGTTGTCTGTCTCAAGGTGATCGGTTCGCCCCTCGCCTCACCTGCTTCCTGACGTCACGCATCCGGGAGGGGCAAGGGAGGTGGAGGGCGGAATAGGTGATGGAGGAGAACGAGGAGGAGGAGGAGGAGGTTGAGGTGGAAGTAGGAATAGCTAATGGAGGAGGAGGAGGAGGAGGAGAAGTGACTGATGAAGGCAGGCTTATTAAGGAGAGTAGCGGGCTTTTTCTCCACATTTGTTACCTTTTTTAATGCCCTTGAACTGACTCCTCTGCTGTAAAAAGGGGGTGGCGCATCTATAGCATATGCTCCCAATTTTACAGTTTACTTTATTTTAAGAAGAGGGAGAGAGATAACGTTGAATCGCCAACCACACAAACCCTACAGTTGCTATGTTCTTATGTTCTCAAGGTGTTACTTTTCATAGTGGACGTGAACAAAGAGTACCAAAGAACGCTGATCCACCAGCTTAAAGAAACACTAATTGGAAGACGTGGAGGCAATGTCTGTTTTTCTTAATTAATCTACACAAGGTAGGTAAAGGTAGAAGCTCATCCCAGCACCATGAGACGTTACCTGTGAAGAAGAATCATATGGAGGGAAGGAGGGAGGGAGGAAAGTAGGGGGGAGAGGAAAAATGAAGATCGAGGAAAGAAGAAACTGACAGAAAGGCGAAGGGGGAAGTGTGGATATGAGTGAAGGAAAGAAACAAGAGAGAGAGAGAGAGAGAGAGAGAGAGAGATTCATCCATCCATCCATCCATCCATCACGCCACTGACACCATAGTTAGTTAACATACCGCAGACCGAGATACCTGTTGGCCTCCTATGCCCCCCCCCCCCCGCGCCCCCCCTTCTTTATCCTCCCTTCCGTCCATCTCTTCCCTCCTCTTTGACTCTTCTCGCCTCTCATCTCACTTCATCTCATTTTCTCTTCTCCCCTGTCTTCATTACTCCTCTCCTCTCCTCTCTTCCCCTTCTCCCCCTCCTTCACACCTTTCCTGAGCTTTCCTATCTTCTTTTTTATCCTGTTGTTTCCTCTCTTCTTATATTCCTTCATTTCCTCTTAGTCGTTTTTCTTACACTTAATTTATCTTCTCTCTCTCTCTCTCTCTCTCTCTCTCTCTCTCTCTCTCTCTCTCTCTCTCTCTCTCTCTCTCTCTCTCTCTCTCTCTCTCTCTCTCTCTCTCTCTCTCTCTCTCTCTCTCTCTCTCTCTCTCTCTCTCTCTCTCTCTCTCTCTCTCTCTCTCTCTCTCTCTCTCTCTCTCTCACTTCATTCCTCTCATCTCCTTCCCCGAAATTATCTTGTCTATTAGAATCTCTCATTTCCTCTTACTCTCTCCTCCTCTTCCTCCTCCTCCTCCTCCTCCTCCTCCTCCTCTTCCTCCTCTCCTCTCTTCCTCCTTTCACACTGGCGCCTCCGTGTGATGTGTCCCAGAGAGGAGGTCCCGTCCAGCCTCCTTAACGCTAATGAGGTTGATAGTTCAGGTCAATTAGTAACGTGTATGTGGCGGCGTTCGGCCCATCAACACCCTTACTAATCGCCTGGTGGTGGTGGTGGTGGTGGTGGTGCGTGTTGGCGTGTGCTGCTGAACGGTGGCTGTCGCTCCGGGGATAGATTAGATTTTGTTTTTTTCGTGTCTAGGTGTAGTGGCGTGTGATGTCTCCTCCTCCTGTGTATAGGTGTGTCCTCCTCCTCCTCCTCCTCCTCCTCCTCCTCCTCCTCCTCCTTGACCTAGTTCTGTCTGAATGTGTTACCCGTTGGCTTTTCCTTATTTTTCTTCCCGCCTTTTTCCTCTCAACGGAGGACAGATCAAGGCGTCACAAATATAACTAAAAGAAGAAGGCTCAGCAAATCCCTTTCCTCACAAACTGGCTCACTTCTACACAGCTTCAGTAATAAGGTATAAGGAAGTGTAGACATAACGCACTAATAAAAATATATTGTCCCAGTGGAAAACAATTGACGTTCGTGGGGTGCATAGCGGAGTTGTTTGTTGTTTATACGTTATAGGAAGCAGCTCAAGGACAAAAACAATATAACAGATAAAACCCGCTCAGCACTTCTGTAAATTGTGAGGGTGAGGGAAGGTAAAATAAGACAACGTGAGGGGAGCACAGTCCGAGTCAGCGCACCTCCGTCTTCCCCTCAGCGACGTCTGCCAGTGGGAGGGATCGCTGAGGGGAAGGTGGCGTTGGAGGGCAAAAATAAGCCGACCAGGAAGATAAAATTTCGGACCCATTAACAAAAGATACAGTCTTCTCCCTTAATGGACTCTTGGACCGACTACAAATGCCGTTTAATATTATAGATCTTGCCTACCAGCGGGTGAGTCTGTACATAGAATAGAAAGTATGAACCTGCATAGAAAAGAAGCTTACGATCAATTTTTTTTACACCAAATAAGACCGCTCAAGATAGATAAATAAAAATGGATAAATGAAAAGATAGATAAACAGCATAAAGATAGATAAAGATAAATAAAGATGGATAAATAATGAAAAGCCCGCTAATCGCTGCTCCAATGAAGAAAATAGAAACGAGTGGCCAAAAGAGAGGCCAATTTCGGATGGAGACGTGTGTACTAGTAATGGTAAAATTCTCAAGGGGCGCTGGTTCGATTCCTGGCCCAGGGTACAAACTACTCTACACCACCCACACGTTCCCCATCTGGCTACATCTCAGCCACCCACGCGAAGGACGGCGCCGGCACGGGCCTCCCCACATCACCGCCACCACCATCACCTTGCAACATTTCTGACGCACGTAAGCATGAAGGTTCCAAGTGCAAGACACCTCTATAGCAGCGGCAATAGGAGGAGGAGGAGGGATGTTGTAATATTGCGGCTTTGTCAGCGGCCACGTGAGTCTGTCCTTGGCTCATTGGTTGTAAAGGGTCGCCTAGAGGTTTGTTTGCCCCACGTTCGAGCCCCGGCCAGTCCCTTTCCCTTCCTCCCCCCTCCCCTCTTTTTTTTAGGCAAGTCATTTAGTGCCATATTCGTGAACATTTCAGTCCCCTAACTCACACATTTGGCAAGGATTTCGTAGGTGTTGTGAGCATTTCCCAGGGTGGTTATATGACCCTGGCAGTGATAGTTTGATGAAGCTTCTGTACCATGAACGTGAAAAATAAAATAAAAATCATGAGAACGCCATCAGGTTCATTTTCTGCCTTTGGAAAGAGTTGATGTAAAAGGCTGAAGCGTGTGAAAATAATACCGAACTTTTATTGTCTGTTTCTTGAGGGGAAAGACGATGGCGGTGGTGGTGGTGATGGAAGAAGGAAGGAATAAAGGAAGAAAATGACGAAAAAAGAAAGAAGGAAGGAAGCAGGTAGAGGATTGTTGCTAGATGTCGCAGGAAATGAAGTAAAAGATACCAAGAAAAGTCATGAATAGAAAAAAAAAGAAAGCAAAATATAAAGAAAGGTAAAATAAAAAAAAAGATAGGAAAAAGCGGAAAATAGCTAAACTAGGCAAAGTAGAAAAAAAAGGAAGATACGTCATTGGGAATTATTATTAGCTTTACCATCATTATCACTATCAGGAATCTATTTATCTATCTATCTATCTATCTATCTCTATCTCTCACAACACATCTCTAAATCTCATCTCATTCTTGACATCCCTTCTTTTGCATCTTTTAACAGGACGTGACTTAGCGAGAGAGGCTTTGTTTTAGCGTTCCTCCTCCTCCTCCTCCTCCTCCTCCTCCTCCTCCTCTTCCTCCTCCTTGTCCTTTGTCTCCCCGAACAGTTAACTCGTGCTGGTAATAAGACTTGAAATCGTCCCTGCTCCCCATTGTTCCTCCCCCCGCACGTCACGACCCCAGCCCCGCCACGTCCTGCTGGGGGAGGGGAAGGGGAGGGGAGGGAGAGGAAAGGAGATGAAAGGAAAGGGAAGAGGAAGCAGGAAAGGAGAGGAGAGAGGAGGAGACGAAAGGAGAGGAGAGGGTAGCGGAGGAGAGGAAGGAAGGGGAGAGGGGAGAACATGGCGAGGCAGGGCACAGGTCTCCTCCCATATTCACCTGTTGCATTTCCTCCCCACCCATTCTCTCCCTCCTCCCACTTTCTCCCTGATTTTGTCCTATTCACGCGTCTTGTTTATTCTCTATGCTTCTATTTTTCCTCCATTGCCCTTGCTCAGACACCTTACACGTTTTATTTATCCTCTATGCTCCTATTTTTCCTCCATTGTCCTTGCTCAGACGTTTTGCTTGAGCCATGTCCTCCCCCACCTCCTCACGCACCTTCGCCCCACGCTGTCCCCGGCCTGCCCACTTAAGGCGCCGGTGACGACACATGACACAATCCCAGGCAGAGTCCCGCCGATGATTCAGCCTTGTTGTTTAGGTAATCGTCGCGCCGCCCGGGTTGCTTCACGCCGCCTCCGCTACACACGGAAGAGCCAACAACCTTCTGCATCTCTTACACCATTCATAGGAGGTTAGAGGTTCAGGGTAGCGTGATAGAGGAGGCCATATTTTATAGATGAGTTTGTATACCTTTAAGTTTTTCTTCTTGCGTGTAAAGCTTCAAGCGATGGAAAGACAAACAGGTGATCGAGGTAGTCATTTGGTAGAGTGTGTTTTGGTATGCTATGTTTGAGTTGTCCTTGTTGGGTGTTCTCCGTTAGTAAAGGGTTAGAGGTTCAGGTTACGTCTAGTCTGTTTGGGTACCTCGTTTTATTAGTGTTTATTAGGTGTTTTGAGGGTCTAGTTTGTATTTCGATTTTTTGTTTTTGTTTATTGGTGATTATGTCAAACGTGCTGTATTAATGTTTGTTTGTTTGGTGCTGAAAGGCAAGTGTCATATGTGGGTTTGATAGTCTATGTTTGTTTGTTTGTTTGTTTACGGTAATTATTCGTCAAAAGTAGTATATTAATGTTTTTTTATTGTTGTTGTTGATGTTGAGATTGTAATATCATGTGTGTGGTGGTTGTTCTGGTATTAAGGTGTTATTTCAAGATATTATTCGTCAAAAGTGCGATCCACATGTTGTTTTTTAACGTTGAGTGTAAAGTGTCACGTGTGTGCTTCCCCCTCTCCCTTCCTGCTGTTTTGCTTTAGTCTTTCTTTCTTTCTTTGTGTTGTCTTTTGTTTGTTTTCAGTGATCATATTCGTCAAAACTGCAATCTTAATGTTTTTTATTATTATTGTTGAGTGTAAAAAAAAAAGTCACATGTGTGTTTCCTCCTCCCTCCTTCCCTCCCTCTCTCCTTCCCGCCCTCCCTCCTTCCCTCGTGACACGGTTTCCTTCCTGCCGCTGTAACCCACTTCTTCCCCGGCGGAGGAGTGTGCGGCTTCATCACGACGCCTTCAGCAGCAAACACCGGCGACCATAACAAAAGGCAACGTATGAGTTTTCTCCTACCCACATCCCACCCACCCTCGCCCCGTGTTCCTCCAGCCAACGCGGAACACACAGCGCCCTGATGCAAGACTTTCCCCTCACCAGCCGCTGCGTAACCATGCCGGCCGGAGTGGGAGCGGAACTGCATCACTTAAATGGACTTTCCTGGACGCAGAACCTAACGAGAGGAATATCAAGAGACTCCTCCACCTGGAACTGATCTTTCTTTTGGCCGTTCATTTGTATTTGTTTGTATGGGAGTGAGTTCTGAGCGGGGTTTTTTTTCTTTTTTCTTTTTGTCTTTGCCCTTGAGCTGTTTCCTCTATATATGGAAAAAAAAGAAGAATCGTGAGGCAAGAAGGGAGTGTTAATTGGTCGTTTTCACATCCAAGGACGGCATACTGAATGGGGGTTTTCTGCCCCTGATTATATTATTCTCTGTAACACCTAATTTAAACATGGCACTCAGGAAGGAAAAAAATGCACTCCTTGTGAGACAGAGGCAAGGATGGAAGATTAATGGTCGTTTTCACAACCAAGAACGGTATGTTGAATGATGGCTACCTCTTCTTCTTCTTCTTCTTCTTCTTCCTCTTCTTCTTCTTCTTCTTCATTTTATTTTTCTTCTCTTTCTTCTTCTTCTTTTTCTTCTTCTTCTTCTTCTTCTTCTTCTTCTTCTTCTTCTTCTTCTTCTTCTTCTTCTTCTTCTTCTTCTTCTTCTTCTTCTTCTTCTTCTTCTTCTTCATTTTCCTCTTCTTCTTCTTCTGCCATTGATTCTCCTTCTCCGTAACACCTAATTGAGCACAGCACTCAGGTTGGGAAAAAAAAAAAAAACCACCCTTTAAGATAATTTTCTAAAGCAAAAGTGGCAGACCAAACGGCTTCTTCTATCATGCACCTGTTTGTCTTTGCATCGCTTGAATCTTAACAAACAAGAGAGCAAAATTTAAAGGCATATAAATCCATGAATAAAGCATGGCATCCTCAACCACGCTGCTTTCTTCCCTTAACCACGAACCCAACATATCAAAGAGGTGCAGGGTTATAATTATGAACGGCACTCGTAAACTTCAGGCAACGGAGGAGGAGGGAGGGTTGAAAGGAATTAAGGAAGTATTGAGACTCGAAAACTCTACACGAAGCAAGATTGAAGAAGGACAGAGAGCAAGGAGACTCATACTGTATAGGGCCATCTTAAACATTTCAACGTCCAAGCACACATTTGATCAGGCATTCGTATAGGTTGTGGGGATTTCTAATGATAGTATTGTGACCGCGGAGATATTGAAGAAGGAAAAAAACAGCACGGCAACTCACACTACGGCCATATTCCTAAACATCTCGACATCTTAGCACACACGTTTGACAAGGCTTTCGTAGAGGTTATGGTGGGCATTTCCATGAGTAGTTTCGTGACCGCGGTGACAATGAAAAAGGAAGGAAAGTGCGGAAACGCCTACTATATGGGTCAAATTCTTAAACATTTCGCCACCCAAGCACACACATTTAACCAGGCTCTCGTAGAAGTTGTAGTGGGCATTTCCATGGGTAATTTTGTGACCCTGGTGGTAGTTTGACAAGGCTTCTGCACCATGATTCTGAAAACAAACTCATTATAACCCGATTAATCTCCTCTTCGGCTTTTGGGTACATATTAGACAAGCCTTTTCCATGCAGGAGTTTTGAGTATTTCCAGAGATAGTTTTCTGACCCTGGTGGTAGTCTGACCCTTCTTCTGTACCATGAATCTAAAATAACACTCAATAGAGCCCGAATGATCTCCTCGGCTTTTGGGTACATATTAAACAAGCCTTTCCCATACAGGAGTTTTGAGCATTTCCAGAGATAGTTTTCTGACCCTGGTGGTAATCTGACCCTTCTTCTGTACCATGAATCTAAAATAACACTCAATAGCGCCCGAATGATCTCCTTTTTGACCTTTGGAAATTGTTGATGTGAGATGCGAAAGTGTCTGAGAATACTGACTCTGGTGGTAGTTTGACCTTTCTTCTGCACCATGAATCTAAATTAACTCTCATTATAACCCTTTCGGTCACTGGTAACACGATATGAGTAGCGGATGCGTCTGAGAATACCAACTATAAACTTTAGGAGATATTTGAGACCCACAGCCGAACCCAGACCCAGACTTAAACCAGAACCCAAATTAGGAGGGACAACCCGCAATGATGGTCCAGTCCAGCGGGTCTTAGGTGTTGTGCCCGCCACGCCGCGAAGGTCTAGTCTCCCGTAGTGTGGGCACGGGGCATGACCCTTAGTGGCCGGCCGCGAGGGGGAAAGGCGAGAAGGAGAGAGAGAGAGAGAGAGAGAGAGAGAGACAATGTGGTACCGTTATGAAGACTTGAGAGAGAGAGAGAGAGAGAGAGAGAGAGAGAGAGAGAGGAAACATTTTTATGAGCTTGTTAATCTGTTATTGCGTCATTGCTACGCCACCACCACCATCACCATTATCCCAACCACCACCACCACCACCACCACCACCACATTAAGCAGCACAGCACGCACACACGCACACACCGTCTTGTGTACAAAACCATCTCGTACAAAATAGTTCTTGAGTGTGTGCTTGCATCTGCTGTCTGGTGCACATCCTGTTTGTGGTGTCACGAGAACAGGAGGAGGAGGAAAATGTGTGTATTATTGTTTTTTTTTCTCTCTCTCTCTGTGTGATTTTTAATGGTGTTGAAAAAGCTGTCTGAAGGCTCATGTCTTTATAATTATCGTCCCGGGAGGCATTATTGACAGGACTGGTGATGGTGGTGATGGTGGTAGTGGTGGTAGTAGTAGTAGTAGTAGTAGTAGTAGTAGTAGTAGGTGGAGGAGGAGGAGGAGGAATGCTATGAAGTTACGTATTATTATTACTTATTATTATTATTATTATTATTATTATTATTATTATTATTATTATTATTATTATTATTATTATTACAGAGTTTCATCATCCTATTGCGCAAAATGACTCCACTAAAACATTCATGCTCCGTAATGACAGCAACTTTTCACTTCACATCAGTCATAGTTTTCCTTGATTCTTTATTCCTCCTCCTCCTCCTCCTCCTCCTCCTCCTCCTCCTCCTCCTCCTCCTCTCTTTCCTTCTCTTCGCCTCAAAACACTGTTCCTTTTACAGTTGCACCTTCTTATCAAGTCTTGGCAGCTCAGCGTCGGGAGCATTAGGGGAGTGGATTTGGGGCCTGAAAGGAGTGGATGCATCTTTGTGTGTGTGTGTGTGTGTGTGTGTGTGTGTGTGTGTGTGTGTGTGTGTGTGTGTGTGTGTGTGTGTGTGTGTTTGTTTGTTTGTTTGTTTGTCGGTTCAGCTTTGGTCCTGAATAATGCTTTCGATAGTGTGTGTGTGTGTGTGTGTGTGTGTGTGTGTGTGTGTGTGTGTGTGTGTGTGTGTGTGTGTGTGTGTGTGTACGTAGATAAAAAATAACGTCAACTCTAAATTTCCTCCTTCCCCCCCCCCAAAAAAAAATATATATATATATATATATATATATATATATATATATATATATATATATATATATATATATATATCTTGCGTATATATATATTCAAAGGCTAACTATTTATGTTGACAAGCTAGTGAATTCTAGGAACATCGTGCCTTTTTTTCAAGCATCTCCAAGCAGGAACTAAAGACAGATTTATTATTCAGTAATTATATACAAAACGGTTAGCAGACGTACCAAGCAGCGTCGTGTGACAACCAAATGAAAGGTCGTCATAATCATCCTCCCTGAAGCGTTGTTTTTTTGCTTGCTGTCACCAGGAGGAGGACGATCAGGCATCAGGAGTTCAAGCTAATTGCACGTCTTGCCTTACAGCTCCTCGGATGCCCGGAGAAAGCCGTGTTCAGAGAGTCAGCCGCGCTCATAATGTGTCCTCGGGTTACAGAGAAGACAACACAACTAAAAGTCATAAAGATACAAGGCAGCCGCGGGCGTGTTGTGTCCCGCGGGTGTTGAGGCGCGCCAAGCCTTGCTGGAGAAAAGAAAGTTGCACAAAACATAAAGCTGATTAATAACTTAATGTAATGCCTGCAAAATAGAAGAGCAAGAAACGTGAGAAGCAAGATTAATTCAGTAAGATCATAATCGAGTTTTCATGTTACACGAGGAATAAAAAGGCAGTGTTTCCATTACTCAATTAGTTCAAACTTTTTCTTTGCATAATCTTCCAAGCAGGAACAGTTTTACAAGTTGCTTGCATTTTCAACTCCGTGTATCAAGGTCCCCACGGAAGCTTGACGACTAGTTAAAGTTTGTGAGAGTGTGATGAGGCGAGGAGTGGCCGGCGCGGCACACGGCGAGCTGGCCCAGACAACGTGTTATGCTAAGCGTTGACCCTCCGGTGGAACGACGCGGGGCGTGGCTCGGGGCCTGTTATCGGGGGTATAAACTCTAATAAGAGGCTGTCAGGACGCGAGGCTGCACGTTGGGAATTCGATGATATGAAAACGTCAAATATATACAAGAAAAGTAAGGCCTGCACACACACACACACACACACACACACACACACACACACACACACACACACACACACACACACACACACACACACACACACACACACACACACACACACACATACACACTAAGTGCGCATTCGCTCAGAGAGAATTATTATATTATTATTATTATTATTATCGAAAATATATGTTCATAATTCCTGAAGTCATCGTTTAAATTAAACGCTCTCGGTCCCAACAAACACCGGCCAGCCAATCAGCGGCCGCTGGAAAGGTTGCCTGTCAGCGCGTTGACACTACCAATTATACCAAAGCCTCAGCAAAAAGAGAGAAAAAAAAGAAGGAAACTAGCGAGGACAACGATTTTTTTCATTGCATAAAAAAAAGTAGCCATCAGATATAATATTTAGTAAGGACAAGTTTGCTGGACAGTGTAATTTGTCTTTAGATCCTAAACAGGATATGCCTCGAGAGCCTTCAAAGCCCCGGCGCGGAGTCTGTGCATCAACGACAACTAGGGAAAGATTTTACAAGTCGGACTGTGGCATTAGCGAGGGAGTGCGTTGTTCAGGGAGAGGCGGAGGTTTGACCATTTGAAGCTAGAAAGAGCTAAACATGTTGAATCAATGAAGGTTATTAAGCTCGAAAAGCTAGAGAGGCTAAATAATAAAGCATTTTTCGTACTGTACCGTCGGCAGGATGTAGCTTTTTATTTATTAGTTTTTACAGTAAGGGAGACAGCTCAAGGGCACAAAAAAAAGCCCGCTTAACGCTGCTCCAACAAACGCAAACAGAATAAGAGGCCAAAAGAGAGGTCAGTCTCGGGAGAAGAGGTGGATTGACATTCCTCTCTTGAAAGAGGTCGAGTCATAGGCAGGAGGAAATACAGACAAAGGAAGCATGTTCCAGAGTTTATCAGCGGCAGGGATAAAAGAATGAAGAATGAATGAACTCTTGCATAAGGGATTTGGACAGTATAGGGGTGAACAAGAGTAGAAAGTCGAGTTCAGCGGGGCCGCGGGAGGGGGGGAGGCATGCAGTTAGCAAGTTCAGAGGAGCAGTCAGCATGCAAACATCGGTAGAAAATAGAAAGAGATGCAACACTGCGGCGGAATTTAAGAGGTAAGAGACTGTCCAAGAGAGCTGTGTGTGTGGAGTCCCCCCACACGTGAGATGCATACTCCATACGAGGGCGGGCAAGGCCCTTGTATATGGACAGCATGTGTGCGGGGGAGAAGCACTGGCGGAGACGATGCAGAACGCCCTAATGGACTAAGTTTCTTTGCTTCCTGTGCCTTTTTTATCCATAAATCTTTAAAAGTTCTCCTTCTCCCTTATCCTCTTCGCTTTTATATTTTCTCATTCTTCCCCTTCTTCCTTTCTCTCATGTTCTCAGTAACACTCCACTCTTCTTATTCGCCTCTCATGTCCTTCCATTTTTCTCTCAACTTCTGTGTCTTCCCCTCATTAATTTTAGCAAACGAGGGAAGCAGCGAAGGGAAGATTAAACTTTCGGAGATTATGACGCGTGGAAGGGACACAATGATGAAACACTGGGGCGGAAAATGTGCAGAAGAAGGAAGGAAGGAAGAAACGAAGAAGAGATAACGATGAGAGAGAGAGAGAGAGAGAGAGAGAGAGAGAGAGAGAGAGAGAGAGAGAGAGACTACATACTTGCTTTTGCTTTTTGATAATTGTAAACTCCGGAAAAACTGACACACACACACACACACACACACACACACACACACACACACACACACACACACACACACACACACACACTCAAAACCAGACACACGCGCCCACCCGCAAACGCACTTAAAGCCCACAAATAGACACAGACAGAGATAAACAGACCAACAAGGAGGGGGGGGGGCGAGGGGGGCGGGGGGGGGGAGTGACCGCAGTCCTTACACCATAATTCCCATGCTGAAGGTCACGCGGAAAGTCGTCAACCACTTCCTTCCTGTTCCCTCCCTTCCTTCCTCCTCCCTCCTCTCTTCCTTCGTCCTCCCTTTTTTTCCTCCTTTTCTTCCTCCTTCCCTTTCCTCCTCCATTTTTTTCATCCTTTTCTTCCTCCTTCGCTTCCTCTTCACTTCCTTCCTCTTCCCTCCCTTCCTTCCTCCTCTCTTCCTTCGTTCTTCCTTTTTTCCTCCCTTTTTTCCTTCCTCCTTTTCTACCTCTCTTCCTCCTCCTCACTTCCTTCTCCCTTCCTTCCTCCTTCCTTCCTTCCTCCTCTCTTCTTCGTCCTCCCTTTTTTTCATCCCTTTTTTCCTACCTTTCTTCCTTCCTCTTTCCTTCCTTCCTTCCTCCCTCCTCTCTTCCTCCTCCTCCTTCTTCATTCCCACCATCACCTTTTATATTCATTATCTCTCCTCTGTTCACAGCCAATTAAATCTCAACCGCCTGCCTGGACCTTCATCTCACTGTCTTTCTTTCTGTCTGTCTGTCTGTGTTTGGTTAAGTTGCTGGTAATGACTGTCTTTTGGGAAACTCCGTAAGGTTGTTGGATTGTGTCTTTATATATATATTTTTTGTTCATATATATATATATATATATATATATATATATATATATATATATATATATTCTCTCTCTCTCTCTCTCTCTCTCTCTCTCTCTCTCAAAACAGGGTAGTAAAATTCAAATATATGATTCTTCCACCCTCCCAAATTAATATTTAACCCTAAAAAGACTTACGAAAGAGGAAATAAAACCACAGAGAGGGCGAACAGTGTTATTAGGAAACCTTTAATACTTTGACACGTAAAGAAAAAAAGAGTAATATAATATCCCTCTTCCTTCAAGTTTAATCCCAGCTAAAACTTTATTCGTTAGTGACAGTGTACATTTTTTTTCAGCATTTTCCCTCTTGAAGCACGATAGTTTGCTGGTCCTGCTTCGCCGTGTAATGCTGAGTTTGATGTCTTTCTTACGTACGTCTTTCGGTCTTCTTGAGTGGCGCTGGCAGGCTTACAGAGAGTGGCTTGACGCACGGCCGCTGAGGGAAACCAGTCAAGGGCTCGTAATGTATCAACGATTCCTGAGTATTTACGAGCCAAACAAAACCTTGATCCTAGAGAACAGTGATGCGGAGAGAGAGGGAGAGGAAGAGGAAGAGGAAGAGGAAGAGGAAGAGGAAGAGGGAGAGGAAGAGGGAGAGGAAGAAGGAGAGGAAGAAGGAGAAGAAGAAGGAGAGGAAGAAGGAAAGGAAGAGGAAGAGGAAGAGGGAGAGGAAGAGGAAGAGGAAGAGGAAAAGGAAGAGGAAGAGGAAGAGGAAGAGGAAGAGGAAGAGGAAGAGGAAGAGGAAAAGAGAGAGAGAGAGAGAGAGAGAGAGAGAGAGAGAGAGAGAGAGAGAGAGAGAGAGTTTTGTCAATTATTACCGTAGATTATATAAACGGTATGTTCGCCAGTCTGCACACTATTCCATTGCACACATCAAAAGCATAAAATAAGTTCTTGCTCAAATTTGAAGGTTGTCAATTTTAATTCATACAATAGTTTATTTTCTGACACACCTAATTTTTTTTGAGGGCAGTGTTTTCCCCCCTGTGAGAAGGTAATAGATAGCTGGGGAAAACAGGGAAACTATCTGATTCTGGGGTAAAAACAGGGAAATATCGGATTCTGGGGTAAAAACGGAAAGTATCTGATTCTGGGGTAAAAACAGGGAAAGTATCTGATTTTGGGGTAAAAACAGGGAAATATCGGATTCTGGGGAATAAACGGGGAAATATCGGATTCTGGGGTAAAAACGGAAAGTATCTGATTCTGGGGTAAAAACAGGGTAAATATCAGGTTCAGGGGTAAAAATAGGGAAAGGCAACGAGTTCTAAAGGGAAAAGAACTCTAATCCCCGTCACCCAGCGCCGCGCCATGCAACAAACACCGCTACAACAGGTGAAAATACATAAAACAAAGCGACACTTGCCTGACCGTTAGCCGCGTTATCCAGGTTTCCGCTCATGTGTGCTGTTGACATTCCCTTGCGCAACGAGGACTTGGAACACACACCCGCCCGTGACCTAGGAAGTCTGCTTCATGGTCGCTGTTTCCATGCAATTTACTCTCCCTCATTGTGTGTGTGTGTGTGTGTGTGTGTGTGTGTGTGTGTGTGTGTGTGTGTGTGTGAAGGGTGTGACTGGTTAAGCCGCTGCCGTAGGGACATACTCGGGTGGGGCACGGGCAGACTGGTTTAGTGGACTGGACTCTTGTGTGTAGCGAAGTCCCAGGCTGAGGATAGGTTGGTAGGCAAGGTAGATGACCCTGGGACACGCGGGCACCGACGAGTGTGTGAGTGAGTGAGTGACAGTGTGTGAGTGAAACTTCTTATAGGCCTACTTCTGTCCCCCTCCCTTCTCCTTCTTTTTATAGGCCTACTTCTCCTGTCCCTCTCCCTTCTCCTTCTTCTTCTTCTTCTTATAGGCCTACTTCTGTCCCTCTCCCTTCTCCTTCTTCTTCTTCTTATAGGCCTACTTCTCCCTCTCCCTTCTCCTTCTCCCCCTTCTTCTTCTACTCCACCTTCTTCTTTTCCCCTCCTTTTTCTTCCTCTCTTCCTTTTCCTCCTCCTCCTTTTCTCCCCTGTTTATCCTTCCCCTTCCTCTCTTTCTGGGACACGCAGACACCAGAGAGAGAGAGAGAGAGAGAGAGAGAGAGAGAGAGAGAGAGAGAGAGAGAGAGAGAGAGGAGTGACTGGGCATTGCTCTTAACCTCTACTCATCGTCAGAAGGAAACAGTTTTTGCAAGGACGAGAATTGGTCGTGAAGTGATTTGTGGCCATAAATGTCGGTAGTTTTGATGTCAGCGGTGAGGTCTGGCTTTTTTGGGAGGCTGTGATTGTAGTGATGTTGATGGTGCTTCTGATTTGTTACCGGGAAGCCAACCTAACTGTGGTGATGATGGCTGTGGTGAGGGATTAATATGGTGATGATGGTGATAAGCGAAGGTGTATGGTGAAGGTACTGATACTGTGATAGTGAGATATGTTAGTAGAGGTGAGCGAAGGACATGGTGAAGGATTTAATATGAATGGGCTTTGATGGCCCTGGAGATGAGCGAAAGGTATAGTGAAGGTAGCAATAATTAGGAAAGGTGTATGGTGAAGATAGTGATAATGAGCTTTGATGGTGGTGATAAGCGAAGGATATAGTAAAGATAGGGGTAAGATAAAGTGGTAATTAGTGATGGTGATGGTGGTGGTGATGAGTCAGTGGTGTTGGTAGGGAGTTGTTGCGGGGCCCAGGTAAGGCACAGCTGTTAATGGGCGGGGCAGGTGGGGGCGGGCAGGGCTTGCGTCATCTTCATAACTGGCAACATTTTTTTTTTCCGCCGCCACAATGGTAACACTTTTAAAGCCTCCTCCTCCTCCTCCTCCTGCTAACGTTCTGCTCTATTTAAATTCCTCTGCTTAGGTGATTCTATTTAAAGGTCCCTGTATTTACATTTTTCGCTCAAGGCTTCTCTCTCTCTCTCTCTCTCTCTCTCTCTCTCTCTCTCTCTCTCTCTCTCTCTCTCTCTCTCTCTCTCTCTCTCTCTCTCTCTCTCTCTCTCTCTCTCTCTCTCTCTCTCTCTCTCTCTCTCTCTCTCTCTCTCTCTCTCTCTCTCTCTCTCTCTCTCTCTCTCTCTCTCGATTACCCTACTTATTTATTTTTTATGTTTATTAATTCGATTTTTTCTCTTTTGCAGGTAAGAAAGAAAGAAAGGATATAGAGACCGAACACTAAGGTATGGTGAAGACTCTCTCTCTCTCTCTCTCTCTCTCTCTCTCTCTCTTAAATAACATAAACATTGCACCACATGACACCACAACCCACACGCACGCACACACACACACACACACACACACACACACACACACACACACACACACACACACACACACACACACACACACACGGGCACGCACACACGCACGCACACACGGATATGGACACGGTAGAGGAGCGGAGAAAAAAATGAGGATGGCGCGAGGGTGTGCGTTTCCGTCTCTCAAAGTCACGGTAAGGACAGCCGTCCACCCTCGGTTCAGTCACCCGCACTGCACTGTGGCCCGCTCCCACGACCCTCCTCCTCCCCCTCCCTCCTCTCCTCTTCCTCCTCCCTCCTGTTCCTCCCCTCCTTCCTCTCTTTTTTTTTCACTTCCCCCTTCTTTCCTTTCTTTTTCCTCTTCTTCTTTCCTTTCTCTTCCTCCTTCTTTCCTTTCTTCTTTCTCCTCCCTCCCCCTTTTTCTTCTTCCCTTTTCTTTCTTCTTCTTTTTCCCCTCTTCTCTTTTTCTTCTTCCTCTCCTTCTTTTTTTTTTTTTTTCTTTCTCCCTTCTTCTCTTCCCTCACCTTCTTTTCCCCTCCTTCCTTCTCCCCCATCCCTTCTTTTCCTCCTCTTCCTTCTCCACCCTTTCTCCTGCCTCGCCTCCTTCTCCTTTTCCCCCGCCGTCTTCTTTTTCCCTTCCCCTTTCTTCCTTTCACCTCTTTTCCTTCTCTTTTCCTTCTCTTTTCCTTCTTCTCCCCCGCTCTCTTTTTTCCCCTTCTTCTTCTTCCTCCTCCTCCTTTTCTTCCTTCTTCTCCCCCGCTGTCTTTATTCCTCTTCTTCTTCTTCCTTCTCCTCCTCCTTCTCTTCCCTCACCTATTTTTCCCCTCCTTTCCTCTCCCCCCGCCCTTCTTCTCCTCTTCCTTCTCCACCTTCTCCCCCATCTCCTTTTTTTCCCCCTCCTTATACTCTCTCTTCTTCCTTTTCTCTCCCACCCTCTTTCCCCCCTCCTTCCCCTTCCCCCTCTCTCGTTTTCCCACCTTCTTCTCCCTATCATCATCTTCAGTATTTTCCTTTTTCCTTTAAGCTTTTCTCTTCGCCTCTCCTCCGCCTCGTCTTATCTTGTCCAGTATCTTTCTCTCCTCTCGCTTTCGTCTTATTTTCATTCCACGTTGCATATCCTTTGGGTCTCGTTCCCTTTAATTCATCTTTCTCCTCACGACTTATTCATCTCTGCATTCTTCCTTCTTTCTTTCCTCCGTCGTTTTCCTCCATTCTTCTTCCTCTCGTGAAAAACGTCGATTACTTTTTTCTGTTTTTACCTCCTTCCAACTTTTTCCACCACCTCACCTGTGGCTTTTTACCTGTTCCTCTCTAACTTCCGGTCGCCTGCCTGAGAGCTTTCCCTTTCCTCCTCCCATTTAGAACTTCCTCCTCCTCCTTCTACTCTTCCTTCTCACCACCCTCTTCCTGCTCTTCCTCCTCTTCTTCCTCCTTGCAATCGTACTTCCCGCTGCTTTCTGTCGCCGCAAAGTCATCCAAATCTTTCTTAGCTACGTGTTCATATTTATCTTTCCCTTTTATCACTTTCCTGCCATGTAAAACTTCCTCCTCCACTTACTCTTCCTGCTCTTCCTCTTCCTCCTTGCTGTCGTATTCCCTGCTGCTTTCTGTCATCGCAAAGTCATCCAAATTCTCCTAATCTAAGTGTTTATGTTCATCCTTTCCTTTTTCCCTTTCTTCCTATCTAAAACTTCCTCCTCCTCTTACTCTTCCTGTTTCTTCTGCTCCTCCTCCTCTTTGCTATTGTACCCCCTGCTGCTTTCTGTCACCGCAAAGTCATCCAAATTTTCCTAATCTAAGTGTTTATGTTTATCCTTTTCTTTTTTCCCTTTCCTCCTATCTACAACTTCCTCCTCCTCCTCCTACTCTTCCTGCTCCTTCTACTTCTCCTCCTTGCTATCATACTCCCTGCTGCTTTCTGTCACCCTTTCCTTTTTTTCCCCTCTTCCTACCACCTAAAACTTCCTCCTCCTCTTACTCTTCCATCTTACCACCCTCTTCCTCCTCCTCCTTCTCCTCCTCCTTGTTATCATACTCCCTGCTGGTTTCTGTCACCACAACAAAATTTTCCTTATCTACGTATCCTTATTTATCCTCCCGCCCCGCCCTGACATATAAGAGACATTTCCTTTGACTAAACTCGGCGCGGGTTTTCCTTCTTCCTCTATATTCATGCGGCGTCCTATCAGTTAATCCTCCTCGTCTGTTTTGCCGTGAGCGCCCAACCAGCCAGCCACCCAGCCACTCCTTGAAGTAAAAATGCAAGTTCTTTTTTCTTCGGCTCTCCGGTGTTCATTTCCTGCGAGTGTGTTTTCCTGCCGCCGTCCGTGTGGGGGCTGTGGGCCGGAGCGGAGTGATGGTGTCGATCTATCAGACTTTAATGCCGAGTCTGAATCTGGTTTTAGCTCTCTAGTTCCGCTTACTACCCCAGAGATACCGTAGTGGAGGTGATGGTGGTGGTGGTGGCTAAGAAAAAAACAGTGAAAAGAGTGAAAAAAAAAACGAACAAGAACTGTAACGATCTTAAGTAGTTTTTTGTTTATTATTGATGGCAAACTCAGTGATGATGATGATGATGATGATGAAAGAAGGAAGAGGAGGAGTGGATATATATGGGTAAGGTTGCAGTGGTTATGATGATGAGGCGTTGACTGGATGATGGTGGAAGTGGGTAGGCAATGGTTGTGTAATTGGTCAGGAAGTGGTTGAGGCGGTGGTGAGAAATGTGGTGTTGGTGGTGGTGATGGTGGTCAGGAGTTTGATGGTGACAAGATAGTGTGGTGGTAGTGGAGGGGGTATTATGATTGTGGTAAATGACAGGGTGATGCGGTGTGTGATGGTTGTTATTGTCTGTGGTTGTGGTGGTGGTGGTGGTGGTGGAGTCGGTGATGAAGGTTGGTGGTGGGCAGTAGTGTGATGGTTGAGGTGGTCAGGAAGGCAGTGGTAGCGGTGATGTGGACTATTGAGGTGGTAATGGATGAGATTATTGTAGTGGTTGTGGTAGGTGTGTAGTGGGGGTGGTCAGGAATGTAGGTGGTGAAGGTGGTGATGGTGTTGAGAACTGCAGTGGTAATGGATGGGATTACCGTAGTGGTTGTGGTAGGTGTGGTGATGGGGGTGGTCAGAAGTGCTGTGGTGGTTGTGGTGGTGATGGTGGCCGCGGTGGTGAAGGTGGTGCAGGAGGTGGTGGTGGCGCACATCGGGGAGCAGCGGGCCAAGTTCAGTGACCTAAGCGACTGCCCGTGTCCAAGGCCACACTTCCCTCCCTCCTCGCCCCTCCCTCCTCCTCCCGCGCATCGCCACTCCATCCCTACCCTCCCTTCCCCTTTCCTTCCTCCTCCTTCCACCCCTGCTGCGCCTCCTCCCGAGCCTCACATCGACCTGAGTTGACCTCCTGCTGGCAAAATGGAGGCGGAGCAGCAGCGGGAGCGGAGGGCGGAGCGGACGTCATAGCTAAGTAAGTAATTTCGGGCATAAACAGAGCAGGTCAGTCACCCCTCGAGGCAGGCATCGCAACCTCACTTACGGGGCAGGAATGTGATGAGTTCTGTGATGTAAGCGAGGGAGGGTGTGTCGTGGCGGCCTGGGAGGGGATGTCGGTGGGCAGAGGAGGGGTCGGCGGGCAGCGGCAGGGCAGGTCAGGGCGTGTGTGTGGGAGGGAGATGTATGACTTGATGGTTCCTGGAGTCATGAGCCGCCGCAATGCTCCTCAGACACGCGATTTGTGGAACCTACCAACGGCCGTGACCTTTGTGCTTCCCCTGCAGCGCCTGAAGGAAGGAAGGAATGAAGGAGGTTGATGGGCCAATGCCTTCGTGGAGAGAGAAGACAAGGAAGCAATGAAGGGAAGAGGGCCACTTTGTTTAGCATTCAGAGAGGGACGAGATGGCCTTGAGGAGACGCACTGTGATAACGCAGATGAAAACGGCGAAGCTAATACCACTAAATACGAGCTGAAGTGTTTAGAGGAACAAGAAGAAGAAGGAGTAGAAGAAGAAGCAGAAGGGAAAACAGGTTAAGAGAGGACGTGGAGGTGGAGTAGGAGGAGGAAGAAAAAGTGGAGGAGGCGGAGAAGGAGGAGGAGGAGGAGGAGGCATGTGGTGAGGGCGAGCGAGGGGCTTGACCGGTGACGTGGTCTTCAAGGTCACACACACTGCTGGCTCGCACGTGACATTTCCAAGCCTCTTTGTTCCTCTGGAGGGCCGGACTGGTCATCCTGAAGGGGGCGGGCAGGTTGGCGGACACTCCCTCCACCCCCGCGGCCCCACCCCGACCCCTACAGCGCCTCAGACGGCCGTAAATCCTCAGGTCAATCCCACGATCCACCCCCACGAACAGGAGACTGAGGAGGGGCTTACACTTGCCGGAATTTGTGGTGAATTGCTTGAAGCCACTGATAGCGTGAGAGAGAGAGAGAGAGAGAGAGAGAGAGGGAGAGGGAGATGAGAGGGTGCAGGGGGCGGAGAGGTCACAGCGAGGTTGAAAGAGGAGGTGAAGCTGTATTTAAGAGGGACGAGGCGTACGGTTGCTTGATGACAGTCGTGTTGATTGTGAAAAGGATTGAAAAGAGGGAGGAAGGAAGGGAGGGGAGGAGCGTGGAGAGAGCTGGAGGGAGAGAGGAAGGAGCGAAGTGCGGGGGGACGAGGAAGAGGGAGGAAAGAAGGGAGGGAAAGACCAAGGCCAATCACCTGCTTCCTCAGTGGCTGTATATCAATTATTTTTCCGCCACTGAGAAATCTTAAACCGTATTCGAGTTTGAGGAAAAAGGAGGAAAGGAAGAGGAATTCGTAGAAGGGGAATACGAAGAAAAGGAGAACAGGAAGAGGAGGAGGAGGAGGAGGAGGAGGAGGAAGAGGAACAATTGTGAATGATGAAAATGAAAACACTGCTCTCACCTGGCCTCAACACAACCACCTGAGCCAAATAACAACACTCGCGATCCTTGACACCGACTTGACTCGATGCACGGAGGGAGGAAGAAGAACCGTTGTCGTTGATGGTGATGATGGTGGTGGTGATGATGATGGTGATGGTTTTGGCAGTGATTCAGGTGGTGATGGTGATGGGGGTGGTGGTGGTTCTAGAGTGGGTTGTCACCTCCTGTTATTTCTTCGACTTCCTTTTTTTCTTTTTATCCTTCCTTCCTTTACCTCTCGCCTTTGTGTTTGTGTGTGTTGTTTGTCTTATTATCTGTGTTATTGTGTTTGTGTGTGTTGTTTGTCTTATTATCTGTGTTATTATCTGCCTTTGTTGGTCAGATCGGAAGAGAGCGAAAGGAAAGGGAATAAAGCAAGAAAAAAAAGAGGAAGAGAGAGAAGCAGAAGGGAGTTAGACAATGAAGGACAGTCTTTTTATTCTTTTGTTAACCTCTTGCTTTCCTGTTTGTCTGTATTGTTTATCTTCCTACCTTTATTAGTGTCTTTGTTGGTCGAATCGGAAGAGAGTGAAAGGACAGGGAGTAAAGCAAGGAAAGAGAGAGGAAGAGAGAGAAGCAGAAGGGAATTAGACAGTGAAGGTCAGTCTTTTTATTCTTTTGTTAACCTCTTGCTTTCCTGTTTGTCTGTATTGTTTATTTTCCTACCTTTATTAGTGTCTTTGTCGGTCGGAACGGATGAGAGAAAGGAAGGGAAGTAAAGGAGAGAAGGGGGGACGAGAGAGGGAGAGAGAGGAAGAAGGGGAGTGCACAGCGAAGGGCAGACACGTGTCATGAATCAGGCAAGTCCTATGATCACAAGGGCCTGGCAGTGGGTCCTTCGGGGAAACTTTTTTTTTTCTATCACCGACCGGGCTTGAGTTCATTTCTCTGTCCAGCGTCAGGGCGGCCAAGGCGAGGCTGGGACGCTGGGACTGGGACTGGCGAAGGCTCTGCTGCTCTCCGCCTCGAGGCCTGGTGATGGCTTGTCCGGGGAATGTGTTTTTGGTGTTTTTTTTTTTGTTTTTTTTTCCATCATCCGCGTATGTGCAATGTTCGTGAGGTGCATTGTCTAGTAGGGGGGACTTACGTACACACACACACACACACACACACACACACACACACACACACACACACACACACACCATCATCATCATCATCGTCCTTCAGTGTGTGTGTGTGTGTGTGTGTGTGTGTGTGTTTAGGTAAGCTGTTTCCTTCACCTGTATATTTTTTCCTAGAACTGGGATCATTGGCCGTTCTTTAGCCGACTGACAGGAGCCTTTTTTGATCCCGTTACCAATACTGTTTTAGGTGGTGGTAAAAGAGTGACAGCATTAAAAAAAAAAAAAACACTAATGAGGATAATGAACTCCGTCCCATAGAGTCGTTGTGATATTAATGTATTCGTCCCGAGAGATCCTTCTGATGTAACGTTAAGTGAACCTGACTGCGCTGCTCTACATAGGGAGGTGTAGGAACCGGTCCCCTCGCCCACCTGACGGGGAGGGAGAGACAGGTGAGAATGAGAGGGAAGGAAGGAGGAAGAGAGGAAAGGAGGGAAGAGGTAGAAGTGAGGCGAGAGGAACTGCTTTGTCGAATACACACACACACACACACACACACACACACACACACACACACACACACACACACACACACACACACACACACACACACACACACACACACACACACACACACTATTTTAGGAACAGACAATGCATGCCACCAAATAGTGCAAGAGTTTCATACATTTCTGTGTTATGAGAGAGAGAGAGAGAGAGAGAGAGAGAGGGAGAGGGAGAGAGAAAGGGGTATAGACTGAGGAGGAGGAGGAGGTATACATCAGAGTAGAAAGTAAAAAGGGAGAGTACATTGAAAACTAAGAGGAAGGAGGGAATGAAGGAAAGTGAGGGGGACGAATATAGGAGGAAATTGTAGAGGAGGAAAGGAGGAAGGAAGGGATGGAGTGATGATGAGAAGGAGAGGAGGACGGAGGGAGGGAGAGAGAGAAGAAAGGAGAGAGGGAGGGAGAGAAGGAGGGAGGAGGCAGCTAACTCGTGCCACAAGGGTCAAGAAACTACTGACGCGAACCTGGTAACTCCTGAATCCCTCCTCCTCCTCCTCCTCCTCTTCCTCCTCCTTGTTTCCTTACCTCCTTTTTCATCCATTTGCATTTCCAGTTCCTCCTCTGAGTGTGTTTGTCTCCTCATATTTTATCTCATCCGTTCTTATCAAACTTCTATGTATTTGTGGTCCATTTTTCTAGCTTAGGATTCATTATTTTCTTGCTTTCTTTGTTTCTTTTTTTCTTGTTCAATGTGGTTATTGTTCCTTTTTTTCTTTGTTTACTCATCTCGTTTCTGTTGTTGTTTTTTACCGTATTTTTCACTTTCTTTTTCTCGTGGTCTCTTCCTTTTCTTCTTTTTCTTCGTCTTCCTCTTCTCGTTGCTTTCTTCTTTTCCATGTCCCGTTCCGTCTCCTGATTCTTTGCTTCTTCCATTTTCCTTTTCTTCCCTCCAAATATTTCCTCCTTCTCTTTCTGTTGCTGCTGCTTCTCCTCCTCTTCCCCCACCTCCTCCTGCTCTTCCTCCTCCTCCCACTTGGCGCCTTCTTCTTCCTCACACCTGCCCCTTCACCTGTGCCTCCAATATAAAGAGGGAGGAGCGATGGAGCGAGGCGGAGTGAAATGTTTATAAATACTACGGACCCTCAAGTGGCCGCCGCGTCCCTCCTCGATGCAGTACCCGCGAGGAACATAACTCCCTGATTAGTATACCCGTTGGAAAGACGCAAACACTCCTTCTCTTGACCTTCTTCATAATGGGTTGTCTTCGTTATTCATGTTCTGGATTATTCCAGCGCTGGACCACCTGACGCAAGAGGTAGAAGTAGGAGTTGTAGTGGAGGAGGAGGAGGAGGAGGTGCGAAGGGGGGGGTGGGGGTTATCCCGGGCGGAGCGGTGAGTCCTGCTGAGGTTACTGACCCCGAAGTCTCCTCCCTCCTCCTCCTTCTCCTCCTTCTTCTCTCCCTTCTTCTCTCTCCCTCTCTCTCCACACACACATTCTCCTTCCCCTCCTCCCTCCCCCTCCCTCCCCCTCCCTTCCCCTCCCTTCCCCCTCCCTCCCCCTCCCTTCCCCCTCCCTCCCCCTCCCTTCCCCTCCCTCCCCCCTCCCTCCCACACATCCTACACTCACCTTCCCTCCAGCAACGTGTCTTCTTTGCCTCACGCCTTCCTTTAGCTTCCTTCCTCCTCCTCTTCTTCTTCCTCTTCCTCCACTCGTCATCCACCCACATAAAGGCATCCACACATGGCTCTCTAGGGCGTTCACACACACACACACACACACACACACACACACACACACACACACACACACACACACACACACACACACTCTCTCTCTCTCTCTCTCTCTCTCTCTCTCTCTCTCTCTCTCTCTCTCTCTCTCTCTCTCTCTCTCTCTCTCTCTCTCTCTCTCTCTCTCTCTCTCTCTCTCTCTCTCTCTCTCTCTCTCTCTCTCTCTCTCTCTCTCTCTCTCTCACACACACACACACACACACACACACACACACGTACATCCACCTCGCCTGGTCGTCTTTATTTACCTTGATTCGTTTGTATTCATTAACTTGACGAAGACATTTATTTTCTACTGCTTATGCCTCCCTTTCACCTGCCCTCGACTCACCTGTCCTACCAAACCTGTCTATGGGTCACCTGTCTCACCTTCACCCGTCACCTACACCTGTCCCCTGATCACTTGCCACGCCCCACACCTGTCCCTTTCACCTGTCACCCCACACCATCCCTTTCACCTGTCCCTTCCTCTCCGTGTGGTTCTCATTCCCTTCTTTCTGTTTCCTTGCCTTCACTTCCCTTTAACCCCAGTGCCTTAGCCTTCTTCCCCTTCTTCTTCCCTTTCTCCTTCATTCTTCCTTCTCTTCCTCTCCCTCCCCCTGTCCGCTCCTTCCTTAGCGTGTTTCTAATTCCTTTCGTTTGCATCTATTTCCTTGCCTTTACTTTCTCAACGACAGCGCCTTCCCCATTTTCTTCTTCTCTTCCTCCTTCCTTCTCTTCGTCAGCCATATCCTAGGCCTGCATCCCTTTCCTGTCCCTCCCTATTTGCATGTTTTCCATTCCTTTCGTTTTGCTTCAGTTTCCTTTACTTAACTTCCCCAGCGCCAATAACGTAGCCTTCTTCTCTTCCTCCTTCCTTCTCTTCGTCAGCTATACATTAGGCCTGCATCTCTCTCCTGTTCGTTCCTGCCTTTCCGTTTCTTTCATTCCTTTGATTTTGCTTGTTTTCCTTCTCTTTACTTCTTGAACTCCAGCGCTTTCCCCTTCTTCCTTCCTCTTTCCTTCTCTCCCTCCTCCCCCTTCCCTCTTCCCTCACGCACGCACGCGCAGGCTGAAACACAACACCGTAAACACCGTCATTAGCACCGCCGCCGCCTTGCCTAACAACCAACTTCCTGCAGCAGAAGTCATCGCCTCTTTGTCCTGACGACGCCGCTTCTGTGACCGTTTGTTCTGCCACTTCCCCTCCACCTCCTACTCCTCCTCCTCTCTCCTCCTCCTTTTGCTTCTCCTTCGGTTCCTCCTCCTCCTCCTCCTCCTCCTCCTCCTCCTCCTACTTCTCCTCTCTCTTCCTCCTTTTCCTTCTCCATCGGTTCCTCCTCTTCCTCCTACTTCCTTCTGTGTATTACTTCCTCCAGTGACCCTCGCGTGTTTTCTCTCTCTCTTTCTCTTTCTCTCTCGCTCTCTTCCACTGTGGGCCTCTAAAACTAAATAATCTTGCAGTATCTCCCTCCTAAGCCTGTCGTCTACCTGTCTTCTTCCTCCACCTGGCCAGTTCTTTTATTATGCTCACCTGTTGTTTACTCGCCCTGCCTCCAAACCTGCGAGACTGTATGCTTTTTCTTAGGTCTAAGTAGGAGTAAGTTTTTCCTTCTTGCGTTTGTGTATGTTTGAGTTTCCCTTATTTTTTAAGGATACTGCCACTTTTTCCGTCTTTTTATGTCGTGTTACTTTTTTGTCATGATTCGTGTTTTCCTTCCTTTACGTGTTTGTGTTGAGAAGTTTGCCTTGCTTCGTGGTCCCTTGTTTTGTGGTGCCGCGGATAAGGAAAAGATCCGGACTAATCTCGATGGTGTGTGTGTGTGTGCGCGCGCGTGTGTGTGTGTGTGTGTGTGTGTGTGTGTGCGCGTCGTTCCGGTGGCTGGCACGGGACACACTCCAGCACCATCGCTGGATCGCTGGCGACCAAGTGTTCGGGGCGGGGCGGGGCGGGGCGGGGCGGTGCAACCGGACGGAAATAAAAGAGTTCACTGTCCTGGCAAAAATGGAGCTGAGAGTTACTGTTGTTTTTTGTTTGATTCTTTTTTCTTGTTTAGAGCTCCTTGCCCTGCATGGAGGAACAGGAAGGTAGCGGTACTACGCATGTGTGTGTGTGTATGTGTGTGTGTATATGTATATGTATATATATATATATATATATATATATATATATATAGATATAGATATATATATATATATAGATATAGATATAGATATAGATAGATAGATATATAGATAGATAGATAGATAGATAGATAGATAGATAGATAGATATATAGAGAGAGAGAGAGAGAGAGAGAGAGAGAGAGAGAGAGAGACGCCTTTCAAACAAGACATGGCCAACCCGTGAAGGACAGAAGGCGGTGGAAAGAATACTGGAGAGAAAGGGAAATTATTACGCACGCCACAAAAAGGGAGGAAGGCCGGCGAAGTGGCGTGCGGGGGAGGACGAAGGAGAAAGTGGACGAAAGGCTCCCGTCCCCCGCTGTTGTGTCACACCATCACTCACTGCAGCCGCCTCACCGACCCCCGGCAGAGATGTGTGTATGGGTGACCGATGGGGAGACGGGAGGTGGTGCAGAGTAACAGGAAAAAGACAAACCATTAGAAAAGTGCGAGTTTTTTCTCCCCTGCAAGAGATTTCAACGGGGCAGAAGATAGTGAGAGTTACTCGGCTCCTCTCTCCTTCTTCTTTCCTCTCTTCCCCCTCCTCTTCTTGTTCCTCTTTCCGTCACCTTTTTATCTTCCTCCTGACAACCTTTGATCTTGTAGTTATTCACGTCTTTGTCACTAGTATCTTCCTCGTCATCGCCTGTCACCATCAAAAGCAGCGTCGCCATCACTATCATCACCACAAGTCTTCAAGGACCTTCATGTATAGTTCATCGCTCCATTGTGTCCGAAGTCCCATCCCTCTCGAGCCTCCAGGAGATAATATTGAAAAAAAACTTCGTTAAGTCTTGGTTCTTGTAACACAAAGGTTCAGTGAGAAGTCTTGAGCGACCTTCAGGCTTTTTTCAGGCGTGCCGCGACCTGTCTATGTGGAAAAGAAGGTCGTGGTGGCCGCCAGCACGAGTCACTGGGTCATTGTGCCGCCCTGCTGACACCTAAATGGCCTGTTTGACGCTCACTCTCAGACACCCGCTGATACCTGACAGAGCGGAAGGTTCCTTGACACATAAAGCGTTATTTTAGAACCTGATGAAGTCGATGGGGGTAAGGGGGTGATGAATGAGTGTTACTGACGGGAGGTGAGTGCCGCTGCGGTGGTGCTGGGGGAGGAAGGGGAGTGTGGAAGGCGCCGCGGCACTGCTGGCTGGTGCAAGAGAGAAAGTGGCTCCCTGTCGGGCCACGGGGCCAATGTCACTATGTCAAGGGACGGCCGCTGCTGCCACTCTTGCCGCCAGACGCACCGACGCTCACATTCACCGCTTCATTCACCTCTCTCTGATTCACACATTCATGCACACACACACGTTCATACGCAGAGAAACATAGGCCCGTACACACACACACACACACACACACACACACACACACACACACACACACACACACACACACACACACACATGTTGTCGTAGGGTTATCTAAGGAAAAAGGCAGCCGTGTAGGAGAGGAAGGAAGGGAGGGAGGGAGGGAGGGATTGAGGTAGGTAGGGAAGAAAGAAAGGAAGGAAAGGGAAGGGAGGGAGGGAGGGAGGGCTAAGAAGAGATAAGAAGGTAAACGAATGAGAAAGACGGGCGCCGTGATGTTGATGGAATGAGGATGTGGATGAGGAGTTGTCAGGCGTCGCTTAAGAATCAGTCTGGCGTCCCGTGAGGAATGAGGACAGGCCGGGGGCTGCATCCCTGGCCCTGAATGGGAATGAGGGTGATGGGGGTGATAGGAGGCTGGGACGAGGGCTTGGCAGACTCAAGGCATAGCCGGGGAAGAATATATTGACTGAAGATGAAGGCCCTGTGTGTGTGTGTGTGTGTGTGTGTGTGTGTGTGTGTGTGTGTGTGTGTGTGTGTGTGTGTGTGTGTGTAAGAGCTGCTGGGTGCTTCAAATAGCCTTGTTGGTCAGAGGAATGCCAGCCAGGCCAGTGACCCCCCTCCTCCCTCCCTCCTCGCTCCCCCTTCCCCACAAACACAAGGTTTCTGGTGCCTGAGTGATGTACACCTGTGCGGATCCTCTCATTAAGGTGTCTTGCTCACCTGCTTATTTCCCTTCGTGGTCGTGGACAAGCCGTCAGTCCCTCCGCGCAGACCAGTGACCCGCGCGAAGCCAGTTTTAAAGGCTGCTCCTGCTGGGGGTCGGTCAGTCGCTCGGGCAGGGACAGAGGGAGAGATCATGTTCATTTATATTCATAGCGTCTTGTTATTAATAGTTGGCTGCCCGCGAGCCTCGACCCGCGGAGGAGATAATTGTCGCTTTTGAGTCTGAGGGATAAGGACACGCGTTCAGGGTTAGCGAGTGGCGTGAGTTGGCCGGCGAGCGAGGCGAAGGGAGGTCAAACATGACGGAGGAGGAAACATGGAAGCACGGAAAAGCAGGCCGCAGATAGTCTGTTTGCTTATATCGAGGCTGCCTGCTTGAAGGTTTTAATCAGGCACGTCATTGACCCACGGAACATTAAAATACCTGCTTTATGAACGTGCAGAGCCATTCTTTTCTCTATGACTATTCACTATTCACTATGACTTCACTATTCACTATTCACTATGACTATTGACCTACGGAACATTGAAATACCTGCTTTATGAACGTGCAGAGCCATTCTTTTCACTATGACGCAACAAAGTATTGGTCATTGCTGTTACCAAAAGACTTTGTTGTTTTTGCAGTAACCAATTCAGAAAAGAGGTTGTTCGTGTAGCGGATGGCTGGGTTTAAGGAAAAAAAAAAAACCTGCTGATGTCTGTACTGCAGCCCCTCGCTTGAAATGAACTCGGCCCAGCTTGAAACAACAAAAAAAAAGATCAACTAAGCTTTTTTAGATGTTTGAACTTTGAAGAACTCCATCAAATTTCTCGTAGTTGTCACTTTCCCAAGATGAGAGGTTGAGTCACCTGTGTCGTCCTTCATCTGACTTGGCCCTCAACGATGGTATTGTGTTTTGTAGTGCGTCACTGCACTCTCAAGTAACTCGACGTCCTTCCTGTAAATAGAGAATCAAAACTACACTGCATATTCCAGTTGAGGTCTTATCAACGAGTTTTAAAAATATGACTATACTCCCGGCGTTTCATATTCTAAGTTACTCGCTGTGAAACCGACCATAGCATTAACATTATAAGAGGCATACTTACAGTGCCTTGCATATTTCAAGTCGCCGCTGAGAGCAACCTCAAGAAGAGGAGGAGGAGAAGGAAAGTTGATTACAGGAGTGAGTGAAGATGAAAGGAGTGAAGGTACGAAGGGAAACAGTCCAGGCTGTGTTTGCCTCGTCTGGCTGCAGGAGACAGAAGGGAAGGAATCTGCGGCTGGATTGGAGGGAGCGACGGAGACGAGACACGCTCATTCCGGGCCTGGACACAATAACATTCCTAAGTTCAGTTCTCTCTTAGTATCTCCCTGAGTGACAGTAATGACGCGCGGAGAAGTATAAGCAGGAGCCAACTAAGAGGCCATCCATACGAGGACAATTCTAATTCGATGTTTTTCCGTGTGGTTGCTGTGATTCTACTTAAAGGCGGAGGGGGGGGGGTAATAGGGGGCTGGTTTCTGTTGCCAGGCCACAACACACACACACACACACACACACACACACACACACACACACACACACACACACACACACACACACACACACTCACACTCACTCTCTCTCTCTCTCTCTCTCTCTCTCTCTCTCTCTCTCTCTCTCTCTCTCTCTCTCTCTCTCTCTCTCTCTCTCTCTCTCTCTCTCTCTCTCACTACTCCTTTATCCATCTCTCTCCTTGTTGCTGCTTTTCTCGATCTCATTTCTTACTATTTTTCTCTTCCTTCTTTCTTCACATTTATCACTATCTTCCTCCTCTTCCTTTCTTCCTTCCATGTTTCCATCTCCTCCTCTTCCTTCTTTCCATGTTCCCCAGTCTTCCTTTTCCGTCCTTCCATGTTCCCTCCTCCTCTTCCTTCTTTCCATGTTCCTGCCTTCTTCTCTTTCTTACCTCGACCCCTTCCCCTGGTGGCGGCCGCTCGCAAGGTGGAGTTCCAGGCCACGTAATGCGCGAGGCGATGCGTGAGGAAGGGCTGGCAGGGGGCGGGAGGCGGTGAATAGCGCGGCGGGAGGCGGCAGAAGGAAGGCAAGACGAAGGCCCTTTCCTGATGCACAATGCGGACACACACACACACACACACACACACACACACACACACACACACACACACACACACACACACACACACACACACACGGTGACGCGGCTTTTCGGTAACAAAGACCTAAATGAGTGTTGGTGGTTTGATGGTGATGGGTAGTGAGGGTGGGAGCATGGCATGGGCCCTTCCGTTCCGTCCCGTCTACCTTCCCCTTTCCTCTCCCCTTCCCTTCCCCTCCCACCATTACGTAAGCAGGTGAACAGGTGTGCCTCTCCGCCGCCCCCGCTTCAGCCATCGAGGTGTTCATTGGCTGGGTGGCTGGCTGAGTGGCTGAGTGGCTGAGAGCGATGCCTTGTGGAAATCGTGCTAAACATAACCTTTCTGTCTTTCCTATTTCCCAATGCTTTTCCTCCTCATGTTCCTCCATTTTTTCCTTATTTTCTCCTCCATTTACATTTTAGTTTTCGTTTTCCTTCGCCTTTTCCTCCTCGTTCTCCGCCTCCGTCTCCTCCCCTTCCTCCTTTGGTTTCCGCCTCCGCTCCTCACCTGCTCCTTCTCCGCCTCCTTCTTCTGTTTATCCTTCTCCTTATTCTTCCTTTTAGCTCCCCTCCTTTTTCTGTACCTCCTCATCCTCCTTCTCCTTCCTCTTTTCTCCCTTCTTCGTCACCTCTTCTTTCTCCTCTTCCTTTCCTTGTCTTCCTTCTACCACCACCAACGTCTCACCTTCTTCGCCTCCTTCTTTTGTTTAGCCTTCTACTTATTCGTCATTTTTCTTCTCCTCTTCCTTAGTCTGTCCCTCCCCCTTCTTCTCCTTCCTGTTTTCTCCCTTCGTCGCCTCGCCCCTCCATCCAACACTCCGTCTTGTTCCTCCTGATGGAAAGTCGCGAGAAAAAATGAACCGCCTTCGTCTCAGTGTGTCTTTTCCTTTAAGTCACTTCCCTCAGAGTCACCGCCGCCACCACCACTGCCATCATTACCCCCCCACCCCCCCACCCCACCACCACCACCACTGCAATCAAGCCAACCACCACAACCACAATCCTTTTCCAGGCCATTGACAGTGACCTTAAAGACTCAATCCATTCTGTTTTAGGTCCCTGAATTTCCTCCTTTGCTTCCTTTCCTTCCTTGTTCACCTTTTTATTTATTTTTTTTCTCTTCCTGGCTCCGCTTTTTCTTATTTTAATTTTTCTTGTTGTTCATGTTCTTAATGTTTTTGTTCTTCTTCATATTCTTTCTCCTTTCAGTATTTTTCTTCTTCCTCCTCCTCCTCCTCCTATTCAGCAGACATTCACGTTTATGCCCAGACTTCATTTTCATTCCACAAGCACCATTTTCTCTCATCTCCGGCTCAGATTTGCATCCCCCGAACCTACCTCCTCCATCCACCCACTCACACCCACACACACAAAAACCCAAGTCACTTATTTCACCTTTCTCATTTCGTCCACGGCTAATATAACACGACTCACCCCGCCTGTCGGTGTGTTTAACCAATCATGCTTCTTGCCCTTCGCCTTCCATCACCTTTTTTCCTGTCATTGATCGCGTTAGGGGGTGAAGGCGAGAAGAACTTGATTGCCAGTATGGAGACGTAACACCACACCCGCACACCCACATGCAAAGCTCCGCCCCCACCTCACCCACTTACCCACCCACTCACTCACCTGGCTTCATTCTTCCTCCCCCAGCCTCCCTTCTCTAAATATTTTCCCCCAGGGTGAAGGGCGGGGTCGAAGGGATGGGCTGGAGCGTGGAGTCAGGGTCACCACGCACAAGAGCCCTCAATATTTTTCCTGGCGAAGCTGCGCGTGGAGAATCCGGGTGGTGACGGCGCTGATGGTGATGAAGGGGAGGGTGGCGGTGATTAGGGTGATGATAATAAGGCCGAAACATGATAATCGCGGCGGACTCCTGAGATGGGTAGTGATGATTCTTTTTTTTGGGGGGGAGGTAAGTTTGTCTTCCTCATTTGGTATCCTCATCTCGCCTACTCACCGTAATTCTCTTCCTCCTTCTTCTGTTTATCCTTCTCCTTATTCTTCCTTCTAGTTCCCCTCCTTTTTCTGTACCTCCTCCTCCTCCTCCTCCTTCTTCTTTCCTTCCTTCTTCGTCGCCTCTTCTTTTTCCTTTTCCTCCCCTTGTCTTCTTTCTACCGCCACCAACGTCTCACCTTCTCTTCCTTCTTCGCCTCCTTCTGTTTATCCTTCTACTTATTTTTCATTTTTCTTCTCCTCTTCCTTAGTCTGTCCCTCTCCCTTTTCCTTCCTCTTTTCTCCCTTCGTCAGCTCTTCTTTTCCTTTTCCTCCCCTTGTCTTCTTTCTACCGCCACCATCATCACCGTCTTACCTTCTCTACCTTCTTCGCCTCCTTCTTCTGCTTATTCATCTACTTATTTTTCTTTTTGTTCTCCTTTTTTCTAAGTCTATCCCTTCTCATCCTCGTTCTCCTTCTCTTCTTCCTTTTCCCTAACTCTTGTTCCTCCTCCTCCTCTTCCTCCCCTTATTTTCTTGCCGCCACCACCACCACCACCATCACCACCCTCCTTGACCACCACCACCATACCCGCTACAGCACCTAACGTCCCTTTTCCGGTTAGATTAGGTTGGTTGGTTTAACTGGAACTCTCTGCCGTGAGATTAACCTGTCCGCACACACACACACACACACACACACACACACACACACACACACACACACACACACACACACACACACACACACACATTTTTTCCTCTTTTCACTTAATCTTTTCCTTCTTGCTTTAACATTTCCTTCATCTTTTTCCTCGTCATTTTCCTCTTCATCATCATCATCTTCTTCTTGTTTCTCTGTGGTAATGAGGTTTTTAATATTGATTTTCGAATATTTGCCCTTCAATACTAAGCCCCCCCCCCCTCCCCCCCCCAACCACCACCACCACCATAACAACAGCAGCAGCAGCAACAACAACAACAACAACAACAACAACAACAACAACAACAACAACTCACACAGACACACGGATACATAGCATGTCTCGCGGTTTCGGGTGGATACATGAAGGTCTAGATAGCATGGGCGTTGTAAGGAGGTGAGGAAGAGGAGGAAGAAGAAAAGGAAGAGTCGTTACAGTCGAAGTGGTAGTAGTAGTAGTAGTAGTAGTAGTAGTAGTAGTAGTAGTAGTAGTAGTAGTAGTAGGAGGAGGAGGAGGAGGAGGAAAAAGAAGAAGAAGAAGGAAAAAAGTAAGAACAGGGGAAGAAGTGAAGGAGGAGGAGGGGAAGGCTCAAGAACAAGAACAAAATGAAAAAAAAGAAAATGAAAAAAAAAAAAGATGAAAAGGAGCAAGAAAAGGTGGATAAGAAGCAGGTTGAAGAGGAGCAGGAAGAAACAGGATGTAAAAGAGGAGGAGGAGGAGGAGAAACGCCCCCCCCCCTCCCCCCCCTCCTCCCCATACACTTGAAACTGAGGCAACAGAGGAGAACCACCCGAAACTTTATTATCCTCCCTTCTCCCCTCCTCCCCTCCTCCTCTTCTCCCCCTCCTTCCCTCTTTCCTCCTCCCTCCCTCTACCTCCGTAACGTCCGGGTAGCCCTAGTGCCATTGTCTCGGTGCCCTGAGGCTCTGCAAAAGACACCTGCCGCTCCCTCTTCTCTATGGTCTTAAGAAGGAGGAGGAGGAGGAGGAGGTGGTAGTGGTAGTGAGGGTGGTGGTGGTGGTGGTGGTGAAGGAGGTGGAAGTGGAGGAGATAAAACAAGAAGAAGAAAAGAAGAAGAAGAAGAAGGAAAAAAAGATGATGAAATGGAGAAAAAGAGAAAAAAGTGGAGGAGAAAGGAAGAAGAAAAAAAATAATATTGAAGAGGAAGATAAAAAGAAAACCAACGAAGAGGAGGAGGAGGAGGAGAAGGAGGAAGCAAGAGAAAAAAAAGATGATGACGAATAAGAATGAGACGAAAAATGGAGAAAGATGAAAAAAAGCAAAAAAAAAAAAAAAGGGAAAAAATAAATTGCAAAAGAGGGAAGGAGGAGGAGAAGGAAAAGAAAGAGAATTAAAATGCTTTCAGTCTTCTCTTGTTTTGCACCCACGCACGCCTTTGTTTAATTTTCCTTGTCGTTAAGTCGAGAGGAAAGAAGAATAGGAAGAACACAAAGAGAAGGAGGAGGAGGAGGAGGAGGAGGACAACAAGAAAGACTAGGAGTGTTAACAGTAGTAAAATAGTCCCTTCAATATTCTCTTATTTCCCACTCGGACCAGCATGTTTACTTTTCCCGGTCTTTTCCCAGCCCGCGAAGGAACGAAAAAGCCACTTTCTTTTTGAAGCTCACCTTGAGACGCTCACTCTAGACTCTGACGTCGCTCTCCGTCCTTCGCCGCCGCCGCCGCCCGGGCTTCGAACCCTGTCTGGGATGACTTACTTCTTGCACGAGCCAGACACAAACACTCACCAGCGGATTTTTTATTGCTTTTCTTTTTGCTGACATTTCGTTTTTACTTCTACTCTTATAATCGTCAACGTCATCCCTTTTTGTTTTTAGTAGTAGAATTAGTAGAAGTGGGAGTAGTAGTAGTCGTAGTTGTAGTAGCGGTAGTAGTAGTAGTAGTAGTAGCAGTAGTAGTGGTAGTGATAGTAGTAGTAGTAATAGCAGTAGTAGTGGTAGTGATAGTAGTAGTAGTAGTAGTAGTAGTAGTAATAGCAGTAGTAGTGGTAGTGATAGTAGTAGTAGTAGTAGTAGTAGTAGTGTTATTGAATTCATGTATCTGCTTTTGCTTTAATGTATCTCAGGAAACACAGACATAAGTTATATTGCTTTTGTATTTTCTTTCATTGTCACTTTCTCTGTTACTGAAATACATCTCAAATCGATTTACTGTTTTTATTTATTTATTATTTTATATACGAGTGAGAACCCGATATCTTTTATTATTGTATTTCAGCTTCAGTTTCCTTTATCATCTTGTTATGAATGCCAACTGTACCTTACTTTTCCGCCATTGATTCTCTTCGATTGCCTCTTGGATTGGCTCGTTACTGACTAATAGCCGCGACAGACGAGGCTCCTCCCGCCCCGCCGCCGGAACACTGCTGTCAGGAATGAGGAAGTATCCGTCATTGCATTGTCTCGCACGTACAATTAGGCCTCGTTTGAATCGTGTCTCATTAACTAAGGAATCTGCGCCCCGCCGTACCCCCCCCCCCCCCCACCCACACACACACACAACACTGCATTGCTTGTTTCCTGCCCGAGAGATAATTCATATATATATTAATTCGATACGGCTCATATTGTTTCTTTTTCTCCTCCACCTGCATGTTCTCTCGGTGTGACAGACAGGGAGCTGATTCATTCGATAGTAAGAGTGACAGTATTGGTAATGGTGGTTGCTGTAGTAGTAGTAGTAGTAGTAGTGGTAGTGGTGGTGGTGGTGGTAGTAGTAATAGTAGTAGTAGTAGTAGTAGTAGTAGTAGTAGTAGTAGTAGTAGTAGTAGTGGTGGTGGTGGTAATAGTAGTAGCAGCAGTAGTAGTAGTAGTAGTAGTAGTAGTAGTAGTAGTAGTAGTAGTAGTAGTAGTATCAGTAGTCGTCGTTGTCATGGTTATCGTGGATGTGTCCTTGGGTGTTTACATGTGCTAATTAATATCCCCGACAATGGCAGGCGTGAGGCCGTGTGGCGGTGGTGTTTGGGGACTGCCGAGTGCTGGGCCGCCCCGCCACCACGACACAACACAACACAAAGCAGCTTATGTCATCATTTTCTCGGCGTTTTTTTTTAGAATTATCATGACTTTCGTTATCATCGTCGTTTTCATTTTTCTTTTTCTCCTTATTCTTCTTTTAATTATTATTATTATTGTTATTGTTATTATTATTATTATTTATATTATTATTATCATTATTATTATTATTATTATTATTATTATTATTATTATTATCATCATCATTATTATTATTAGTATCATTCATTGTTGTTATTACTATTATCATCATCATTATTATTATTATTATTATTATTATTATTATTATTATTATTATTATTATTATTATTATTATTATTATTATTATTATTATTATCATTATTATCATTATTTTTTTTATTAATCATATACATGATGAAACGTTTCGGTCATAAAATTCGATAATGATAAAGGTAGTGATAATAATAACAACAACAGTAATAATAATAATAATAATAATAATAACAACAATAACAACAACAATAGTAAAAGTAATAACATTAATCCCAAACGAATCCTGTTCGTGCTTGTGGTAAATTTTATTTATGATCAAAAGTGGTGCAAGAAGAGGAGTTGAAGGAGGAGGAGGAGGAGGAGGAGGAGGAGGAGGAGGAGGAGGAGGAGGAGGAGGAGGAGGAGGACAAGAACACGAAGAAACAAGAACAAGAAGGAAAAGGCCAATGAACTGTGAGGAAGGCAAAGAAAAGCAAAGAGGAACAAGGAAAACAAGGAGGAGGAGGCGGAGGAGAAGGTTTACGAGAAGGAGCTGAAGGAAAACGAAGTAAAGTTAAAAAGGATACAAAAAAAAAAAATCACAAGATGGAAGAGAAAGACGAGAACGAGAACGAGAACGAGGAAGAAGAGGAGAAAAAAACACGAGGAAAAGGAAGAAGACGAAGACGAAGAGGACGAGGACAAGGACGAGGACGAGGAAGAAAACGATGACGAGAACGAAGACGAAGAAGAAGAGGACGAGGACGAGGGTTAGCGAAGGAGGCGTTGAGGAAGGCGGCATCTCGTTCTATACATCGGGTCACGTGGCATTGCGGGCGGCTGCTATGTTACTACCTGGCCGTAAAAAGGGTGAGAGAGAGAGAGAGAGAGAGAGAGAGAGAGAGAGAGACACGTCATGAAGATGGGGATGAAGTTATACGTTTTGAACTGGGATAGAAGGAGGAATAACAAGGAGGAAAAGAGGGTCAAGGAGCAGGAGAAGCGGGGGAGAGGATGAAGGAGAAGTGGGGAAGAAGGGGAAGGAGAAGAGCTGAAGGGAGAGGAGAAGGAAGAAGGGGAGAGACATGGAGGGAGGAAGGGAGGGAGGTTATCCATGAGGAACCCAACTTGAGGATATTGCCCTCGACGCTCGTGGCGCCTCACACCCAACACGTATCTCCCTCCCCCCCCCCCCCCTTTTCCCCCCTTGCGCAGGAGTCCCTCGCCCCTCCCCCGTCCTTCGCCCACCCCCCACCCCTCTTCCTCCGTGCCGATTCGCGATAATGGCTGTAAAATTACCGCCAATTCCTGAGATGCACGTGGAGGGCGGCGTGTGAACATGGGCGACAGGTGGTAATGAGCGAGCAGATGAGAGAGAGAGAGAGAGAGAGAGGAAATCTTTTCACCTTGATTACCTATCTCGAAAACTGTTGACCTCGCCAGGTAAGGACAAAATGGCTGCTTGTGCTTGTCTTGCTGGCTGGCTGGCTGACTCCTCTACTAGCAAACCGACTCCCCCATTGGCTGACTGGCTGACTGGCAAACTACTACCTTTCCATCTGGCTGACTGACTGACTGACCGGTTGACTGGCTAACTGACTGACCGACTGCCTGACCGACTGGCCAACTGGCAGACTAATAGTTTTTTGCCATCTGCCTGGCTAATTGACTGGCTGCCTAAATATCTTGCTGACTGGCCAATTAATTCTCAGCTGACTGAGTTACTAGCTGACTGATTGAGTGCCTGACTGACTTACTACTTACAGATTGGATGTTTTTCCATGGTTGACTGACTGACTGGCTGACTGATTTCTTGAATGACTTACTGACTGGTTGGATTGTTGACTGAGCGACTAATAGACTGAGTGACCTCACAAGTACTGACTGACTGACTGACTGAATTAATTAATCAATTAATTAATTAATGATTGAGCTACTTACTGGCTAATTGACGGTGGCTTACGGACTGGCTGAATGCATGGCTGGCTGAGTGGCTGGCTGGCTGGTGAAGTGCATGGCTGGCTGAGTGGCTGGCTGGCTGGTGAAGTGCATGGCTGGCTGAGTGGCTGGCTGGCTGGTGAAGTGCATGGCTGGCTGAGTGGCTGGCTGGCTGGTGAAGTGCATGGCTGGCTGAGTGGCTCGATCGCTGGCCGGCCCATGAAGGCGGCAGGCACAGTCCAGCACGGCCGCCACATTTGACCTCTGCAAAGTCACGCGCACACAAAACTCGGCAGCAATTTTTACCACATTCACAATTGGTCCAGAGCGTTTGTCTTGCGGCCCTCATGAGACGTCGGCCCGGCCACCCCCGCAGCTATGACCCTTCCTGCTGGGTTAATTAAGGCTTTAAACCGAGCACTACGCGTGGGCAAGCTCGCGTCAAGGGAATCTGGGCCCGCTGACGGAGGCTGCTGGGGCGAAGGTGGTGTGTGGCGGGGATCATGAAAGGCCGTCACCTGCCTGGACGTGCTAGCGACAACACCAGCTCTTCCCCTCCACCAATGGGATCACCAACTCCCTTCCCTTCCCTTTCCCTCCATCCATCCATCCCTCCGTCTCTCAGGCCCTCCTTCCAGCCCCTCCTTCCCTCACATCCACCTTCTTTACCTGCAGTACCGCCCGAGTCTCATCAAACACAGTAGAGGAAGGTGTGTGTGTGTGTGTGTGTGTGTGTGTGTGTGTGTGTGTGTGTGTGTGTGTGTGTGTGTATACAGGCCGCGCAGCACAACTCGTAAGGCAGTGTTGGTACCCGCTGACAACCTTACGTGTGTGTGTGTGTGTGTGTGTGTGTGTGTGTGTGTGTGTGTGTGTGTGTGTGTGGCGGCAAAGGCCTTGGAAACTAGAGGCAGGGACCGCGGCCCCCTCGCTTCCACCCCCCCCCCCCCTCGCCCCCCTATCGCCACAACTCCTCCACCGCCTCCACCTTCCTCCCTCCACCAAACACCTTCCTCCTCATCCACAGTTCCTCCACCTCCCTCCATTAGGTTTCTCCACGTTTCCTCCACCTCTATTTTACCACTCATCCACCTCGATCATTCCCCCTTCCAAATCCACCCTCTTCCACCTCCTCCTCCTCCTCCTCCTCCTCCTCCTCCTCCTCCCTCCCCCCCCCACCCACCTCGTATCTCACACACCTGGAGCTGGTAACACTGCCACGCTTACTCTTCCCATGCTCTCTCTCTCTCTCTCTCTCTCTCTCTCTCTCTCTCTCTCTCTCTCTCTCTCTCTCTCTTCCCCCATCTTTGAACATTTATTCTTTCTCGCTTCACTTATTTTTACCCGTCGGTGCTGCTTTATTGAACTTGCCTTCGCGGTCTTCTTTTATTATTTGTGATTTTTTTTTTTATTATCAGCGTTATTTCGTGTTTTTTTTTTTATTGTCTGTATCCGGAGTGTTTTTCTTTTTTTTCTTTCTGACGTGATTCTTTTACCCAAAGTTGTGTGGCTTTTTCCCAGCACGTCTCCTCCTTTTCCTCCTCTTCCTCCTCCTCCTTACCCTTTCTCTCTCTCTCTATCTATGTCTATCTATCTATCTATCTTAAACACACACACACACACACACACACACACACACACACACACACACACACACACACACACACACCATCACCTCTTTATTGTTCTTCTCCAGCCATCCTTCGCCCACCTGGATCCACCTGTCTGCCACCCACCCACCGCCTGCCACGCCTCACCTGCTCCCCTGTCACTTAAGCGAACGTAACGCCTTCACCTTGACTCCTCACACGCACGCAACCAACCTCTTTCTCTCAATTTCCCGATCCCTTACTTGTTTATAATGTTGCCCTTGCCGAGTAGTGTCTGTTTAAAGTATTATAGACAATCTAAACCTTTATGTAGTCTATTGATGTGTTTTCTATTAATACAGTCTTCGTGATCCCTTACTTCATGATATTTTTTTTTTCTGCCGAGTTGTATCACTTTGAAGTATTATATAAGATTCAATTCCGCGACTCTTGATCTGAACCTTTATTTAGTGTATCGATGCGTTTTTAGCTAATACCGTTTGCTCCACGTCTATTTACTCTTGTTCACTTCTAATGGAATAAAAAAAATCAATTACATCTCGTACACAGCAGTGAAGAAAGACACTCAAGTATCCTACACCTTACCTGAAGTGGAGATTGCTCAGGTGTATTACGTATGCATGTATGTATGTATGTATGTATGTATGTGTATGTATTAGCGAGCTTTTTTTTTATTATTGTTTCCTTGTTTTGTGTGCCCTTGAGCTGTCTCCTTTGTTAAAAAAAAAAAAAAACGTATATGTGGATCTGATCTGCAGTTGTGTTTTTACTCGTGGTCTTAATGAAGGTTTAATAATAATAATAAGTTCAATGAGAGAGAGAGAGAGAGAGAGAGAGAGAGAGAGAGAGAGAGAGAGAGAGAGAGAGAGAGAGAGAGAGATCGACAAATAAAGAAAACTGACAGATAAGCAGACAGGTATACAGGCAGAAAGGTAGATAGACTTAAGGAGATTGATAAGTAATGCAACAAGAAAGAAAATCATTACTGACAAACCAAGCATGAAGCAACGGAGACAATAAACTAGAGAATACAGCAAAGAATAATAAAGATGCATAGTAATGACCCAGAACTTAGTCGACAGTTAAACACAAAAGACAGAGGATACTTATGCTATGGGTCGAATTATAAGACACATCATCGCCCAAGAACACATATTTGACAAGGCTTTCGTAGGAGTTTTGCGCATTTCCAGTAGTAGTTTTATGACCCTGGTGGTAGTTTGACCCTTCTTCTGTACCATGAACCTGAAGAAACACTCATTAGAACCCGACTGACCCCCTCTTTGACCTTTAGAAATAGCTGATGTAAGAAGCGAAAGTGTCTGATAATACCAACCTATATAATATCTTCGTTTCATCGGCGTTTTTTATATATTAGTGATCATCATCATCATCATTAAGCGTCTTCGCATTCACACGGTAGACAATGGGACACAGAGAACTTATAACATTCTCGTTTCATCGGCTTTTTTAATATGTTACTTATCTGAATCATTATCATCATCACAATCATCATCATCACCGAGCATTTTCGCATTCACACGGTAGAAAATGGGACACAGAGAACTTATAATATCTTCGTTTCATCGGCGTTTTTAATATGTTAGTTATCTGAATCATCATCACCATCACAATCATCATCATCACCAGGCGTTTTCGCATTCACACGGTAGGAAATGGGAGACATAGAACTAATTATGCTTTCATTTCATTGGTGTTATAATATGTTAGTTATCATCATTATCATCATCATCATCATCATCAAGCATCTTCGCATTCACACGGTAGGAAATTGAGGCACAGATGGCACAGGACACCGCCATGCGCCACCTCCTCGCTGTATCTAGGGAAACGAGGCCACGGGGAGAGAGTGGGACAGTGTACATAACGATAAGGGCGATACACGGCGGCCTTCCTACAATGGGCGCCTTATCTCTCAAACGGACCGCAGGAACCATGTAGTACTGTCTGTGTGTGTGTGTGTGTGTGTGTGTGTGTGTTTGTGTGTGTGTGTGTCTAGTTCTCACCGCTTATCGCTAATCTTTGTTGGATTATATGGAAGATTTTTTGCGTGTGTTTGTATTTGTGTATCATAGATCGTCTGAACCCTTTTTTTATAGTGTGGGGGCGTTTGAGTGCGCGTGTGTGTGTGTGTGTGGGGGGGGGGGAGTTGAGTGTGTGTGTGTGTGTGTGTGTAGACATGACTTGCTCCACGTATTTGTTGTTATATCACGAGTTTAATTTTTTCTTTTTTCCCCCGTCAATTTTTTTCTCACATTTCCTCCCTTTTAACCTCATAATTCCACGCCTTCTGCCCCTCCTCCTCTTCCTCCTTCTGCTCCTCCTCTTACTCCTCCTCCTCCTCTTCCTGTCACCTTGACCGCCACATTCGTAATCTCATGAATTCTTCCGCGTGGTTATCTTCGTAAAAACAGTGAATGGCATTTCCCTTTCCTGCTTCAGTGGAGGAGGGAATAAGCCTCACTAAACTTTACACAAATGGAACTGTTATTAGCTGCAAATGTGTGCGCGGTTGCAACTGAATAATAGTCTTCTTTATAATAGTGAAGATCTTCGGTGTACATAATTATAGTAACCCCGTTGCTGAGGCGAACAGACAGCGAGATGACAGTGATCGTTTTACACCCAAGACAAAGGTATTCATTATCCCATTTACTTATAGGAGATAATGTTATGGTCGTCTGCCCGCCGTCACTCTCGCTTACTCGTCCTAACTGATATGTCATGTAAATGCGAGAAACGAGTTGTAACATGCAGGTTATGGCCATGTTTTTTTCTTCTTCTCAAGGCGGGCAGCTGTGAGGGAGGGAGAAGGAGGGGTGTTGGAGGGGAAGGCGTCAAGGGTTGTAGAGAAGGAGAAACTGAAACTCTCGTCGTCAAACACATCTGCTGGGCGTCAGGGGAAATGTTGTACCACCTGACGCCTTCCTCTTTCCGTCGCTTTGTTTAGTAAGGTTCGATGTTGTCCTATTTTTAGCGGGTTACTTATCGTATATGTGTTGAATTTCTTTTCTTTTTCTGCGTCTTGTGAAACTAATAGATCATACTCGATGTTGTCTTATTTCTAGCTGGTTATTTTTCGTATATGTGTTGATTTTGCTTTCTATTTTTCTGCATCTTGTTAAACTAATAAATTATACCTTATTTTTTGTGTGTGACGTTGATTTGAATGTTTTTTTATCTTTGTGTGTGTGTGTGTGTGTGTGTGTGTGTGTGTGTGTCGGTAATGCGAACGTCTTCCGTAAGATTGTAACTGATATATAACGTTTTTCGCGGATTAGTTTTCGGATATATATCGATGTTGTCTTTTTTCTTTTGCAACCTGCGAAACTAATATATCTTACCTTCATCCTTTCTTCGTATCGGCCATGTTAATGTTCCGCGTAAGGCTGTGACTCATAACGATATTTTTATTCTATTAGTTTATATTCGTGTTTGTTTTATATTGTATTTGCATGTAAAAAAAAAAGAAGCAAATCTGAACACTGACAGCCCACCAAATCCTCCCTTGCCAATCCTTTGTTCTCATCGCGTGAATAAGCTCTCCGTAAATTGATTGATTGACACTGGCGGTGGTGTTTTTTTCCTCGTATTTGTGAGTAAATAAATCACGAACCTTTAACAAACCACACCTTCATTGTTCCTTTGTCCTGCTGCCGGATACAAGTTCTCCGTAAGGCTGAATAATTGATTTTTTTTTTCTTTGTCCCTTATTGCTTTGATGTGAGGGTTATTCCTGTCCCTGATATGCGAGTGCGATACGGAAATCCACGAGAGAAAGCTATACTCGATGGTTTTAAATCCTCTTGCCTTCCTGGTTGGGTGGGTTTAATCCCTTCTAAGTGTCGATGCACCGCTGAGGGTTGTTGTGCTCGGGGAATAAAGGGAGTGGCTTCTTAAAGGGATCGCTCGTCATTTGTTTTGTTATTATTATTATTGTCGTTTTCATTGCTATTGCTTATACTGTTATCGTTGTTTATACTACTACTACTACGTCTACTACTACTATTTATTTTTTACAACAGAGGAGACAGCACAAGGGCACAAAAAAGTAAACAATAATAAAAAAAAATAGCCCGCTACTTGCTGCTCCCAAAAAGAATCCAAAGAGGTGGCCGAAAGAGAGGTCAATTTCGGGAGGAGAGGTGTCTGATACCCTACTACAACTACAACTACTACTACTACTACTACTACTACTACTACTACTACTACGACTACGATTACGACTACCACCAGTTCTGCTACTAAAACTAATATCAATAGCAGTACTAGACCAACTACTATTACAATTCCTTTTTTGATGTTGTTGATGTTTTTTTTATGTTATCGTCATTATTATTATTATCACTACCATTATCTTACTCGGCAGCCCCGCTAAACCAGTACCCTCCCTCCCCTTCATGCGTTACGTCTGCCGAGTGTGCTTTTGTTCAAGTTTATTTCCTTTGTCCAAACTGTTGCCGTGGTGAGTCATGGCGCCGCTCCCGTCTCCATATTCTTAACCGTATCGGGCTCCCATAACGACTATTTCCCAAAACCACAGAGATGAACGGGTTTTCACGGGTAATTTTTTTTTGTTCAAGAGGCAGCGGTCGGGGAATACTTTGACTATCATCACAAAACCGTCGATGGAAATCCCAGAACCGATATTCTCAGACGTTTCCGCCTCTCACATCAACTACTTTAGGGCAAAAAGTGAATCAGTCGGGTTCTAATGAGTGTTCCTTTAGGTTCATGGTACAGAAGAAGGGTCAGACTACCACCAGGGTCATTTAACTACTGGAAATGCCCACAACTCTTACGATTGTCTTGTCAAATTTATGAGTTTGGGCGCCGAAATGTTTAAGAATGAACCCACAGGATCTACTACGAAAGGCCGAACTGAGGTGCCGATACGTAACTATGAGCCCCGACCAGCGTTACCAAATTATCGTACTCAGCCACGCAGCATATTGTATTTTCCGGTTTCTGACTTACAGCTATCGCAAACAAACACCAATAAGTAACGCTTTTAACGATAACTTTAACTAGTATCGTTATCTGTGTGGGTAGGAGAGTTTTGGGCCCTGGAACTGATAAATGTGATGTTTTGAGTACGGTAGTATGGTAACGCTGGTCCCGACTCCTTATAGCAAGCCCCGACGCCTTCCCTCACGGCCACCAGCTCCGAGGTCGAGGCTGAGGCAAGTCATTTTGCTTGTTATGTG
>NC_066534.1:12780718-12795718 GCF_024679095.1 Eriocheir sinensis | reverse complement strand
CTCGACCCTGCCGTCTTCCCAGCGAGGACGTGGACCCCGCGGAGCTCTGGACCTAAAAACTTTCTCCTTCACCGTCCCCGTGAGTCTCAGGGTCCTCGAGAACGCTTCACATCCGGACCCACCTGAGGGAGGGAGAGGAGGAAGGGAGAGAAGGAGGAAGGGAGGGAGAGGAGGAAGGGAGAGAAGGAGGAAGGGAGGGAGAGGAGGAAGGGAGAGAAGGAAGAAGGGAAAGAAAGAGGAAGGGTGAGAAGGAGGAAGGGAAGGAAAGAGGAAAGGAGAGAAGGAGGAAGGGACGGAAAGAGGAAGAGAGAGAAGGAGGAAGGGAAGGAAAGAGGAAGAGAGAGAAGGAGGAAGGGAAGGAAAGAGGAAGAGAGAGAAGGAGGAAGGGAAGGAAAGAGGAAGGGAGAGAAGGAGGAAGGGAAGGAAAGAGGAAGGGAGAGAAGGAGGAAGGGAAGGAAAGAGGAAGGGAGAGAAGGAGGAAGGGAGGGAAAGAGGAAGGGAGAGAAGGAGGAAGGGAGGGAAAGAAGGAGGGAGTTAGGAGGGAGGGATGAGGACAATGTACGTAATATCCAAAAAAGAGTAATGAAAAAAAGGTGAGTTCATTCGAAAATATAAAAAAAGCCTGAAATAGTAGCTCGTGTTTTGCCAGCGTAATGGTTGTCAGGTAAATATATTGCGGATGCAGTGCGCTGTAATTACCTGGAAGGACACCGCCGCCAGATGTCGCTGATGTACTAGAGAGAGGAAAAAAGAGAAAACACCTTCCTATGAGCTGTGTCATTGGCAGTTCTCGTAAGCCATCGCACTCAGAGGTGAACAGTCATCCTTCCTGAGTTTGACACGCAACCCAGACGGCCGGGAAGGGACGTAAGGGGGGGGGAAGGGGGAACAGAGGTAGGGGAGGCGACGGGGCAGAGGGCAGGGACGGGGCGGGGCAGGAATAGGGCATGTGTGGCGTGTAACATGGACGACGGACCTACGCCACACTATAAAATCAACGAACTTACCAACAAATTCCATAAGCGTGTGACTCATTCGCTTGACTCACCTTCCTCACGCCATCAGACGTCGGCGGGAGAGTCAGTAATCGTGGCGCGGCGCGGGACCGATGCTACGCGCCGGAATGAAGACAAAAAAAAAGGACGAGAATGAGTTGAAGGCATTTCGCAGAGGCGCCATGACGTGAATCTCATACAGTGTTGCTTCTTTTGTTGATCCTTCGTGAGGGAATGTGAGGGATGCTGAGGGGGGAGGGGGAGGGGGTTGGGGGGGAGGCCTTTCAGGGTGGCGGCTGGTCCTCCCCATGCCTCCTTTTCTTCTTCCTCCTTGTCTTCGTTCCTCTCCTCTTCCTCGTCCTCGTCGTCCACCTCCTCTTCCTTCTTCATTTTCATCTTCGGCATAATTATCTTTCTATTGATCTTATTCTTATAATGTATTTTCCTTCTCCTCCTCCGGAGGTTAGAAGGACCGAAAAGATTTTAAAGGGCGTGCTCATCGTAGAAAGTGACATTTTACGCACAATTGGAAAGATTAAAGTAAGCAAAGCTTCTGGTCCAGACAAAATTACCCCTTGAATTTTAAAAGAAATCAAACATCAAATTTGTAAACCGCTCTCCATCTTATTCTCTAAATCTTTAACAGCTGGAAAAGTTCCGTCGAATTGGAAACTTGCAAATGTCACACCAACTTTAAAAAAGGGGGACAAGTCTCATCCAGGAAACTATCGACCAATTAGCCTGACATCGATTGTTTGTAAGTTAATGGAGACTATCATTCGCGACAATATGGTGAAATTCTTCGAGGAAAGTAATATAATAAATAATTCGCAACATGGTTTCCGTAGTAAACCATTGGCGCACGGTATCTCGGGTAACATTCACAATTGGCTTGTGGACTGGCTCTCTGAGCGGAAACAGAGGGTAGTTCTAAACGATGTTACATCTAACTGGCTCGATGTCAGAAGCGGCGTACCTCAAGGATCAGTGCTTGGTCCCATGCTCTTCTTAATTTATGTTAATGGTATCGATGATGGGCTCACTTGCAAAATATCAAAATTTGCGGATGACACAAAAATCACTAGTAAGGTAACTGCGACACTCGACGAAGAAGCATTACAATCAGATCTAGATCTCCTTGCACGTTGGGCCAATCAATGGCAAATGAAATTTAACGTTGACCAGTGTATAGTGTTATACATCGGAAACAATATCAATCGCGTTCAGTACGTAATGAATGGCCAACAACTTTCTGCAGTAAGTAAAGAAAAGGATCTTGGAATCACTATATCAAGCGATTTAAAGCCCAGTCAGCACTGTTCAGAGGTAGTTAAAACTGCAAACAAATTGGTTGGCTTCATCGGACGAGTCTGTAATAATAAATCGGAAAAGTAATATTAAAACTGTATAATTCGCTGGGTCGACCCCATCTATAGTACTGTGTACAGTTTTCGTCTCCCTATTACAGAAAAGACGTAGAAAAGTTGGAACGGGTGCAACGAAGAGTAACAAAAATGATTCCGTGATTGAGAAATTTATCTTATGAACAAAGGCTTAAAGAAGTAAATTTATTCAGCCTATCCAAACGAAGAATGCGAGGCGATCTAATAGAAGTGTTTAAAATGTTTAAAGGATTCAGTGATATTAATGCGGAAGATAACTTTACAATTGATCGATCAAATAGAACAAGAAGAAATAACAACTTCAAGATAAGTGGTAAAAGATTCTCGTCGCACGAAGTCAAACACTTCTTCAGTCGAGTCGTTAATGTTTGGAATTCTCTATCCTGTGATATCGTTGATAGTACAACAGTTACGGCCTTCAAGAATAGATTGGACAAGTATTTTTAATCCAACCAGCAACTATGATGTTACTCATTGTCGTAATAACGTTAAGTTCTTTCTAATACTGGTGTCCTTGTCCGTTTGTATCGCCTATCCTACATAATTATTTTCCATGCAGTTTTTCCATCCTGCATGTTTTTTTTTTCCTTTCCTGCCAGTTTTGGCTGGGGGGATGGGGGTGGGGGTGGGGGGGGATTCTTCTCCTTTGCTGTCCTTCATTATCCACCTTTGATTAGATAGTTAGTGTAGCTTGTCACAAACAGCCTCGTAAGGACCATCATGTCTGCTGTTATTTGTTCTTCCTTTGGGTTGCTTTGTGTTCCTCCTCCTCCTCCTCCTCCTCCTCCTCCTCTTCCTCGCCCCGTCTGTCCTGGTCACTCGCACCGAGACATATTGCGAGAAATAATAGTCATGTTGAAGGCAATTCGCATTTTTATATGAGAAATTCATCTGTGCTGTCAGTGTCCCGGCGCGGCAGGAAGAGACGGGGGCGAAGGCGTTGTGTTGCCGGCGCCCAGACAGTGCCAGCGACTCCGCATTAGCATACAAGTGTTTCTGTACGCCACACTATAGACCCTATCATGGCCGGGATCGATTGTGGCCTTGGTATAGTGGTAGCAGTAGTAGAAGCAGTGGTAGTAGAAGTGGTAGTCATAGTAGTAGCGGTAGTAGTTACATAGGAGTCAGAATTGTATTATTATTATTAGTAGTATTAGTATTAGTAGTAGTAGTAGTAGTAGTAGTAGTAGTAGTAGTAGTAGTAGTAGTATGGAGTATGCATCTCACGTGTGGGGGGGCTCCACTCACACAGCTCTTCTGGACAGAGTGGAGTCTAAGGCTCTTCGTCTCATCAGCTCTCCTCTTCCTACTGATAGTCTTCTACCTCTTAAATTCCGTCGCGATGTTGCCTCTCTATCTTCTATCGATATTTCCACGCTGACTGCATGCCTCCCCCCCTCCCGCGGCCCCGCTGCACACGACTTTCTACTCATGCTCATCCCTATACTGTCCAAACCCCTTATGCAGGAGTTAACCAGCATCTTCACTCTTTCATCCCTCACGCTGGTAAACTCTGGAACAATCTTCCTTCATCTGTATTTCCTCCTGCCTACGACTTGAACTCTTTCAAGAGAAGGGTATCAGGACAACTCTCCTCCCGAAACTGACCTCTCTTTCGGTCACCTCTTCTGATTCTTTTTTAGGAGCAGCGAGTAGCGGGCTTTTTTTTTATTATTGTTTCCTTTTTTTGTGCCCTTGAGCTGCCTCCTTTGTTGTAAAAAAAAAGTAGTAGTAGTAGTAGTATACGTAGTAGTAGCGGTAGTTAGTAGTAATAACTCTTGTAGTAGTAGTAGTAGTAGTAGTAGTAGTAGTAGTAATAATAACTCTTGTAGTAGTAATAGTAGTAGTAGTAGTAGTAATGATGGTGGTTGTGGTGGTGGATTTCGGTCATTAACATTCCAGAGTTCGCGGTCACACTTTTATTTTTCCCGTTGCCATGGTCAGGTTTTGTTTACATAAATCAATCCCAGTTTTTGTGCATTTGTTTCCCCGAATCTCGGCTCGCTCCTCCCTCCTCCTCGAGGCCTTTGTCCTCCTCGTGCTCGTAAGGTCACCGCCATTCCCAGCGAAGGACGGGGCGGGGCATCCCAGCGGCGCCCCGTCAAGTGTGCGCCTCGTGATGGCGGGGCGTGGCCGTGCGTGGCGTTAAACAGGCGGAGGCTGGGAAGGAGTGATTTAGCAAAGGAGTTGTCACCTTGGCTTCCATTGAGATGAGGAGGGAAGGAGGCGAAGGGAGGTTGATGAGCAGGGAAGGACGGACAAATGATAAGTCGTGTAAGAGAAGGGGAAGGAGACGCAGTTTGGAAGCAAAGGAAAGGATAGTAGAGAGAGAAAATTACATACGATTATGAGATGGAGTTGCAGAGGAGGATGGTGGAAAGGAATAGAGCGTAATCAAGGAGAGGAAAGTAGCGCCGGAATCCACCCGTGAGATCGAACCCTCCTCACTTAGCTGGGTCGTCTCGTAACGCCCCGCGGCTCGTTGCTGGGAGGGGTCGAGCTCTTACCCCTTTGGTGCTACTTTTACTGCGGTTAAAGAGAGGGTATGGGGTGCGCGTCGGACGAGAGGTGATGACGGCCATTAGGACGCGGCGGGAGGGGCTGGCGGCGGCGGTGTCGGCGGCGACGGCCGTGTGGAGACACCAGATTCGTTGAGATTAGGCGGACGGCCCGACTCAAATGACACCTCGAGCCAGATCTCCCTGGATCCATTACCTGAGACTCGATACTTTCCTGGCATTAATTTCCCTCCTAGTGGGCTGCTTGTCAGTCCGTGTGAGGCGTGACCCATGGGAAGACACGGCGGGTAGGCGTGTGAAGGAGGCGTGCGGCGTGGCGGGTGGCTGCCGCCGTGTCTTCCAGGCTTAGAGTTTGCGGTAAGGAGCTGGCGACGGCCGGATGTGGGCTGCGGGGGGCCGCACTGCCCCTCGCCCCCCTCCCAGACCGGCAACTTTCCCGGCAGGAAGAGGCTACGAGTCGAGGAGGGGGTGAAGGCACCGCAGGACATCGGCGAGAGGGAAGGAGGAAGCGGGGGAAGGGTGGAGAAAAGGGGGTTCTCACGCCCTGTATGCACTCCTTCCACCCTCAAGTCCTGCCTCTCCCCTCCCCTCCCACCACCACCACCAAGGTTCATATCCTATCTTGAATACTGCCCGAATCTCGTGTGTGTGTGTGTGTGTGTGTGTGCCACATTAAGACTGTCAGACCGACTCTGGCCGACAGACACTCAAGCAGTCGTGCCTATCGAAGGAGACCGGCAGGGAGGGTCCTCCTCCCCCTCCCCTACTTCTCCTGCTTCTCTCCAAGTTCTTGGAGGAGGAGGAGGAAACGGAGGTGCGAGTCATCCTTGCATCCGATTGAGGTTCACGACTTGGAGTGTTTTCGTGGCTCCCTGTGTGTTATCCTTCGTGCTTGGGGGCGGGGCGAGGAGGGGAGGGCGCGGGGAGCTGCCACACGCCGCCGCCGCGCTCAACACGCCCGCTGCTGACGCTCGCCTTGCATCACTTTAACGAAGCTTTCCTTTCGGCCTTATTAGGTTTGTCAGAAATGTTATTCGAGGTTCAGTGTGTCAAACTACTTTTGTTTGAAAAGGGAAGACATTAAGAAGGGCTGCGCCGCAACAGGTGGAGCGGCAGGGGAGTCTGGCCTACCTGCCTGCCTGCCCGGCCCCGAGTCCTGAGATATCTCAGGGTCGGTCACCCTGTCAGTTGCCCGCCAGCCGTCGTCGGGTGAGCACTTGATAGCTCGTGTCCGCTCCTCCCCGCTACGTTGTTGAATCCTGCGTCCCGCGTGCCTCTCGCTTTACCTCTACCCAGGAGGTGCTGCAGCAGAGGGACACTTCGCCGCGAGTGGCAGTAGTTGTGTTGATAACGCGATCACTCACCGTCAGAACTTCATTTTTGTTTTGTTGATGCAAGAGAGTGCCAGACGCTATTGTATGCCTGTTTTTATTTACCTTTGCTTCTTGGCAGTGGCTCAGTAACAGAGAGCCCGCAGCCCCGTGACCCCCGCCTCAGTTTAACCGATAACAAGACGTGCGTGATAAGATAAGTCGTCAATACTCCCTTGCTGTGTACAAGAGCCGCGGCGTCTCAGTGCTGGAGTGACTGGCCTCGCGAGAGTTCCAGCGGCACACAAGGTCAAGTTCATTCGCTGACTCCCGCCACCCCCGCACGGCCGTGCCTTCACTCCTTCGTCAAGTTTTCCTGAACCTGTTGCACGAGGAAAGCCAAGTGAAAGGAAAAGTTGCTTTCTACCTGACCTGGTAACCGACGGCACCTGACCTAAATACTACGTCACCCATTCACCGAGAGATTGCTGACAGGGCACACTTAACCCACACGAGGAGCGCCGCCGCCGTAGTGAGAGTGGGTGGAGTCACACACACTCCCGCTGAAGATGGCTCTGGCCTTTACATAAGTGATCCGGAATTGTAGCCTAAGATGATCCCCTCTGTAGCCGCCTCGCCTCCCACCGACGGCTTACCCTCGTAAGCTTAGTGTCCGCCTCCAAGTGACGCATTAGACCCGTGCTTGACTCGCGTGCGACGGTCAGTGGACAGCGACGCGTGACCCTCGTATGGCCAAGGTGCTGGCGACGGCACGTGTCGATGGAATGTTTGTGTTGGGCTCTGGTGTGGCCACACTCAACCTCTCCACCATGGGGGACGAGAGTTGTTCCGAGGTGTCCAGCTCGTCACCACTCACCAGTCCCGGCGCCCTCTCACCGCCAGCCCTCGTCAGCGTCGGCGTCAGCGTTGGCATGAGTCCTCCCACCTCCCTGGCCTCCTCAGACATCGGAGAGGTGGACCTTGACTTCTGGGATCTCGACCTCAACTCCCCCAGCCCCCCGCACGGCATTGCCCCCGTCGCCCCCACCAACGCCCTGCTGCTCCCCCGCGCCATGGCTTCGCCCTCCGACACCTCCTCGTTATCAGGTATTGTCCCCTGACCGCGTGCTTGTCACAGATGTCCTCAATAGATAGTGTCCACACTTGAGTGTTAGCATGAAGTACTAGCCCCCCCCCCCCCCACCCCCCACCCCCACCCCGGTCCCTCCTGTCCATATACAACCGTGGCGGGGTCACATTGGCCCTTTCCCAGAATGATAAGGTATTTGCCTGAGTGAGGTAATGGTGAAAAATGCCAGCACGCTCTCCGCTGGTCGTTGCACTCGTTATCACGCAAATGATTGTGAATAAGCGGAGTGATGGGTGTTATCTCCTTATCGCGCGTGACATTATAAAACTTGCTTCTCCCTTGAGTGCTCGTGCCGGCGTCCCGGTGGCACAGTTCTGCCCCACAAGCGGCTCGCGGCCTCGCGCTGATCCTGACCCAGACGAAGCAGGTGGCGGTGCTGCAGGGCCGGCGTCCGTGGCCGTTCGCTACGCGGCCAAGGGTTGTGTAACACTTTCAGCACGTGAAACAGACCTAGGGACGCGCGGCCTCTCACGAGATGCACGTGAAAAGGTTGTTTGTGAGCTCAAATTCCCCGATTGTTGAAGTAGTTCAATAACAGGAACTGGTAAATGATTTAAGTAAATGATTGTTCAGGCACTGTAACTTAGACTGACCCTCCATGAGGTTCCGAGAGAGAGAGAGAGAGAGAGAGGGGGGGGGGGGGGGGGTGTTTGTGAGGGAGGTCAGCAAGTTGCGTGAGCAGTTTGCGTTACCAGAGGCGATAAGAGAGCAGTGACCCAGATACACCCTATCACCTGAGGGCCAATAGAGTGGGTACAGTTGTGCCTCCGCCTCCCCCCTACCCCCCCGCGCCTCCCCCCTACCCCCCCGAGCCTCTCCTTCAACCCCCCCGCGCCTCCCCTTCACCCACCCCAGCCCCTGCGGTCTGTGGTGATGGTGGAGCCCCGACAGGAGAGAGAGAGAGAGAGAGAGAGAGAGAGAGAGAGAGAGAGAGAGAGAGAGAGAGAGAGAGGCCAGGTCCCGCTGCATGGTGTTCGGTTGTCACTATGTGTGTCATGGCGACGGCACCGGGTGGCCTCGCTTCCCTCCCAGGCCACGGGCGGCGGATGGCTCCTCCTCCTCCTCCTCCTCCTGTTGCTTGTTCCTCCGCGTCATGAACTAACTCCCAGATCCCGGGGCCGCGCGTACCTCATGATCCCCCTGTTGAATGCTTCCCTCCTAGCCCCGCCGCGGGAGGCGCTGATGATGCCGATGATCGTAGAACTTCTTCCTGGACCAGTAAAGATCGTGGTAGTGGTGGTAATGATACTACTACTACTACTACTAATAATAATAATAATAATAATAATAATATCGACGTTTCTGTAATACCGGTACACCATTTCTTTCAGCCGCCCTCTGAATCCCCTTCTACCCGATTCACTGCTACAGGACAGGAGGCACCAGTGTGTGTGTGTGTGTGTGGGGGGGGGGGGGGTCTGGGGTGCATGATGGTAAAGGTACTTAAATGAGTTGAGTCTTTTGAAAGGACATTTTCTCTCTCTCTCTCTCTCTCTCTCTCTCTCTCTCTCTCTCTCTCAGATATGAACTTTAATGACTTTCTCCTAACAGGTATTTCATTCAGACATTTTCAACATGTATCGTGTGGCTATGCTGCAGTATGTAATTGGCGATCGTCAGTATTTAGTTTCGGGCATTATCCATATCTATCTACCCACCTATCTATTCGCCTATCTATCTAAAAGAAATCTATAATAGTGCCTCTCTAATTCCCCCTCTGGAGTGTCGTGTCAGTGCCAGTCATTGGGGTTCAAGCACAACGTTAAGCCGTCCCCACACAGCCGCCATTAGTCCTCGTTATTTCTGTAAGCTCGTCCACCAGCCTGCTCTCACGACCCTACCGTTGTACACTATGACCTTTTCGCCAGCCTTCCCCCCCCCCGGGCATCCACCCAGCACGCGTCACCATCACAAAGCGGGTACCAGTTAGGGGTAACCTTCCGCTCCTGTGCCGTTGCAATGACCCGCTCCCCTGCTCTACTCTAGGTTTTGACCACTGCCCGGAACCGTATCTCGAGTTGCCCTTTTTCCGTCTCCTTGCATTGAGCCTCCACAAGCCTGTCGTGGGCGTGGCGAGGGGCGCGTTGACTCAGGACATCCCGAGCCTTGGTTTTGACTTGTGGGTTCACAGCTGCCTTACTAGGAAATCACGCACTGTCACGTTGATTCACAGTCATTCCAACCTTTTTGCTTCAGACTAATCACGATTTATTTTGTAAATGTCATAATTGGTTAATATTATGGCAGCCATCAAAGAGGCTCAAGGCGACTCGCCTCAGACGAGTCAAGTCCTTCTCCGAGTGGCTGACCCCGTGGCCTTGTAAACAACTGTGTAGGGACGACACTCGCTGCGCTCTGGATCTGGACGATAATTTCTGGAAGAGGAGCGGTCAGGAGGGGTCTTTGGCCGTGCGAAGTGCGCAGAATGTAGATCTGTGTGGCAGTGTTCTCAGGGAGGCGGGGGCTGCCCTGCCGCCGCCGAGGAACTGAGTGTGTTGTGTCTATATGTGCTTCGCGTTTCTTGGGAAAGTCTGTTATGCATCGACACTAATAGAAATGATTTGATTTATACTAAGAAATTATGCTTCTCCCTCCACGTCTTCCTCCTCCTCCTCCTCCTCATCATCATCATCATCATCATCGTCGTCGTCATCAACACATTAATTATATCATCACTTTGCCGCTAGAGCACACACACACACACACACACACACACACACACACACACACACACACAGAGAGAGAGAGAGAGAGAGAGAGAGAGAGAGAGAGAGAGAGAGAGAGAGAGAGAGAGAGAGAGAGAGAGATTAATGAATGGAATCATCATGACGCTCCCCAAAATGTCATGAGGTTGTTGATATATATTTGGTGATACGTTATCTTTTCCCTCTTTTATTCAATCATTCATTCTTCATTGCATATTTACCTTATATAAATTACTGTGTGTGTGTGTGTGTGTGTGTGTGTGTGTGTGTGTGTGTAATTGTCGCTGGTATTTTCAGGCCACGTTCTTACATATTTTTCCCACAAGCTTCACCTTCAGCGCCAGGGAAGCATAAATCGCGCCCTGCACTAAAAAGACACTTATTAGCCTGTTTTTCGACCTTCAAGAGTCTTTTCAGCATTATTTTGTATTCACGTCGGCCAAGGACTCGACACACGCAAAAAGTAAACATGCCAGATAACTATAATGGCCTCTTGCTGATAAAAACGTCCCTCGCATCTTTACTGGCCCCAAAAATTAATAGATAAGGAAAATAATATCTTGAGGGGCATAAATAGGTCTCTCTCTCTCTCTCTCTCTCTCAGTGCGTAACATTGTAATTTTAACTCATTATCTGTGTTTTAATTTATATTTTCGTTGATTTATTTGTTGACTTATCTCTTTGTTATCCTTAAGTAGCTGAGTTGCGATAAGTAGGCCTGTGTGTGTGTGTTGTTGTTGTTTCTGCTGTTGTTGCTGTTGTTGTCCTTGGGGAGAAAGTTGACCTATACACCCACTTTCCTGCTGACGTGTGCTGACCTTGGCTTTCACTTTTCCACCCTCGTGATGGCCCTGCTGACGCCCGCACACACACACACACACACACACACACACACACACACACACACACACACACACACACACACACACTACTTGCTGCTAAACCACTCCTCTGTCGTCTCAACACCACCACCATCACCACCATCATCACCACCACCACCACCATCACCACCACCACCATCTATATAATTATGGCTTTTTCTCAGAAGAGTGACTCAGAAATGTCTGGCAGCTCGTGTGGGACGAGACAAAGGCACACACACACACACACACACACACACACACACACACACACACACACACACACACACACACACACACACGCACACACCTCGACAAGTGCACGCATACAAGTCGGAAGCGGCTCCTCGTCTGGTTCGGGAAAGCAATATATGAAGTCACGGTCACTTCAAGGCGAGGCAGGAAAAACGGGGAAGGCATTACAAGGCGGTGCTTTCATTTCTAGCTCAATACACTTATTGTTGAGTTTAGCTTCCTAGTTCACTTCGTCTTATCATCGGAGCCGTTATCGGAGGCACAGTATTTGTTATTTCTGCTTCTGATAACGTGAGTGTTTTGTAATATTGAATAATAATACTGTATCTCCGTCTCACTGTTAACTCTTATCTCTTCTCATACACACACTTATCTCGTCGCCCTGTCTCTTCTCCGTCTCATCTCTCAGGCTGGTTACGTTAAGGAATATTGACCTCAAGGATATGTATTATGTTGAGTATTTTTATTACCTTCTCTCGTTCCAGCTGTTCTTGTATCGTCCGGGTATTTCCTCCTCACAATTCTAGTCCGTATTTACCTCCATTATTTCTTTACCTTGTGTCGTCTCCAGGTGTGTTGTCCTCACTTTTCCCCTGATCCCCTTTACCTGCCTTAAGGGGCTATTACACTGGGCAAATTTTCCGTGGATCTTCAGTCAAACCACGATTTCCGCTGGCGTGGTTCTCATATTTCCATGGTTTTCTGACGTGTCCACGATCTTCCAAAGTTACGATAGATTTAAAAGAAGAACGACGGTATATTACTCACCATCAGCAGCAGCAATAACAAGAAACAAATGAGAACCACGCTAGCGGGAATCGTGGTTTGACTGATGATCCACGGAAAATTTGCCCAGTGTAATAGCCCCATTAAGAATATCCCCTCTTAATATCATCGCTTTTACCTGCCCGCCTCTTTTTGTACCTTTATCACATCAATCTTTCCCCTTTTCGTTGACCTCATGCTCCTTTCTCCTCCGCAGTCCTTCACCTGCCTTATAAGTCTCTCGTCTCCTGCATCATTCTTACCTTTCCTGCGTTTTGTTTTGCATCTGTCGCTCTTCCAGTCATTCTTTTTATACTCAACTTTTCCTCACCTGCCTCTTGAATCGCTCTTGCTTTCGTGTCATTCTTTTTTTTTTTTTTTATATACTCGACATTTTTCCACTAGTCTTTCTTTTTTCCTTTGGTCCTTACCTTCTTTCACCTTCCTTTTACCATGTTACGAATGTCTCTCTTGCTCACATCTCTCTTTCCTTTCCTCTTCTCTTTAATTCGTCATCTTTCACAACATTTCCTCTTCTTTTATCCTTTCCCTTCATCTCCTTTCCTTCACTTTCCTCACGATTATATTTTACTCCTTCATCATCCTTGCCTTCCTTCATTCGTCACCCCATCTTGACCCTCTTCTTCCATTCGTCTGTCTCAGTCTTTCATCTTTCGTCTTTCAACCTCTTTTATCAATTTTCCTTCCTCTTGCATCAGTCTTACCCTCTTTTTTTTTCACTTGTCATCCCTATAAATTCATCCTCTTCCTCTTGCATCATCTATACCCTCTTCTCCCACTCCCTATTTTTACAAGCTCATCTTTCACCCTCTTTTTATCAATTTTCCTTCCTCTTGCATCATTCTTACCCTCTTTTTTTCGTTCGTCATCCTTACACGCCCATCTTCCTCTCCCTCTTGCATCATCTTTACCCTCTTCTCTCATTCCCCATTTTTACAAGCTCATCTATCTTTCATCTTATCTTTTCCTCTACTTCCATTCGTCTCTCTTTACCAGTCATCCTTACTCCTGCATTATTCTTATCTTCTTTCAGTCTTTCCTCTGCATTCATACGTCATTCTTACAAGGTCATTGCTCCTGCTCTTGCGTCACTTCTACGCCGTTTCTTCGTCTTGCAGAATTTTCCTCCTCCTATCTAACCCCTCTGTTCGTCATCCGCGACCTACACCACTCCTCGCTTACCTCCTCTTCTCCCTTCTTCCCTCCCGTCTATCTCTATCCATCTATTTATCTATCCCTCTTTCTGGTATCATCTTTTTTTATCTTATTCTTGGCGTTCATTACCCACCATCTGGACCTCTAAACCCTCGCCTCTTCCCTCTCCTTCCTTCCTTCTTTCCCTCTATCCTTCTCTGTATCTATCCTTCCTCCTTGCTTCATCTCCTCTTTTATCCTATCCATTTTTCATCCACTCATCCACCACCTGCTCCAGTATATCCTCGCCATTCCACCCCTCTATTCTTCCCTCTTTCCATTCCCTCTATCTCTATCCTCTCCTTTTCTTATCTTACCCTTCTCGTTCTCCATCCTCCACCTGCTCTACTATGCTCCCATCCCCCTTTCTCCCTCTCTCCCTCTCTCTTTGTCCCCTCCATCCCGGATTCACCCTGCTTGTCACCCTCGCCCTCGTCTCCCTTCCTTCCTCAACATCCCTCGCTGTGCCCCATAAAACCCTCTTCCTTTGGCGCGCTGGACACCCCATTATGCGGCGTGACTTGCAACGCGCTAAGACCTCACACATCGTATACCCCTCGCCCCGTATCCTCCTTATGGTCTTGTTGGCGTGGCTCCCCGGTCCTCTCCCATACACTCTCCGCGACCCGTCCCGTTCTGAGAGTCCTCGTACCTTACCTAACGCAACTTCAAACTTATCCTGTCTTAACCTATTCCTTCGATCTTAACCTATTTCTTCAATCTTAACCTATTCTTTCCCATCTTAAACCCAACTTCAGCTTACCTATTTCAACTTCAGACCTATTCTATCTTAACCTAATCCTTCGATCTTAACCTATTTCTTCGATCTTAACCTATTCTTTCCCATAACCCAACTTCAGCTAACCTATTTCAACTTCAGACCTATTCTATCTTAACCTAATAATTCGATCTTAACCTATTTCTTCGATCTTAACCTATTCTTTCCCATAACCCAACTTCAGCTAACCTATTTCAACTTCAGACCTATTCTATCTTAACCTATTTCTTCGATCTTAACCTATTCTTTCCCATAACCCAACTTCAGCTAACCTATTTCAACTTCAGACCTATTCTATCTTAACCTATTCCTTCCTGTCTTAAACCCAACTTATCTATTCTATCGTTTTATCCTTATCCTTACTTAACTTATTCTAATCTATCCATATTCTTATTTAACCTAACCTAGCCTATCCATGTCCTTACTTAACCTGTCCTAACCTATCCATATCCTTACTTAACCTACCTAACCTATCCTATCCAATCCCTGCTTAGCCTTATTTCACACGTAGCGCACTTTCTTCTCGTTCCTAACTTAACCTAACCCATGCTATCCTATCATAACCTATCATCCCATGCTATCCTATCCTGACCTATCCTAACCTACCCTATGCTATCTCTGCTTACCCACATATCACAGGTGCTAACGGAGCTGCATTCTCTTTTTGCCCTATTGTTACCAGACTCGCCTTTAATATAACCTCGACTTCGTAACCTCAACTTTTATAACCTCGACCCGCTTCGCTTTCCCCCCGCCCCGCCACGCCTCGTCCCGCCCTGCCCCGCCTCACCTTAACTCACCTCGCTTACCTTAACCTTACACATACGTTCTTATAGCGCATCCTTCTCCTTTTGTCCTCTGAGCGAGCGTCGTCCGTTGCTTGCCCCGCCACGCCCTCTTAACCTAGGCCCGCGCTTGCCCGTCCCGTCCCGCCCTGGCAATACCCTCCAAGCGTACCTTATAACCTTACACGCACTCACGACGCATCCTCCTCAATCTTTCCTTCTGCCCAAGCGTCCTCCGTTGCCTGCCCCGCCCCTTTATA
>NC_066534.1:12528218-12775718 GCF_024679095.1 Eriocheir sinensis | reverse complement strand
AGATCGTGTTGGTTGAAGCAGTTGTGGGTTCGTGGATTGTTTAAGTTAAGAGTTATGGTTCATGTTGGTTGTCGTGATGTGTGTTAGTGACTGAATGTGGCGTGAGTGTGGTGGGGTGTAGTAGCCTGTATGTTAGGTGCAAAAAGTAAACTATAATGATTGTGTTGGCTGAAATAGTTCTTGGTACGTGAATAGTTTGGTTATACAGTTCGTGCTGGCTGTGGCTTTTGTAGTGGCTGGATGTTGCAGTGATAGGTAGTATGGTTGTGCAGCTGTGCGTGTGTTGGTGGGTGAGGGCTGGAGCTGCGAGGAACGGTCTAAGTCAGGTGGGTAAGATGTGGTGCAGCATACTTATAGAGGCAGGAAAGGATTGCATGCGGTGTGTGGCGACAGTGGTAGCGGTGGCTGTGGGTGTCGTCGAGTGGTAGTGGTATTAAAGGTAGCGGCAAAAACTGCGTGTGTTGAGTAAGTATTGGTGGTGGTGGTGGGTGTGGTGGTGGGTGGTATGCTGTGGTTGGTGGCCAGTAAGTGGTAGTGAAAGTAATGATTGATTCTGATGACAACGGGAAAGTGTGATGATATTGGAAGGATTGGTAGTATTTGGAAGTGGAAAGCAGCATAAGTGGTAATACAAGTAGTAGTAGTAGTAGTAGTAGTAGTAGTAGTAATAGTAGTAGTAGTAGTAGTAGTGATTGTGATATTAATGATAGCAGGGATTGATTATCGTGGCAAAAATTCAAGTGTGGTGAAAAAAAAAGAGTTTTGGGTAGAAGTAGCAGTTGCTAGATGTAATAAAGAACAGATCTAACAAAAGAGTGACTACTGGCAACACATATAACACTAGTAAAGGTGTGGAGTAGCAGGGCGGCGGATTTAATAGGAAACAGGTGTGGAAGTACGTGATCAGTGATAGTTTGAGGCAATATTAACCATCTGGAAGTGGAGAGTGGCAACCATGAAATACAATCGTGATGAGAATGTGGTAGTAGGACACCAGTTTCATGTGAGTCTCCGAAAAGGTGTTGAAGCAAGTAATGGTGGTAACAGTGAGGTGGTGGTGGTGGTGGGAGGATGGGAGCTTCACGTGCATACCCGAAGCTGCTGCTGTGTGGCTGTACCTAACTGGCGGTCATGGGGGAAGGGAGGGGGGTGGGGGGAGGGGTCACTTGCTGCATGCACTGGCTGGCTGGCTGGTATGCGGGGCCGTGCTCGGCTGGACGCGCCTGGAACCTGTGTGCTCTCCCCTGAAATTACATTGTTTCTGTTTTTTTCCTTGGCCAAATATAGCTGGAGCGAGAGGCAGACCGGCGGACGACACTCGCTCGCGGATTCTAGCTTGCCCTCTTTTCTATTATGTAATTATAAGAATAGACTGATGCTGCTGTAGATATTGCTTGTCTGTATATAGAAGGAGAGAGAGAGAGAGAGAGAGAGAGAGAGAGAGAGAGAGAGAGAGAGAGAGAGAGAGAGAGAGAGAGAGAGAGAGTTATACGAATCTTTATCCTTTAGAATCTTCCTGAAATATCTAAGCTTCCCTTCATTGAACAACAGAAAAAAATAATTACACGTATGTTCAGATCTATTTTCTTTTCCTTACTTGGTGGACTCCTTTCAACCAGCCATTCAAGGTTGTATTGTTCGAGACATCTTATGAGGTGTTTATCATCGACATATTCATTCATTCCATTCATTTATTCTCTCTCTCTCTCTCTCTCTCTCTCTCTCTCTCTCTCTCTCTCTCGCAAGGTGGCAGGGTTCAAGTGGCAGATGGATTGATTTCGCCACAAGGATTGGTCAGGACGCGCGAGCAATACTATTAGTTTGGGCGACAAGGAAAAGTTTTTGAATATACGGCGGAGATGAAAGTTCCGAGCCTCGTCCAGCGCTCAAGGGATATATTGGCGCACTTTCATGGCGAGATAGAGACAAAACGGGGACTAATGTTATCACGATTCTCTTTCTCGATCTATCCTGTCTACCAATATCTATCCATCTATGAGGCTACCTATCTGCCTGTTTATCTGTCTCCCTCTCTGCTCATTACACGGCTTGTCGACGCTGATCAAAGGCCACGAGTCGCCTCTTGAGGGGCGGCGAGCTGGCCAACGAGGACCAGCCTGTAAACACTTGGCGGGCTGATCACGGGGTGGGGGGGTGGGGGGGGGAGAGAGAGAGAGAGAGAGAGAGAGAGAGAGAGAGATGGGGTGGTGGGGGGCAGTGCATGAGTACCGCAAGCCTCCATCTTTTCCGCCACTAACAAAATTATTGAGGCTTTGTAGTTTCTCCTTCAGTCTTTTTCCTTGTTTGATCTTCTGTTTCATCTTGTACGTATTTTTTTTGTGTGTGTGTGTGCACAAACTTACACACACACACCTCAAGTCAGTGTATTTTCACGGTTCAGTGGTCACCGAGGCACTGGAAAAAAAAAATAATACTGTTGCCAAGTGCGACACACACACACACACACACACACACACACACACACACACACACACACACACACACACACACCACTCCTGTATTTTTTTCTTGTCATAAAACTAAGGAACTGTAAACTATCTAACAGATCATTGCTGATGGCCGGACATTCCCGGAGCACTGAGTGGGCGGGGGAACGGCGAGGACAATGTCTTGTGGCAGAGATAAACAACAAGCCTTCTTTTATGTCCTCGCGGGCCGGGGATGCCTAGTAACATGCCTATGAGGGCTGGGGCGGAGGTGGAGGGTGGAGGAGCTGGATCGTGGGTGTTCGGGTTTCCGTGGGCGGTGGTGGTAGTGGTGGTGGTGATGATGTGGGTGTTTTTGTTCATGCGCCGCGAGCATGTTACACGTAGGGTCCACATGTACCTCTTATCTTTTCGTCCTTTCCTCTGTGCCTTTCCTTGCACCGCGTTAGGGCCACGATCAGGCGGGGTTGTCAATTTATCGCCAGGGCGGGGAAGAAGGCAGGACCGGAGGCAGAGCTGACGGGGAACCTGTTTATGTGTGTGTGTGTGTGTGTGTGTGTGTGTGTGTGTGTGTGTGTATGGTCTAGGAAGGCTATGTTGCCACGCCCCTCATTCCCGTATCTTTTTATCTGTAACTCTAAATCCATTTCTCTTTTCTTTCCAGGTAACTGCTGACAGGGCCGCCACGGCAGCCTCGCACGGCACGGTAGGAGGGTGACAGACTATCTCTCAGTGACTGTAAATTGTTGTCGGGGCGGCGGTCGAGTGTTGAGGCGCATTCCTTCCCTCCCCACCTGCTGCATTATCTCCCCTGTCCTTCTGAGCAGCCGCGGGGCCCCGGGGCGAGACCACGTGACCGCTAACACACACCCTCCGACAGCAAACAAATCGGCTTTTCATGAGTCGTAAAAAATTGTCGTCTGTTACATAAAGGTTGTGTGGCGGCGGCTTGTGATTAGGATTTACACAGCGGGTTTTTCCCTTTAGTCTTAGTGAGGAGAGACTAAGGGAGGGGAGAAGGAATGCCAGTTAGGGGCGATAGTCTTTTCTTTTTGCATGCCGAGGGTGAGGTGAGGGGGTTGTCCTGGCTTTCCGCGAACCATGACGGAGCGTGTGAGCAGCGAGGTGTTCCTGGTGTTAACATTAGCTCCCGGGTGTTTGTTTTCCGCGGCAGGGTGAACGTAACAGCTCCTGCGTGTGTAGGTGTGGCGCTGGGGCTGTGCAGGGGAGTGGAGGGGACAGACACAGCAGCAGCCTCCGAGGAACCACTTCACTCCCTCACGCACGACCGCTCCCACATCCCGCCCGTCCCAGCCCACGACTACCGCCTCCTTCACCGCCTCACATCCCGCCCATACCCCGCCCACCATCACCTATAACCCTGACTTCATCCACGACTACCACCACCTTCCCCGCTTCGCATCCCGCCCATACCCCGCCCACCATCACCTATAACCCTGACTTCATCCACGACTACCACCTCCTTCCCCGCTTCGCATCCCGCCCACTATCACCACTTCAAACAGCTATCCCTGACTTTACGTACTCTTGACTACCACCGCCTTCATGCCCTTTCCCACCCCACCATTACCTACCTATCCCTGACGTCACCCATTCCACTATTATGTACCGCCTTCACCCCACACCCATCCCATTCTTTACATCCACCACCACTGCCATGATCCATCCCTGACTTAACCCCCACGACCACCGACCCCCTTCTCCACACCTCCCCTCGCCGCAATACAGACGATGACTCACTGCTGCGCCCGCACTCCCGCGAGACCTACAAACAGCGCGTCTCACACATTGTTTGCGTAAGATCGAGCCGCCGAGTCGGACGTGAAAGTCATCTGGGCAAGCAGAGGAGAGTTGCGACGCTGCTGGCGGGAAACTGCAGAAACCCGAGCCCATTTTCTTGATTATATATATATTTTTTTTTCTGCCGCCGCTGTGTAATAGTGATCGAGTCGCCTGAGCCGGTTTGTTTTCTCTCCGAGGCTGCGACGCCACACTCCGCATCGTTGAACCCGTCTCGTTGAACACGTCTCGGCCCTCGTTCCCTTATCGTCCCACTCAACTGCTCCATTTTTAGATTCGTACTCACGCTCAGTTTCTTATCTTCCGACTTGTCTCTCGCTTCACCTCTCTCGGTTGATACTCTTCTTTCCATCTCATGTTAACCCTCTCCCACTCCACTCCCTCGGTTGATACTTCTCTTTCCAAATCATCCGTCAACCCTCTTCGGCTCCACTCCTTTTTTAGACTCCTACTCACGCTCAACTTCTTATCATTCGACTTCTTTCTATTTCTCTTCACCCTCTCGATCGATACTTTTCTTCCCATCTCATCTGTCAACCCTTTTCACTCCGCTTTACATTCTTCCATACCTTCCATTATCCGACTTGTCTCTCTTTCTCTTTTCTCTCTTTCGGTTGATACTCTTCTTTCCATCTCATCTTTCAACCCTTTCTCTCCGCTCCATACATTCTTCCATACCCTCGCATCATGTAACGTAAGCCTTCTTCTTTATTTCATCATCATTCAGACCTCCTCTGCTCCCTCTCACCATCCTGTTAGTCATCCTTTTTTCTACGACCATTCAGTCATAGGCTTCCTTTCTTTGTGCCTTCCCCTTCTTAACCGTTCTCCCCCTTCCACCCTGATTTGAGCTTCCTCGTCACACAACGGCCTCACGCCACGTACTCAGTCACCCCAAGCGAGTGAGTGAGGGCGGCGCCAGCTTCCAATGTCATCTTACCTTACCAACCTACCCCGTCCATAACCTCTCGTCACTCCCGTCCTTCCCCCTCCTCCCCTTCCCCACATTTCCTGCCTCTCCACAAAAGAATAAAAGGATGCAGGAAAGAGGAGATAGTAAAAAATCTTAACATCATATATCAATCAACGAAGATAAAAATATGTGAGTGTTTGAATATGGATCGTTGGCGAAATTTTCTGAATAGTGGCAAGAGTGTAAGGATTTTATTAGGTGAGTGGGCAACCGCAGGATGTGTGTGGATAGGGCAGGAGAGGCGGTGGAAGTGGTTGGAGGCATGGCGGGCTATACGTAGAAGGCTGTGGCGGTCAGTGTTGTGTATAGTGGTCGTACGGATAACATAATGAGGCACTGGAAGACGATGTATGTGCTCTGGAGAACAGTTGAGGGTCGGGGAGACAGCCTTTGCAACGGCCTATATACATAACTTTTCTATGTATAACTTAAACGATGAATGCGCTGCGGAGAGCGTTTGGTGATATACATAACTTATCAATGTATTACTGATAGACTGGGGATGCGATGTGGTGACCGTGTGATGCGATAAAGGTACACAACGTTCCTCTGTATTACTGCAAGACGGTGGATGGAAAAGAGGATCAAAACCGTGTCCATGAAAGGCGAGGTGCGAGCGAGTGCGGACGGGATCATCAAGACTCATCCAGGTATCGCCAGGATTCTTCGTAGGTGTCGCGTTTAAATCCCTCTGTAGGTAGTCTGAGGGGACGCTCGGAAGGGAGTGAGTAAGGGACGGGAAGGAGCGAGGGAATAAGTTCGTGCCTGCTGTGTATCACCTACCTTCCCTCTATTCCTCTGTCCCCATCCCCACCATTGCCATCCCCCCGAGCTGCCTTCTCTTCCTGTCTCGCGTCTGTTCTCCGTTGCTGCCTCAACCCTGAACCAATGACCCGCTGAAGGTTGTGTGTTATCAGTCATGTCGCCTCGTGTGTGATTCAGTGCGTGGCTCGCCCAAGAAACACCAGGTGAAGGTCTGCAGAAATGGATGTGTGTGTGTGTGTGTGTGTGTGTGTGTGTGTGTGTGTGTGTGTGTGTGTGTGTGTGTGTGTGTGTCTCTCTCTCTCTCTCTCTCTCTCTCTCTCTCTCTCATTCCTTAAGCCACTCACGTCTCCTCTCCGTCAGTCCACAAGGCGCAGGTCTAAGGTGTCTTGAGGCGAGCGAAACAATGCGAGTCTCTCCTCCGTAGGTCTGGCTGGGTCTCGTCACACGCTGCCTGTTTTTTTCCTAGATGTGTTGGCTTTTTTTTTTTTTTTTGTCTCCATTCGTTTTATAGTTTCAATGGGAAGGAACACGTATACCTACTGCGTATCCCCCCCTCCTCCTCCTCCCTCCCCCTCCTCTATGTGGCTGTTGACTGTCACGCCCCACTTTTTTTTCTTGTTTTTGTTTCTCACGCTTCATTTTTTTTTTTTCTTGTGTTTGTTCTCTCTCTCTCTCTCTCTCTCTCTCTCTCTCTCTCTCTCTCTCTCTCTCTCTCTCTCTCTCTCTCTCTCTCTCTCTCTCTCTCTCTCTCTCTCTCTGTAACAACAACAAAAACTAATTACTTGTAGACGCAACCCCTCCCCCCCTCACCCCCTCCTCCCCTCTGTTCAGTCCTGACAACACTGCACCTAAAATTGAACCAATCTCTGCAACACAGGGAAGCGAACCACAAGTAACACAGCGGGGTAGTGGGTCCAGGGGATGGGGAGGGGGGGAGAGGGGGAACAGGAACGGGGTATTAGGTGTGGGGCTGCTGCAGGGGCCTGGGGCTGCGTGATGGAGGACGGGATGGTGTGTGTGTGTATGTGTGTGTGTGTGTGTGCTTGATTGGGCAGGCGGTGATAGTGGTCGTCACGTGCATGTGGTGTGGGCGGGGTCCCAAGTTCAAGTCCCTCCGCCTATACTCACTATTCTCAGCCATCGCCGCGCGGCTGAAGATCACCCACACACATGCCGTTTATCAACCTTACCCTCGGTCAATACTGTTATCGAAGCACCAGGCAACAGCATGAACCCAAGGAGCTAAACACACCCAACGTCACGCTAGAAAACTATCCATCGCTAACGGGCCGGGGCAGACCACCACCACCACCACCAGTACCCTTGATCCATCCCACAAGCGCAATGAGGAGAGCAACAATAGGGTAACGGGCGGGTGGGTGGGTATCCTCTGGGTCTAAAGTGTGACTAAATGTGTCCTTCTTGCGTGGCTAATTTGATGTTTTGTTTTGTCTATGTCTTTCCTTTCGTATTGGCCAGAGTTTCAGCCCTCATATGTGTGTGGGGGAGGGAGGGGGGAGTGTGCGTGTGCGCGTGGGTAGAGGATAGAGCGGGGTGTTTGCTGGACAGTGGTATGCAGTCCCCCTCTTCCTCCTCGCATACCTCAACGCCCGCTGCACCTCGCCACGGCAGGAGATACACAGGGCGGTAGACAGACACACAGGGCGGCAGACAGATACACAGGGCGGTAGACAGACACAGGGCGGCAGACAGATACACAGGGCGGTAGATGGATACACAGATAGACACACAGACAGACTAATTAAGCCATAGCACACAAAAGTACGGTATTTGCATAGTGGCGGTTAGCGGCGGTGACCTAACAATATTTAGAGTAAGTCAACAGTGAATGCACGTCGTTCTACAGAGCGAGGAGGAGGAGGAGGAAGAGGATGACGTAGAGGAAGAGGAAAAGGAAATGGGAGGGAAAGAGGAATATTAAGTGTAGGAGGAGGACGACGAGGAGGGAAATATAATAAGACGAAAATAAAAAGAAAAATAATAATGGTTACGCCAAGAATGAATATGATAAGAGAAAGGGCAAGATGGATTACGCTTCCCGGCAACAACCCAAAAGAAGGAGGGAAGGAGAGGGAAAGAGGGGGAGAGAAAAAAAAAAGGCCAGGTTGACCCTAATATGGGCCCCTTTTTTACCAGCCTCGCCGGGGCCGCGGAAGATCCAACCAGCCACCGCCCGACCGCGCAGGTGTTGCTGTGCGTATACCGGAGTGTTGCACGTGACCTGACTCCAACTCCCCGCCCACTACCGCCCTTTCCACCTCCCAGCTCCAGCCCCGTCCCCGCCCGTAAACCTCGTAGATATAGATAAGGATGATAATGATGGTGGTGGTGATAGGGATTGGTATGATGATGGTGAAGAGGAGGATTGGTAAAGGAACAGGAACAAAATGATGGCAAGTAGGAGTAGATGATGATGATAATGGTGGTTAGAAGTAGATAGGTATGGTAATGAAGAGCAGGAGGAAAAAGTATGAAAAAGATGGGGATGGTAATGAGCTGAAGGAGGGGGAGAGAGGAGAAGAATTGAAGATTTGGAGAAGAAGAATGGAGTAAGCTAAACATCAGGATAGTACAACACACAAGAACGTCTCAAACACCGCCGCTTGATATGAATTATGTTGTGATAACCCTGAGACAAACTTTATATGACTCACCGTACAAAAGAGTGAACGGCCAAGACGATGAGACACAGGAGGACGAGACTGAGGAAGGCCGAGAGTGACGTTATGCAGTCTCGTTTTGTGGCTATGAAGCGTCGTTTTCTGAGGGATGGAGAAACAAGAAGAAAAAAAATAGAAATACATGGTTTAGGCCGGTAATGGTTGCGTAACGAAGTAGCTGGGAAAGGAGTAATGTTTGTTCTACGATTCGTATACGCACCGTTATTGTTCGTTATGTAAAAAAAAAATTGACGGAGGTAAAAAAATAAGTCTGAATAAGAATGTCTTCAGTTCATTTTTTATACCTCGACGTATTTATTTTTCACCTGTTGATGGAAAAGCGTAAAGGGGCTATTACACTGGGCAAGTTTTCCGTGGATCTTCAGTCAAACCACGATTTCCGCTGGCGTGGTTCTCATATTTCCGTGGTTTTCTGACGAGTCCACGATCTTCCCAAGTTGCGGTAGAGTGCCATGAAGGTAGGCGGTGGCTGAACAGATAGCAAGACGGCGCCGCGTTCAGGAGGACGCGAGTTCAATCCCCGACCGGTGCCACCAAGTTGGGATTTTTCAGCCGCCGCCGAGTGGCTTAAAACTACCCACATGCTGTCCAGAAGACCACCTATGAACCCGGACTCTAGATTCTAGGATTAAAGAGAGCTCCGGGAGGGCAGCATGAGCCAATGCAAGATGGCGCCACTATAAACACTCGCCTGCGCCAGAACGGGCTGGGCCGACCATCAGGACCCACCGGGAAGAAACCTTAGACCGACCATCAGGATCCACCGGGAAGAAGCCTACCGGCGCAATAGGCCAAGACGTAAAAAAAATATAAAAAAAATAAAAATAAAAATATAAATAAATAAATAAATAGATAAATAAAACATCATCATCATCATCAGCAGCAGTAACAATAAACAAATGAGAACCACGCTAGCAGGAGCTTTGTACGTGGCTGTGATGTCAGTCGTTTCTAACACTACGAGGTCGGTATGATTAGACACTTTCGCTTCTCACATCAACTATTTCTAAAGGTCAAAGAGGGATCAATCGGTTTCTAATGAGTGTTTCTTTAAAGTCACGGTGCAGAAGAAGGGTCAAACTACCACCAGGGTAAAAAAACTGCTACTGGAAATGCTCAAAACTCCTACGAAAGCCTTGTCAAATATGTTAACTTGGTCGACGAAATGTCTAGGAATACGGCCCTTGAGAGTTACAGATACTTCATTCTGCGCGAGTTTAAATCAGCATTGGTTTGCAAGAACGCGACGTAAAAAATAAAATAATAAAATAAAATAAAATAAAATCCAATATATTTAGAATGAAAAACAGTAGAATAGAACTGAACAGATGAAATAAAATAAAATAGAAAATAATAGAAAACAGATACCTCATTCTGCGCTAGTTTAAATCACGCGCTTTGATTTGCCACAACGCGGTGTAAAGAAAAAATAACAATCCAACCTAACCAGTTCCTTACACGTTTTGCTGATGTTAACGCGAGTAAAATCCCTCGACTTAAAAATATCTATATATAATCATTCTTAAAATACGCGAAACTTCCTCTACGCAGTCTTACGCGAAACTCCCTCTACTCAGACATACGCGAAACTTCCTCTACGCAGACCTACGCGAAACTTCCTCTACGCAGCCTTACGCGAAACTTCCTCTACGCAGCCTTACGCGAAACTACCTCTACGCAACCTTACGCGAAACTTCCTCTACGCAGCCTTACGCGAAACTTCCTCTACGCAGCCTTACGCGAAACTTCCTCTACGCAACCTTACGCGAAACTTCCTCTACGCAGTCTTACGCGAAACTTCCTCTACGCAGACCTACGCGAAACTTCCTCTACGCAGCCTTACGCGAAACTTCCTCTACGCAGCCTTACGCGAAACTTCCTCTACGCAGCCTTACGCGAAACTACCTCTACGCAACCTTACGCGAAACTTCCTTTACTCAGACCTACGCGAACCTTCCTCTACGCAGACCTACGCGAAACTTCCTCTACGCAGCCTTACGCGAAACTACTTCTACGCAGCCTTTCGCGAAACTTCCTCTACGCAGCCTTACGCGAAACTTCCTCTACGCAGCGTCTTAAGAAAAATTATTAGCGCGTAAAACGAGAGAGAGAGAGAGAGAGAGAGAGAGAGAGAGAGAGAGAGAGAGAGAGAGAGAGAGAGAGAGAGAGAGAGAGAGAGAGAGAGAGAGAGAGAGACTATAGGGATGCTCGTTCACTATAATTAACCCCTTGATCTCACTTCATACATCTATAGAGGGGGGAGAAGGGGGGGGGGAGGGGGGGAGCACACGTGTCGGTGTACTATACGCGCAGTAACAGGTGTGTGGCGACGCAGATGTGTGGCCTCAGGTGTGGAGGGAGGCTGTCTACTGCTTACATTGTGACGTCTCTCTCTCTCTCTCTCTCTCTCTCTCTCTCTCTCTCTCTCTCATTTAGTATCATTTATCGATATTTTACTTTGATTCAACGGTTGCGAGCAGTACTTAAGGCGGGGATAAGCTGGACTATTCATATGGTCCTACGTCTTCTTATTAAAGCTCATAAAACTCCACCATTACCTTATACTAAACGCCGAGTCTGTCTGTCTGCGCTAAAATGACAACTGAGGAACCTCGCCGCTGTACGATAATCTGTGTGCGTTAAAAAAGACAAACTAAGAAACCTTGCCTGTGTACGATAACTGACGGCAAGAACAAGAATATGCACCACCATCATCAGTCAAAGCTTCGACTTACAAGAACAATCAAGGCGTGTTTAGCTAACCGCTCGACTCTCGGCAAGGTACTTACGGGCGCACACACAGACAGACGGCCACACGAATGATAATAAGAGGCTTGTAATGCGTGTGTAAGTATGCTTAGCGGCAGGACTGAAGGGCCGGGGCAGGGGCAGGGGCCGGGGGTGTCGCGGCGCTGACCCAAAGAGGCGAGGGATGGACGCCGCTCATTGTTATGTTAATCGCGGCAGCTCCGACGTCACTGCGCATTCATTAATCTGATCATTAATCTAATACTCATGCACAGACTCTCTCTCTCTCTCTCTCTCTCTCTCTCTCTCTCTCTCTCTCTCTCTCTCTCTCTCTCTCTCTCTCTTATCGTTCCTCGTTTGTACTGCCGACTTTATTATTTTTTCTTCATGAGCGACCTAGTAACGTGTTCATTTCTGGAAGACATTCATTCTTAAAACCGAGAAAAGTTCATTAAGTTATAAATAGCAAAGTTCCTCCTTGCTGACTGCCAGATATTTATGTACCGTTTACTCGCAGACGGCCGGATGGCATCACCCTGCACTCTCAGCTTGTGTTTATTAGGAGTGCGCTCATGATCGCATGGGATCTTCCTGACGTGTAAGCCGTGAATTGCTTGTGTCCTTGTTTGTCACCTAGGAAAGTTGTGTGCGTCTGCGAGAGAGAGAGAGAGAGAGAGAGAGAGAGAGAGAGAGAGAGAGAGAGAGAGAGAGAGAGAGAGAGAGAGAGAGAGAGAGAGAGAGAGAGAGAGAGAGAGTACCGCCGTTTTGTCGTTCCGTGTTGAGGGAAGAAGACCCGCGTTGTGGAGGCTTTTGACCCCAACACCACCAAAGGCAGACAAGGTCACAGGTGGCCTGGAGATAATTGGCAGGTGTGGAAGCAGGTGTCCGGAGTCAAAAGCGTATGCGCACCGCTGTTTCTGTTCCTCGTGGCTTACGCTCCTTCTCTCCTGACCATATAACGCGGGGTGGGCGTGTTGGTCGAGGGGTTTTCACTGCCCCCTCCCGCTGGGCTCCCGGGTTATGGCCTGCCCGCCCGGCTATCCTGGTGTTCTGTTTTGCATGTAGTGAGTGAGTAAGCTCTTGTTGCCTGGAGACGTGGTGTAGGTGTGTGTGTGTCTGCGTTTCTTCAAGGGCGTTGCAATGTCTACTCTCTCCTCTGTACCCCTCTTTACTTCATTACTATAGTTTTTTTTACCTCTACAGAGTCATTTTCATAGGTACTTATTTTCTGGTATAGCGAAGGGCTGAGGTGTTTATGATTTCTTCTTTGTGGCCCTTCACTTAATTTCTACTTTAACCTCTTTTTCTTTTCGCTACTGTCATTTTTAAAGCTAATCATTTCCTGGTGTAGCGAGGGAGTAAGGTGTCCATGAGTACTCGTCAGTCGTATTGGAAGTCATGTAGAGAGAGTAACGCTGTCTTGTCTCTCTCCTGTCGAATACTAAGCAACGTTGAGCAAGTAGAATCTGATGCATTGTTACGTTACCTCAATTGCACCTGGTAGCCATGACGCCTTGTATCTTGGCAGAGCGTAGCATGTTTGTTCTTATTTACATTGTATCTCGAGCGGCACACAACTCAAGCCTTGGTCGTGGATCACAGAATTATATACATAGAGGGTTCCCAGAGCCTGGATTTTGAAGCAACTGGCGGCCATCTTAGGATGACGGATGGCGAGACAGAGAGAAATTTAACATCACATAGTTATGTTTGCTACTGCCACTGTATATAACTCTGTGGTCGTGGATGCTAGGGGCCTTAAGGGACGGGAGTTGGCTCAGACCGATCTCGCCATCTGCTGCGAATGTGGCCGCTGCATCAGATACGCCTCCTTCCTTTGTCCTGGAACAGCCAAGCACGGGGAAGGACTGATTGCGCAACGTCGCCTTCATAATCGTATTGCAATGCTTAGCCGGGGCCTGCAGAAGCGTCACGAGCGGCCAATCTTCTTTGATATTGCACCACATTTTAGGGTATCTGAGCAGGTTGTTGGTAGTTTCACTTGAATAAATGTGTGTGTGTGTGTGTGTGTGTGTGTGTGTGTGTGTGTGTGTGTGTGTGTGTGTGTGTGTTCCCGCGAAATCTGTTTGTCATTAATTATATTATGTACGAGTATATACCACTTTTTTGCCCCACGCACAAAACGAGTATTTTCATGAACTATCCATTTCCTGATGTTCAAACGGCCTCGATAGCCTTCCTACACCCACCAGGAGGGGAAAAGAACAAAGTCCTTGGGAAAGAGGAAATGATGAGGGTTCGCGAAGCTCATCAACCTCATAAAACATGATTTTTTTCCTAGACCACTTGATTTGTTTTCCCTCTACCTATGACTCACTTCAAAATCATCTGCAAAATGGTCATGTGCTAGATTTTCGTTTTCCATTAACCCAAATCAAGCAGTTATTCACGCAGTCCGTAACTCTGTCGGTCACTCCATACCATCATCACCATCATCCTTATATTAACATTCTTCATATGATACCCAAGGAACGTAGTAAAGTTCCCTTCCTCGTAAACAAAAACTAATTCAAGCCAGCCAGTCCATTCAGCAATTAGCCACTCTGTATCATCATCATTATCATCATCCTCAGCATTCCTCTCGCGCTGACTCCTTTCCTCTTGTGTCCCCAGGGCGAGATGACATGTCGCCGCCCTCATCGCTGAGTAACTACGGTGCCGACTCCTACGGCGACCTGAAGAAGAAGAAAGGCCCCATCCCGCGCCAGCAGGAGGAGTTGTGTCTGGTGTGCGGCGACAGGGCATCGGGCTACCACTACAACGCCCTCACCTGCGAAGGATGCAAAGGTACATACAGAAGCTCCTGTAGTAGTAGTAGTAGTAGTAGTAGGAGGAGGAGGAGGAGGGAAAAAGATGATTGAGGAACATTAAAGTAGATGGTGAAAGGTGGAAAGATGAAAAGGAGGAGGAAAAGAGGGAAGTTTGACGTGAAAAAGATGATAGAAGAACATAGAGGTAGAGGGTAACAAGTGGAAAGATAAGGAGGAATAGGAGGAGAAGGTAGGGAAGGGAAAAAGATGATAGAGAAGCATAAAGGAAAGATGAAAAGGAGGAGGAGGAGGAGGAGTATGGAAGGGAAAAAGGCGATGAGGAGGTGTAACAACAGCAGTAGATATTGATGTGGCGGTGTAAATATGCACCTGGAGGGTCGATTCTGTGGCCCAGTGATCAGCTGTCTATGGGTACGTCTGGGGTTCGTTATTAAGGGCCGAGACCCCCTCTGGCCCGGCCTATCTCACGCCACTCAGGGTATAGGCAGCCGATTGGAGGCGATAAGGTGGCGATAGCGCTGCGCCGACACGGGGAGGACGATAAATGAAGCACGACTCTGATTAGCCAATATGCACCCTTGTGTTTAGATAAAATCCCGACACAAACACTTGCTATCGGTGTGGTTGACCTCATTCTACTCATTTCTTGGCATTCTCTCGTGTATGCTTTATTCATTTACCGATCTGCGTGTTTATTCCGTAATGTCAATGTCCTGCTTTGTATGCATGACGAAATCTGACGCCGAGAACACACTATCACTAATGTTATCATTATTTTATTATTATTATTATTATTATTATTATTATTATTATTATTATTATTATTATTACGTAGTAGTAGTAGTTGTAGTTGTTGTTGTTGTTGTTGTAGTACCGTAGTAGTTTTTTGTTGTATTGAGTGAAGATGAAACAGCATATTCCGTAAAAGACTCAAACGTGAAAACAAGGCAATGAATATCAACAATTTGCCGTAAAATGTAATTATAGGTGAAGTTGGAGGAATACGCTATAACTGCGCCTGGCTACGGTGCTCATTTCCGTCGCATTGGCCCCTCGAGCCTGTGGTGGGTATGAACCCTTTTTTCCCGGGACACAGGGCCGGTGTAACATCTGGGGTACCACAGTTTATCTTCCTCACATTTCCCCAGGTACTCATTTATCGACTAGCCCGCAAGGGAGAATGAACAGCTGGGTAAGCTGCACGCCGACTGCCCGGGTCGGGATTCGAACTACGGTCCGCGGATTCATAGCTAGTCACGCTAACCACTGCACCTATGATACGTAATAAAGGCAACATATAGAATAAAAAGCCAAGCTGAAGGGATAAGTAAGGAGAGTGTTTCCTGTGTCACCGTTTACATTCCTCATAACTCAACAAAACAGGAGCGTAGGTGGAGCGCCACGCAACTTTTCATGGGTAGCCGTGCGTACGTGTCCGTCTGCCCTACTTAGGCCACTCAGACGAGAGGGAACACACACACACACACACACACACACACACGAATAACATTTTCCTCCAATTCCCTGTGTCTAATGTCAGGAAGTAAGTCAAGCAATAAATAAACCTAAACAATCAAACCATCAGAGCCAGCTATCTCGCGTGCTGGAAGACACGTAACAGGTGAAATAACTCGCCAGGTAGCCGTTGGGAAAATGCGGCAGCCTCTCTATTAGACAATCAGTTGGAACTCCCTGATAAAGGTCTACTTACTCCATTGGGAGAGAGCAAAGGTCCGTTTAGAAATGTGCTTTGTCCATTTTTTCATTTTTTTCAACGAGCTCTCGATCAAACCCCACAGGTATTACTGAGTGTTGTCTTTTCCTTCAGGTTTCTTCCGGAGATCCATCACGAAGAATGCCGTGTACCAGTGTAAATATGGCAACAACTGTGAGATGGATATGTACATGCGGCGCAAGTGTCAAGAGTGTCGCCTCAAAAAGTGTCTCAACGTGGGCATGCGGCCAGAATGTAAGTGGATGCGGAAAACTGAGCTATTGAATATGACGCAACTTACCCCTCACTGCATACTTACTGTCAAATTGAGGTTCACATTTGATGGATATTTAAAGATCTTGTTTTGTACTTCAGACAAAGATTCACATACATTTTTTTTTTGTGTTGTAGATTGATCAATTTAATGTCAGGTAAATCAGTGTCTGGAACATGCTGAGATGGTTCCTACATCGTAAATCTTAATTTGTAAACTATTTTATCTTAGTAAGTAGCAGTAAGTAGCCGGCTTTTTTTTTTTTTTTTTTCATTGTTTTCTTTTTTTATGCCCTTGCACTGTCTCCTCTGCTGTAATAATAATATAAAAAATAATAAAAAAAATCATAAACAAAGTATGGCAGTAGGCATATTGCTAAGACGTAAACCTTGCAAACCTAACATCTTATTACTGATCCCCAGGTGTTGTGCCCGAGTCTCAGTGCCAGGTGAAGAGAGAACAGAAAAAGGCACGAGACAAGGACAAAAAGGATTACCCGAGCCTAGGGTCCCCTATAGCCGAGGACAAGGCTGGCCCCATTAGTCCAGTGAGTAAAGATGTAAGCAAGAATGGTGGTTTTTCATACTTCAATTCCTTTCATCCATTTTCCCTACATCTTTATAATTCTTGTCGGTTCAAATTTTACTTTCAACATACTTGTCATTCTACAGCGTACTTTTTCCTTTTTTAGTAACTATTTCTGTCATCTGTAAGTGCTCTGCCTATTTTTTGTCTATCTGTATCTATCTAGCAATGAATATGATCGCCCATTTGTAGATGGCCACGCAACACCTTCTTCAGTCTTCATGTTGCTTTACCCAAACACTTGACACTCAGACTATGTGATACTACTGCCATAAATTTATTTCCCAAATCATAATCTGTGCCATTCTTTCATTATGTAAATACCCTTGGCAGCTCATTATTCTCTGTATTCAACACATCCTGCACTACTTCCCTCCTCATCCTGTAAATCCTTCTTACTCAACCGATGTGTGTTTGTGTGTGTAAAAATGAAAATCAGTTAGAGATATGTAAGTATATATTTATCAAAGATGCAAGAGTGATGCTTTTTTTTTATTTTTTTTTTTATTTTACAAACTTGACATAGGTGCATCATGGTGAGAGTGTGGCAGCCATATCCAAATAGGAAACTTCGACAATGAATAAAGCATTAATTCATCCAGGATTTTCAACCCACTTGTTATTATTTATTTAACCAAAAGACAAAATGATCAGGTGTGATTGGTATTCTCAAAATTAATGTGCTACGTTTAAAAATCGGCATTTACAAAATTACTTTATTTCAGTGTAAATCCAAAGGTCCATCAACTGCGTGTGCTATGCAGTTCAAAAATCTTGTTGACAGCTCTAGCAACGTTCAGTCTCCTGTAAGTAATATTTGACCCCGACTCCAAAATTGTTTGAATATTGGCAATTCATTTATTGAGAAGGAAAATCCTGTGATCTTTACCATTTCTTTCAGGCCATCATGGAACAATCATTCATTCATGTTGATGCAAGCACACGGTACATCTCAGGGGACTGATGTATGAAACTAAGTAAACATGTCAGAAAGCTAAATATTTCAGATGACTGATCACTCTGTCCGAGTTTCATATCAACAAGTTATTTATGCAGAGCGCATTTTAAGCCATGTATATAGTTTACCTATGCCTTCACATACATAACTGTTCATCATGACAGGCTTGAATATAATGGGATTTGTAATTGTTGTATTCAGGCTAAGCAGTTTGTTGCTGGGTCATGGTGGATTTATCCCACTGATATTCATGACTTCCTTAAACATACTTTACACATGAAAAAATAAATAGTACATTTTATCTGCTCTTCCAAACACTGATGCTTTATACATATACACATTATACAAGTACTGATGAAGTACAATGCAAATGAAGAACTAATTATAAGGAGCGTTAAAATAAAAAAATAAAAAAAACTGTGGAATGGGGAAACCTCTAGTACGATCATAATATGGTTGATTTATGATAAAAAAAATAAAAAAAAGATAAGCAGAAAAATGGAATATTTTGCTTTGAGATTGATTTAGTATATGGATATTTTTTCACAAGCTACTGAAAATTCTATTCACTAGAGTCATATGTAGGTTGGAAAATGGAGTTCAATGTGTCTGATTGTTGTAAGACGAAGGTGTGTTTCAGGAAAGGGTGCGCCTAACAGTGCATCTCACCTTGAAGGGAGACTAGATTGAAAAGGGTGACAGAGGTGGGCTTGTCAACACCCCAGAAGGGAGTCTCTTTTATAAGTGTGGAATAGGATTGGTGTTATTAGTGTCAAGTTTTATACTCATATGAAGTTCCAAATCAGGTCTTGTATGTATAAGCCTCATAGATTATATTCTGCTGTACCATGTCAGGTTACCACCAAAATTATTTCTTATACTTTGATTGATAAAAAGACCAATAAATTTATAAACCCAAAAGCTTTAAATTTCAGGACTAACTTTTAAACTGATATAGGCATTAGTAGTATTGCCAAAAAAATTACACAGAGGGTTTGATCTACAAATTGTAAAATATACATTGAGGCTTTTTTTTATTTTACAAAACTACATGATTGTTGGCAACTAAATTTGGTGGTACTGCAAGTCTAATACATGGTTGAGCAAGTCTGTATCTCCTTCCAAAGACTTCCATTTCTTAACTGCATGATTCTTGCCCCCAGATGTCAGCCATGCAGCGGACAACCACCAAGCCACTCACGCGGGAGCAGGAGGAGCTGATCAATACTCTAGTCTACTACCAAGAAGAGTTTGAACAGCCAACTGAAGCGGATATAAAGAAGATCAGAGTAAGTGCATCCACTTTCTTTTGTAATGGCATCACCTAATTTTTATTGCATACTTGCAAGTGAGAAGTCAAGGAGAGAGGGAGAGAGACAGCAAGACAGACACAGATGACGCAGACATAGTTAAGGAAAATCAATTTGTTTAAAGCAATTCTTATCCTCAAAGTTAATGTCTGCACTCATATATAAATTATAGGAATGTTTCTTATATGCAGGCTTATCTTTCCCACACGTTGACATCTTTCAATTCTTCAAATGTAGCTTTTAGTCAAGATGATAATAGCTACATGCCTCTGTTCAGAAGTAATGTAAATGATTTTGATCATATCCCAGGGTAATACGAGACATCATGTTACAGTTAAAACCCCCCGTTTCTTTCTGTACTTGTTTTGTTACCAACGTTTGCTTAAAATGTATTTATGATATATAAATTTTCAGCCTAATGGCTGCCATAAGTGAATAAACCAGTTATTATTATTAATAATATTCTGATGGGAGCTCCCCTGTTCCAACCACACAAAGAAAGCTAACAGAGTTGTGGATAGATAAAGAAAACCTGCTGTTTTCAGGTTTTTACACTAAAAATCTGCATCATACATACACAAAATTGAATAAGTACCCACATGATGTATCAGTGATAGGAAAATTATGAAATAAGGATGATAATATAATTAGTTGGGGAGATTTTTCTGCATTGCCTTTTAAAAGTATGCAGTGACAAGCATGGCACTCTATACAACAACAAAACTTGTTTGTGTCAGTAAACAGTCAGATATAAATGTTCAAACTAGTGTGAATCACTAATGAAATGAGGGAGGCAAAGGAAAGTTATTTACCGTTTCGTTAGATTCTCATCAAGCGCAAATGGACATCAGAAAGCAAAGTATTTGTATTTTCAATAGTTATTCCAAAGTATCAGTGCTCTTAACACTAATGCTTCATACAGCTGTAGAATATTCAGTTGTTCTACAATAAGGTTTTCTTTAACCAAGTGAACCCCATTTTCAATGTTACGAGAACTTTGAAGAAAAAAAAGTCCATCATATCAGCTCAACATTCAACAAATTGAAAGTTTGCAAATCAATCCCTTCAGAAATAAAGGACATTAAGTGACCTATGGCTCATTTAGATGAAGCCATACAGCCTACAAGCTTGGAGATCTTGAGAGAGGGTGACCAGACTAAGACCAAGACCAAAATATAATTTCAACAAAGCATTTAAAGTATTTTTTGGTAATTTTTAAGTAATTTTAAGTCACTGTAATCACTAAGTCTTTGTAAGTTATTTTCAGTTACTTTAAGACATTATAAGTCTTTGTGTTTTCATGAGCTTAGGCAGACCCAAGAATGCATCTACATTGAGCCCATTATATACAGGAATTGTTTACAATATTGCAATTTATGATCCATCTTCAGGAATGTAACTCGTCTATAAATTGAGGGAGACCTGTATTAAGTTTTGCCACATGCCTGCTCTTTAAATTTGATATGGCCATATTAGCTGCTAAACTTTTATACCTGCAGCATACTGAACACTTGAAATGTTTACAATGCATAGCAAATATATGTTAGCTTTATTATAGTAACTCCCAAATAGCTATAGGTAATATGTCAACCCTGCTGATAAAGGTATCAAAACTAAACTTTGAGTCGGCATGAAGGATGATATTACCTGGGGGGGAAAAAAAAATAAAAGACTGCAGCTTGAATAATATTCATATATATATTCACATACACAAAAAAACCTTACTTTATTGTGACTATTTTTCAAAGGTGCCATTACATTTTACTTGACTCATTAAATACGTTTATTTATATTGAAGGGGGAACTCTAGGTGAGCTACTTCATGAATTACTGACTTGCTTTTTTAATACAAATTACAGTGAAGGATTCCAGCCAAAACCTATTCCATAGTATATACCATTCAGTGGACAGAAACATACAAATAAATAAGTAAATAAATGAAAGCCTAGTGATTTATCATATAATATAAATATATGACCCATACATCTTGTCTATCCACATGACTTTTCCTAGTGTCTTGCAGCCTGAAAGTAATAGCAATGCGATTGATGTTAGCCAATAATTGTGCCTGAATGAGAGGTGAACAAAACAGATGTGATCAAAGTTTAGCTCTCCTCCAAAACCAACCATCCTCAACCATGACACTTTTGCAGCTTTTAATGCAAAGCCAAGCATGATGTGTTGCTCTCCAGCCCTATGATCAGCTTTATATTTCATGCAGCATGCTGGTTAGAAAAAGAATAATATTGAGCATGAATGGAAATGCAGTACAGTTGTGAGAAGACACACAACAATTGGCCCAGAGAAAAGTCATTACCTGAACATGGGATGACACCATTCCTTTGATACTTAATGAGATAAACCACCAAATGAGGCCTGGAAGGAAGAAAATGAGACCTGAAAGCAAGAAAAGAAAGGAAGCCCTTTATTGAAGGATGGACACAAACACCTCAATAATGGATAATGTTTGCAATTCATTGTCAACACAAACAAAATCTTTTAAAAACAGGACATATTTGTAAGGATATAGAAACAAAATATAAATCTAAGAAGCTTCTATATCAACTTATTTATATAGAACATTCTACTTTCAGTGGCTTAGAGTAATAGGCACCAACCTCAGTTTGCAAAAGCTTAAATGACAAATATTCCAATTTACTGAAAAAAAAAATGTAAATATGGAGTACTAATAGCAATTATTTTTGTTTAAATAATTTGCCAATTTATGAGACATTACCTCATTTGAATTTCTGTACGTTGACCTGAGAGGAAAATCATGCGTTGTCATGGCTCAGATGATACATGTAGTGTGCTGAGAATAAGTATCACCCAGTAAGGCTTTGAGCAAGCTGTGTAGACAGTAAAGGTGTCCACCTAGAGTTTCCCCTGAAGGACATTAGGTCATCACGATCATTTTTGTGCATGAACCTGTCTCATTCCGGATCTTCTGAATATTTTGTTCATGCCATTTTGTCAGTATTTATTGTTGCTGCATTGATACTTAAACCAAGGCTTCTGAAGATTTGTGTTATAAGTTAATTAATATTTTCAATAGAAATTGTAATTATTAGAATTTTGTGCCCTACGTGCATCATTATGATATACTAATTGGTTGTTATTGCCTATAAATATGTTGCTGTTTCCAGAGCACTAAATTTCTCAGTTGTTGCTCAAGTTTTGTGAATTTTCTTAAGGAGCAAAAACTGATCCCTTCTTTTCAGATGGATTTCATTATGTACTGTGAAGATGTGCATGTGTGCAGCGCCACTATAACATAGGTACCCAACATTAACCACCACACGTAGACACACCATCACTTACAAACATTTGAACTGTCGACAAACATATCTAACATGCAAACAGCAAATACTGTTCTGTATTTTGTCTTTCCTATTACTTGATCTCTTTTGGTGATTGGGACTCTTGCATGCCCTCTGCTTTCCCTCCCCGTGCATGACATTGTGAACTTTGATCTTTAACCTGGTTAATAAACTGAAGCATTTAACATATCATGGCGTAAAGATACTGTCAAATAGGATCTCAATTTAAATTTAGTTTATTGGTTCCTATTAACAGTTGTCATAACACAGTTTAGTTGTTTTTCATATTTGCATGTTAAAAAGACACCCATGAAGAAAAATCAGCTTTTCTTTCATTGTCATATGCCTTCAGTAGTTTGGATGATACCTTGTGGTCATTGAAGACTTTTTTTTTTCAAAATGTATGTTGAAATAAAAAAAAAGTTTAATGCAAAGTCAGTTAACAGTATTCTTCATACATGAGCAGAAAGCATTCAGAGCAAACCCAACCAACAGAAATCAGTAAAGGTATGAGAAGAGATAGCACCCACTGTTCCAGCGCTGATGCCTGGCTGGTGTTCAAGGGAGGGTTGACGCACAAAGAAAGTGTGCATTTATCTCGTTATTATTCTTCCTCGTATCAGCCACAGGACTGACTTGTCCAATGGTAGTAGTTTTCCATTTCATGATCATGACCACACTAATTGTGTTTTAAAGATCAGAAAATCCAGCTAAAATATGTCATTGCAAATTACAATATATTGTAAGAAGAGCTTTCCTCCACAGCTCCATTCTTATTACCATCATAAAATGGATTACTGTCAGAGTAATTTCTTGCTGCAGATTGAAGTGAAAAGTTGCATGCTTGCTTGTCTTCTACATGAAAAGTTGCCTGTTGCTTGGAGATTTTAAAAAATCATGCAGTCTAGGTATTAGCATTATTGCAGCAATAAAGGTTAATTGAAAAGAATGGCATGAACTGAAAAAAGGCACATTTATAACCATTAGTGCGGATAAGTAGACTTTTGTGGATTCTTTTTTAGTTGTCCTTCTCAATAATTTGAAGAAACCAGAAGCCACATTGAAAGTAACATTTGATTACTATATGGTTGCACAGCACCATGAGGCTTGTTTCAAGTTTCATATAATGCAAATGTAGCTGTAGATGATGGCAAAGATTTTTTCGTCAAAACACGCATAACTTACCAAGTGATGAGCCAGTATTAAAGTGAGGCTAAATATTTTCTTACTGTGATGTTCTGAACATCAGATTACAGTTTATTAGGATATACATTTTGATCACTACTTTGATGTTAGCTGAATATTTTTTATGAAAAATATTGTTTGAAAGTTAGTCTTGAAATATTAGTAAAAGTATGGGTGTGCTGTGGTGGGAGAGTTCAACATATTTAATCTATGCAGGTTGAATTTTATTCTGCTTTTCATTCATGGATTAAAAGAGGCCTTATTTGTACATATATGAACTTATTAGACCAGAACTTATTGACTCTAGACATTGAATGAAGTCCTGTGCTTTAGTCTGATATGGAGAGATCCATCACAGTTTTGAATAAAGGAACCATGTCTGCTTAGATTTGTCGACTACTTATAGAGATGAATTCAATACACCAGCTGTTTCAGTTTATTAGCCTTGTTTCTTGGACTGACCTGACCTGTAAATACACACTGGACGTAGATACAATATGTCTGAACACTCTAACCATGAGTGTTCCCTTACTTCTTGTGAATCATTTTCGGTCATTTCCTCACCAAGTGGCTTCTGTTTCCTTCCTTCAGTTTAACTTCGATGGTGAAGATACAAGTGACATGAGATTCAGGCACATAACCGAGATGACGATCCTCACAGTTCAGCTCATAGTGGAATTCTCCAAGCAACTACCAGGTTTCGCCACACTTCAACGAGAAGACCAGATTACCCTGCTCAAGGTACACAGTCCAGCAAATGAAAATGGTGGATTGATGAGCAATTTTCTTTCAGCAAGACTCATCATGATTTTTGCTTAGGGAGACTTCTTGGTTTGTGTGATCCCAGAACCCCTTGGTTATGTGTTCCAAAGGACATGACCAAGAAGTCTCCATTTCAGATGAACGTCGGAACTTCCCGTGGTGGCAGGACTACAAAGGTGAAAGTCATTCAGCTAGTAGTGTTGGTGGCCAGGACAATTGATTGCCTGTAATACCGAGTGACTAAGGAGAAACATTTTTCCCCGTTAAAATAAAAAAATTTAAGGAATCATCACAGGCCCCAGCACTACTGGAGTATAGCTTTCCCTTAACTATGTCTCCTGAAGATTACAGGAGTCATGGACTTGACTGCTTTGTAAGTCAGTGGTTCCTTTGACTCCTTCTAGGATTACGAAATAAGTGATGACGACTCGGATGCCAAGTTTAAACACATCACAGACATGACCATCCTCACAGTCCAGCTGATCGTAGAGTTCTCCAAGCGCCTGCCCGGCTTTGACACACTACTCAGAGAGGATCAGATAACACTGCTAAAGGTATTTACAGAGTAGAGATAGCACCAGCTAGAAGGTAAGTTATCATAAGGTTGTAGATACTATGAGATGTAGGAATGCCTTCTACTGACTTGAGTAAACAGTAAGGTTTGTCATTATCCACAAGTTCAGGGACTGACACACTTGCATGACACACTTCATACCATGTAGGATCCATTGCATCTCTTCATACAATATCTCTTCATGACAATATGCACTAGTACTATGCAACTGTTCAGCACTTATGGTTTATAAAATTCATTAACATGTGATGTTAATTTACACAAGAAAGTAATAAATATAAGAAAGTGCACACTATAACACATTTATGTACCAAATACAGTTCTGTTTTGTAAAGGAAACTCGTGGATTCCTTTCGTAAACCTGTGATACAAATCTACAAGCATGTTGACAGTATTACTTGTCATATTATGGAATTCAACATATAAATTTAAATATTACAGGTGGCTTTCATTTTCTGGTCAAAACTTGACTGTTTAATATTACACTAATAAAGTCCTTGACCCAAGAATTCATCAAAGATATCTATCATACAGTGCTGAAAACAACTTTCAAGTCTTTTGTCTTGTCCTCCTCTTTGCTGCTCATTGTTTGTAGATAGCCAGTAAATGACAAACACCATGTATTAGTTTGTTGTGTTTCAAATTTGTTTGCTCAGTTAAACTCCTGCCATAATATTTATTGATTTATTCTTCAAGTGATGTTTAAATAGGATATGCCCATGGAAGTTTCAATATTCACATGAATAAAGTTGAGTAAATAAATAAATGTAGGGCAGAACAAATTAAATATCTTCATATGATCCCATACAAACATGGAAGTAAAGAAGGGGAAGTGCAAATGGAAGGGAAGATCCATCCATGAAAAAAGGGTGGTGGCATCCCTGGGGTGGATGATGAAGCGGAAGGTGTTAGGGTCCCTTAGGGAGAATGAGAGAAAACAAGATGACAGAAAAGGTGTATAAGGGTAAGGCAGATACAAATAACCATCCTCAAAATAGTGAGGAAAGTTATAAAAGGTGTTAGACAAAATTTGTGTTGGAAGGGCATTATAACATGGAAGGGTTGAAGGTAAAGACTGAAAAAGCAAGACTGTTGTGGTTTTGTTGGGGAAATTCTTTTGAGCTGGTATCAATAGATATAAATATTTGGAGAACATGTGCTGTATTTGACTAATATCAGTGATGGTAAATATTCAGACTATTCGTGTTCATAAGTTCAAAAATTGCATTTTACCGTCAGTAATAATGAAAGATTTTATAGTTGGTGTGGTTCTCTTACAGGACAGGGTGTATAAAAATATATATATATTTATGTACAATATCCACAATTGTTATATTTTTTTGGAATATGTTCCAATTACTAGACATGGCAGGAATAATTTCTATGTACTGTAGTGTTCATCTGTATTGCGTACGGTGGTGGTTTCCCTGATTGCATTTTCAAAAATGGGTAGTTTTCTCCTTGAGTTGAGTGTGCCCATTTATTGCTATGAAACTCTCAGCCTATTGACTCTTTACATGTTTGGCATGGTAATAGAACTCTTCTTGAATTTAATGCAGCACATAACTTTTCAATCAAAATTTCTGAAAAAATAAGCATTTTAAGTTGTCATATATCCATGAATTCCTTTGTACATTGATGTTGACTAAAAAAATGTGCACCTTGTAATTAGTGTCATCTTGCTTTGCAGGCTTGTTCATCAGAGGTAATGATGCTTCGAGCAGCCCGGCGTTATGATTCCAAGACAGATTGCATTGTGTTTGGAAACAGCTTCCCCTACACACAAGCCTCCTATGCACTAGCTGGCTTGGGAGATTCAGCAGAGGTACTCTTCCGTTTCTGCCGTAGCCTTTGTAAAATGAAGGTGGACAACGCAGAGTATGCACTACTAGCTGCCATAGCTATTTTCTCAGGTGAGTTTATTGATAAAGATGTGAAGGTTCAAGATAGTATTTGTAGGCTTGAGAGATCCCTTATTCAGTATACAGTGGGGCCCTGTGTCTAGCGATAATAAGACTGAAGAAAATGTTGCTAGTTTGGGGCAAACTGTAGTAAAAAAAAAAAAAAAAAAAAAAAAAAAAAACATAAGTTGCCTACTTTTGCCATACTTCACCTGCTTATAAAAACTACACCTAGTTACATATATATATATATATATATATATATATATATATATATATATATATATATATATATATATATATATATATATAGATATATATATATAAATAAAAGGAAAGGCAACAAAAACTTGCCATTAAATGCTTTGAATGTGCTCTATACTGAAAAAAGAAGTTGGAAGTGCATTGGCTTACCAAGAGCCTGCACCACCACCACCACTATCATCACTGCCCCCTCCACAGGCAGCCAGACTTGCAGCAGACCCCTTGGCAATTCACTCCTCGTGTATTGCAGTTGACCTGTTAGACACAGTGTTGTGCAATGTAAAGCAATGGTGCTAATAAGTTGTACCAGTGTGGTGGTGTTAGCCAAAGGCCCCACCAAGTAGTCATTTGGGGGATTGTGCAGTCACAGGGTAGGAGTTTGTAAATGAAGCAGATATGAGTGTGGCCAGTGTCACCTCTTCTACATCTTCTTACTTCTGCAAATGTATTATTCAACTATGATTGCTGTGTGGGATGCTAAATTATTGTGCTCAGCAAATCCACTGACCAATTAGGCTCCCCCTTCCAACCTTCAAGGAGTTGTGTGACAGATGAATGAACTGAATGCACTGATGCCAGCAGGTCATGATCACTGAACTCAGTAGAGTTCTCAGGGTTAACAGAGCTGAGCAGAGCAACAGGGGCAGCATCACACACCTGTGTTCAGTACACTTTTTAGGCGCACAACTCCCCACGGGTCGGGAGGGGGGTGGGGGGAGCCAAACAGGGTAATGGATAAGCAGAACACAACAAAATGGCATCCTACACAGCAGCTCCCTCACAATAGTCCCTCAGCAGCTCTTACAGGTGACCATTTACCAGAAATAGCAATCATGGTTGAATGAAACATTTGTAGTAGTTAAAGAGATGCACAACGAGGTGACATTGGCCACACTAAACTACGTCACTTGCTTGGTTTACAAACTCGCCTGCCACCCCGCCCACACAACCCCCCAAACACAGCTTGGCAGGGCATCTCACTAACGAAGCCATCTTGTAACAGCTTATTAGCTCCATTATGTAACATTGCACAATGTTTCATGGCTAACAACACCCACTGTAACGAATCCTTGGGCCATTGTGACGCACCACTCATTCCTCCCAGCCAATGGGGATATTTTCACTAGTGCTGCTGCTTTGCTTGTTAGTTCTGAAACTCAGGAATGTTTTTTTTTCTATCGCTTGACTTGAAATCGCTAGTCAGAAAAACTAGTCACAGGGCCACACTGTAGTCAGATTTGCTGAAAGGCTCTATTCAAGTTTCTATTCATTGAAATTTATTTCTGTGGACTGTTTCAAACTCTAATGGCTTTAGGATGCCATAGGTTCATGTATCACAAATAAAATCAGTGTAAACTGGACAGCCATTATTCATATTATAATTGCCCCATCAGTATTTATTTGTGAAAATGTTGGCATGCTAATTTACTAAATGTTTAATATAATTTATCTGTTGTATCAAGTTGTTTAAATAATATGGTGCAAAACTCCCATACCACCATTTTTTTTTTAAATTATCATTAATTAATGTTATTCATGAAGTTTTATCTTCTTTACAGAGAGGCCAAACCTAAAAGAACTCAAAAAGGTGGAAAAACTTCAGGAAATCTACCTTGAAGCATTGAAGTCTTATGTAGAGAATCGACGACTGCCTCGGTCTCACATGGTGTTTGCGAAGTTGCTTAATATCCTCACAGAGTTGCGGACCCTTGGAAATATTAACTCAGAGATGTGCTTCTCCCTCACATTCAAGAACAAAAGACTCCCACCCTTCCTGGCTGAGATCTGGGATGTTTCTGGATACTGAGCCTCAGCCACCTCCCGGGTGCCATATTACCGAGGTAAAATGTTGGCGCAAGAAGGTTGTGAGCCCTCTGGGGGTGGTGGATGGACTCTACACTATGTACCTGCAGGCTGTGAGTGAGAGACTGTTGATGCTGTGGCAGCAGCTTCACACTGCCACCCAGGGCCCACTTTCAGCCACTTGACGTGTCTATGGTTCAGGCCACCAGTGAATGTGCCGTGTAGCACTCCACTAGTGCAATGTGAGTGTATAATGATGCACTTTAGATGTGAAGGGCAGCAGTATGGGCATTGTAGCCATTTTTATTAACACATTTTATAAAACCTTCAAATATAATGAAAATGGTGTGCGTATTGACTGTTTCATATACATATACCTACATGTATGTGTAAAATGTTTTTGCTATATAATTTTTTTATATATAATATTAAAGAGTAAAAAGGGCTACATTGCACTGTTGCTCAGACACTGCGCAAGCCACATTCTGGCAGGCAACGAACTCCCCGTGCCTTGCTTACGGTCAAGTCTCTGTTTCCTACACTATTCTCAAGGTGCTCCTGCGGGACTGAGGAGAGGGGAATTTAAACACAAGGAACAGTGCGATGTCTTCTGATCATATTTTTATATGAATTCTTGTTAATTTAATGAGCTGGTATGCCGTCCTTACAAGTAGAAAACTACTGAAAATGTTATTATAACTGTAATGTTATTAATACTGCTATGAAGTGTAATCTTATATCAATATCCCTGCCCTTACACATGGAAGGTTGTGTATAAACCAGTTAGTTTACATTTTAAAAGTAAAGGTGCAGCCTACATAGAAAATGGGTTTGTGAAACGCTCCTGTGAAATGTGCAATTTAGATGGATGACGTTAGTGAGACTCCAGCAGGATGGAATGGGGGTAATTATGCCAAAGACATAACAAAGAAGAAAGTTTTGTATACTCAAGTTAGTGAAGACTGAGTACATTATATTTTTACTATCTTCAATTTTGTATTCCATGAATAGAAAGTATATGCATTGCCTAATTTTTAAAAAATTTAATTTTTCAAAATGTCATATCACCCAAATTTTCAAATACTAAAGTATTTTTTTACATTGATGTGAACAAATATGCTGCTAAAATTCTGTGGTACATTATTTTTTCTATTATGTAAAAGTAATCAGGCATGACTACCCTTTGTACACTTGCTTAGGAACCTTATCTTCAGTGGACCTGCATTTTACCCCAGAAGCCAATACTAATCCAAAAGAAACACCCTTTGCCTTTCCCAAATCAAAATATAGAAATTAATATTAATTTGGACCTTAAATTAATGCCATATTCATCCCAACCCTATTAGAATCTTACTGGTCACCCTAACCTAGCCTAATACGATTATGAGCATAAATTAACAATATAACTAGTAAATTTCCAGACTGTAGAAATTTTGAATTTACCTGAAAAGTACAACTGATAATATAGATTAAGATAAAAAGTACTATAAGGAAAATAACTAGGGTGCTGAGGAAACAAAATTGTCCAGGGTGCTATTTTCAAAAATGCTGTTTCCAGAAGGGCTCAGGAACTCTGCCTCGATTACTTGCTGCAATGAGCACTACACCCACAATGGTAGTACAGTAGGACACATTTTTGACACTTGAAAAATGTGACTACTGGATTTTAGAGTTAGTGATGTTTTGCTCTTCTACCAAGTATCAACTTAGGAGTGTAGGTTCTCTGTTAAGCTGTAATGCTTCAGGTTTAGGGATGTCAGATGAAGCCAGTTCCAGATTTTCAGTCACATGAAGTGACAGCATCAGTCAAGCAGTGTTAATATATCATGCAAACCTTTTCATTTCAGTGTTAAATCAATGTACAGGGGCTGAAATTTTGCTACAGAATGTTGAAATCACAAGATAATGATTGAAATCCCTGAAACTGGTGAATTACCCAATCCATGGCTTCTTCGTGTCTTGCGAGCCACCATGATACTTCATTTTCAGTGATTAATGGTTTATGATGGTGGCTGTTAAGATCATGTTAACTACAAAAATCTCTCATTCAGACTGAGACGTTTGTGTCCGTCATGAATCCAGTGCATTATCTTGTGTTACTTGTCCAGAAATATTGGTTGTTTGCTACATTTACTGTGTATTAATATCTGTAAAGCAGGTTTTGTTAGGACGTAAATGATTCTGAATCAGAATGAGTGCATCAAATGTTCTTAGAGTGCATGTGTGTAAGTACAGACAGACTTCACCTTCATCATAGACTTAGCTCATCTACATAGTCTCTTAGCTTTTCCTCATCTTCACATCTTCATTTTTTTGTAGCCACTTTTCAGCACATAGGAGAGTCAGTGTATTGAGTTGGCTGAAGAGGGTTCAAATTGGGCTAGACTGTGCACCAAAAGCAGATGGCAATCAAAACAAAAAATCAAGTTTGACATTTAGGCATTACCGTGTCCAACTGGTGCAGTTGTATGATTCCCATATCAGATGCATTGTTTAAAGACTGTTAAAGATGGAGGTAAACTCACTTCTCTGCATCATACAAGCAAAAAGAACAGTGGCTGTCACTAGCTATTACTGTATACAAGGAAATGTAGGATCTGAGGTAGGGAATGGACCAGACTATCATCTATTCATGACCATTCAGCTGTTATCCTTTACTCCCATTTACCTACATTCACTTCAGATATGTTTGTAGGTGAAGAGACTGAGTGATTCAGGGTAAAATTAACAGCAACTCCTGCATTTACACAACTTTAAACAATCTGTGGAAAACTCTTTCCTACAGAGCAATGCAGGTTGCCACTATCTATCTTGTTTATTATTAGCTCATTAATTGATTGGCAACTGTGATAAGGCTGATCAGTTTCAGTAAAAGTAATTCAAGCACTCAGATTCTTCCATTTGTTGAGTAGTGTTGGTGCATAATACAAGTATCTGTGATACTTTATCCTGTAAAGAAAGCTTTTTATTCAATATGATATTAGACACTATAATCTGTAAAAGCTTAAATGCACAAACTTTGTTTCTATTTGTTAAAAAATTGGGGGAACAATAGAGCCTTGATAATTTTGTGTACACTATTTATTTTTTATATGTAATTTTCTAGAAATTTAAACTGACAAAAAAATACTTGCTATTCAAGGACTAGGTTTCCCTGAGGGAGTAACAGCAAACATCCTAATTCTGTCTGTGGGCTCAAATATCCCCTGGTGTGCGTGTTCTAAACAATCATCTTGATGCCGTTTAGTGGTCGAGTATGATTGGGGTTGCATCCAGAGGTCAGAGATGTACTCAGTGAAAACTTTGTAAGTAGGTTTTCTTGGTCTGCTTTAAACAAACCCAAGACTAATGCATGTATAAATGAACCATACTGTCAGTATTTGCTTCTGTGAGAACGTAACTTTCAAATGTGATTGGTTGAAACCTGGGTCAGCCAATCACTTTTGGAAAAGCCATATAAATGTGTCTCACTGTCCCCTGATTGGTCAAAATCTGTAGTCCACAAGCCAATCAGGTGCCAGTTATACGTCCAAGCTCCTCCTCCATTAAGACAACTGTGAGTCTGTGCCGGAAATGAGCAACTCATTAATTTTGAGAAAAAAGTTTTTATATTAAATTTGGAAAATAATAAAATTATCTTGTTTCTTTTATTTTACTATTTTCATCCCATATATTTATACTAAGGGATGAATTCCAAAGTTTTAAATGATCCTTAATAGTTTTTCTAATCTATTCAGTATCCCAGAATGTTAAACTATTATTTGGCAGGAATAGTACTTGTAAAATCCCGGCAAAGCCCTTTAAGGCAGCTCTCAACAATACAGTCGCTGGCTGGCTGACTGTCACCGAGTGCTCAAAAACAACAAAGCAAAAAACAATTCTTAAGATGCACCTGAATAAATGTTGACAACATTGCCAACTGAACACCAGAGCTTTTTGCAGAACATGAACAAAAAAAAGATAATTGGAGATGATACCCCAAGAGGGATAAAATTATTGCTAACCAAAGAACCAGACAATTGAGTCTTTGAAATATCTGTGTCCTATACGGAAAATAAATCAGGTCTTGTTAGGAGTTCTAAGCACCAGAAGAGTGTGATGCCAAGAGAAGGCCTACACAGGATTGAAAGATACAACTACAGGAGAGCAAGCTTTACAAGATTAGGGAAATATCTTGAAAGAATCTCTTTCAGAAGTACCACAGTGACACGTAGGAAATCATTCTAAACTTTTATAACTTGTGGAAAAGCAAGTGCCAAAAGTAAGTGGGAGAAACTGGATAAATGATTAGTTACAAATGGTGAGACAGTAAAAAAAGGAAAGGGATGCAGCTTGCATTAAGTAAAAAAGGAGAAAATGTCATGAAGGAGACAACTTGTGCAACTCTGCAGGGCTCTGTGTTTGCGGAGGATGAAAGTAATGCAGAATCTCCTTGTCGTCAGGGCCTCTGGTCAAGATAAAAGGCAACCAAGATGAAAAATGAAGTTTCCCAGGCACTACAAGGCATTCAGATTACTGATTCAAGATTCACAAATGAAGGTAACATTGTTATGAAGGCAAGATAAAACTAGAATGGGGAGTGCATACTGTGAGAGATAGACACCATGCAATGATATGTTATCACAGTCAGATATATGACCATCTTGAGGCCAACTGTACTGTCAAGAACAATGTGAAGCCCTAAAATGTTACAAATGTGCTGGTGATCATAAATCAAAGGATTGCACCATGGCTGAGAAGTCTATCTATCTATATCTCCGACGCCCTGCTCCCTCGCGGGAACTTCCTCCCCTAACCTCATCCTACACTTCGTTGTACCCTCTGCTCTAACTATGTACGACTGAAAAATCAATGACCTGCTGTCTTGCCCTCTCAAATACCATAACCTTACTCTTTACAGCATTCACTCTCAGCTTTCTTCTCTTACACACCCTGTCAAACTCATCCACTATCCTCTGCAGCATCCCCTCATTCTCTGCCAACAACACCGTATCACCTGCAAACAGGCCTGCAACCAATGCCTCCTCCATACCTCTCACTTTCAGCCTTGGACCAAGCTCCCCCACTCTGGCTTTCATTTCTCTCATACAGCCGTCCATGTGCATATTAAAAAGCCAAAGTGACATTACACACCCCTGTCTCACACCCAAACCAACACCAAAACTCTCACTCAACTCACCATTCACGTGTACAGAGGCACTCGCATCCTCATAGAAGGATTGGATTCCCTCCAGCAAATGCCCTCCCACACCATATATCCTCAAAACATCCCACAACCCCTTCCTGTAAACCCTGTCATATGCCTTCTCTAAGTTCATGAAAGCAGCAAACAGCTTCCTATCCTTCTCTAGGTATTTTTCAACTAACATTTTCAATGCAAATATTTGGTCTACACAACCCCTCCCTTTCCTAAAACCTCCTTGTACATTGCCTACACTTTTCTCAGTTATTTTCTTCATCGTCTCATTTAAAACCCTTCCATATACTTTTCCTATCACACTGTGTGGACTTATTCCCCTTTAACTATTACAATCACCTCTGCTTCCTTTCCCTTTGTACAGCAGCACAACAACAGCCTTTCTCCAATCCTCTGCCACCTCACCCAGTTCCCATGCTAGGTTACATATCCATAATATCCATTCCACAACAACACCTCCATATTTCAGGAATTCTGCTGTTATGCCATCAGCTCCAGGGGCCTTTCCTACTTTCAACTTTTTCATTGCCTCCTCTATCTCACCTCTCTCCACCCTCCTCTGTGGATCTGGCCGCACCACATTGATCTTTATTCCTACACTCGTCACTTCTGCTCTCCCTCCCACACTTTCATTCATTAGTTTCAAAGTGCTGCTTCCATACCTCCCTTATCTCCTCATTCCCTCTCACAAGCACCCAATTCTTCCTCTTCATGCTACAAATGTCATGCTTATCTCCCCCCATTTCTCTTTTAACTTCTTTCCAGAAAATTTTTTGTTCTGGTATTTTCTTGAAATTTTCCTACCAAAATCCTCATCCACTCTCTCTTTACTTTCCTTAACCAACCTCTTTACCAACATCTTACTCTCCCTGTACTTTCTCTCCCATCTCCCTCGCACCTCCTCCGTCATATATCTCTATAACATTTTCTTGTAGTTCCTTCTGTTCTCTTCAACCGACTCTTTTATCTCATCCATCCACCACGCACTCCCTTTCTTTCCTTTTCCACACGACCTATACCTGACTACTTCCTTAACTGCCCTAACCCCTGAACTCTTAAACACCTCATAAACCTCATTCGCTCCTGCACTGTTCTATCCCTTCTTTTGCTCTTCCAAGTATTTCCTCCACTTTCCTCCTAGACATCTCCCTGTGGCCACTGTCATGCAATTTCTTACTAGCTGGTTCCTTCCTACCCTTTCCCCTCTTCCCATTCCCTCTGAATTCCCATTTCTCTTTCATTTTAATTTTGCTACTACTGTGAAGTGATCAGATCCACCATACATTCCATTCACAACTTTTGCATCTATCACTTCCTGTCGCAACCTCATATTCACAGCTATATAATCTATAACACTCCTCATGTCCCCCCTTGCCCATATATACCTGTGAATTAGTTTGTGCTAGAAGGTGTTTGCCAAGAACAAATCCCTCTCAGCACAAACATCCATAAGGTATTGTCCTTTCTCGTTCACTCCATCCACACCCCACTTCCCAACCACACCACCAAAAATTCTTCTTTCACTTCCAAAGGTTTTTAAACACTATCAAGTCCTCCCAGAATCTCCTCATTTCACTCTTGCCTTTCCTTCCTTTATCATATACTGGTGCTTATACACACACCCATGCATACCTTACATCCCCTATCTTCCCTGTCATCCGCACTATCCTTGGACCACACCACCCATGCCCATCCACTCCCGCCCACACTCATGGGGAGACCAGTAACGCACATCCCTGTCTCCCCCTTCCCCCATCAACCCCCGCCCATACTACTACTCCCTCCACACCCTCCTACCCTCACTCCCACACCCCCACACACCACAAACTTTCATATGCATCTCACTCACACCTAGCACATTAATCTTTTCTTTCTGGAATTAATTAATTATCTCCCTTCTCTTCCCTTCCTCGTTCACCCCATTCACATTTATACAGGCCACCCTAAGGAGCTCCTCCCTCCTCCTCCACCTCCCCTTCCCTGGGACAAATGGAGACCCCCCTCTGCCCGTAGCCACTTTTTATCCACCCCTGGCAGCTGGCAGGGCTAGTGCAGTGCTCATTCCCGGAGGGACACAGGGCACCAGATTGTCCGGAACTGACATCACTAAATGATAAAACGGCAAAAAAATAAAAAGATGAAAAAGGATAAAAAGATGAAAAAAAAAGTCCCATAAAAACAAAGTACCAAAGGTACCTGCCCTCCCCTTTAGTTCTACCACAATAAAAATAAAATTACTACTGTACACCATAAAACACTTCTAAAAGGAAAAAAATGTGTACTAAAGAGGTCACCTCGTGAAGGCGGGGTAGGGCTTTGCTACCACAGATGTGTCTGTGGTAGTCTAGCAAGGTGCTGCTAGTTCCCAACAATCCACTGACTTAGCTTTGCCCAGTGGCACCTCCAACCTCATTGGTTACAATACTGCCACTGCACAAAGGACATTGCTAAATTAAAAGGTGTTCAGCGTAGGCCAACAAAGATGACCTCTCCCTTGTGCAACAAACTTTACAAAGTAAGGCTCTCATCTCCAAACATGTTCTCTCTTAAGAAATGTCCCCCTCCAAGAAGAAGTAATCAAATGTTTCAAAATGCTGTATGGCTTTATGAATGTGGACAAATCTAAAATGTTTTTGACATCACACGTATCAAACGAGAAATAATGGCATAAAACTCCCACCTTCAGTGGTCCCGTGCACCCATTTCATTAATATAAAAACAAATTTGAATGCCACTTCCTCCACCTTATTAATATATGCTAATGCAGAAATGCAATGACTTTGTGGCCATTTGTTTTGACATGTAGTTTCATAGGTTTAAGAAAAGACACCATAATCTGGACCCTGGGGTCTGTCTAGTCTGAACATCAATGAAAATCTACATAAATCGCTTAGTCTCTTTCAAATATTCTCCTACCATTACATTACTGGCTATGTTATCCCGAGCCACCATAACATAGTTTGGAGTATTATACTTTGTTGAGTTGGTTCTGTAACCATTTAACAAGGAGAGTTATCTTCTAAAAATCTGAGCATTCTGTGTGATCCCCTCTACCCATGAGTGATGTCCAGTTCGTAATTTACATGTCACATCAATGTTGGATTCAATAGTTTAATGACTTCATTCATCATTACTAGATGGATCAAGTGAATTTGACTGACACATGATTGTGAAAGTCCCCATTCCCAACATGCACAGTTATTGCTGAAGTTGAGTTACAATAGTGATTAAAAATATATATCTAATAATACTGGTAACTATAAAGTCAAAGGAATTGGAAATCAGTCTTCTTCTATTCCTGGCATAGGAACAGAAGCAAGGGGTGAAGGGCAAGCATGACATCACACTTCCAGGAGCTACTGTCCTAAGCCCTGCAAACAGAAACCACAGAAAGAACTTGGCTGCTTCAGGAACAAGAGAAACTGATTATGCAGCTTTGATATATACAGTTCTGTTAGTGAAGGGTAAGCAAGTATGTAAGTAAGTTAGTAAGTAAGTAAGCAAGCAAGTAAGTATGCAGCTTTGATACATACAGCTCTGTTAGTAGCCATCCTGATGCAGCCTACATATGGGTAATGATAAAAATACAACTTTTTAAATAGAAAAACTGATCCTAAATCACCCAAGATAATAACATTAGTGTACCTCGGACATGTGTAGTCAGGTGAGTCCGCACATCCTGCTCAAACACAGAGCTCCCCTCCCTGTCCTTCCCAAGAACTAGCATGACTTGCCTTTAGAGATGACATCACTGGATTTTCCCTTCCTCTGCACACCGGGAGGAATATATAAAGGAGGCGCTGGCCAGGAGCCACACAACTGTACTCAGCCACACAGCCGCCATGTCCCGACTGGCTCTGATCTTCTCTCTGTTAGCAGGTAAGCATATGTTACTGTTTTACAAAATAATTAATATATCAATGAACCAATGACTAATGCTGGCCAAAACATAGCAAAATTACATCTTAGTCCCTTTAAAATAGCAAACCTGTAAGGGAACTCCACAATAAAAGATGTTTAGGTGTATCTATTATCATTATTGTTATAGTATGTAACTTTTCTGAGTCAGTATCATAAAACTTAAAAAGCTCTGTCAGAAAGATGTTTTCAATTGGTGCTATAAAAACTATAATCCTGAACAGAGTACAGAATGAAATTATGCTTTTGTTAACCATCTATTTGATTTTTGCAAACTGCTGAATATGTATAAGATTATTCTGAAAATGCCCAGCTTTTTATGAGAATAAATGACACCCTAACAATTTACATGAATCACCCTTCACTTTGAAATGCTTCAATGCAAGGATTAAATAATTTACATGAATCACCCTTCACTTTGAAATGCTTCAATGCAAGGATTAAATAATTTACATGAATCACCCTTCACTTTGAAATGCTTCAATGCAAGGATTAAATAATTTACATGAATCACCCTTCACTTTAAAATGCTTCTATGCAAGAATAAAATGACTTCATAAAATGTGGCAGGCTGGTATAGACATGAACAAGCTTGTTATAATTAAATATGAAGAACAGAAGATTTATTAGTGTGACAAATACATAATACAGAGTAGTTGGCAGTCTATGGTTTAGGCTCAGCACTACATCTCAGTGCCACAAATACCCTCACATCCCTTTGCCTACAGCCTTATTTTCCTGTCTTGCTCTGAGGAAAAGTATAATCATCACTAGATTTAATATCAATCTAACTGTGTGTGTGTGTGTGTGTGTGTGTGTGTGTGTGTGTGTGTGTGTGTGTGTGTGTGTAATTCACCACGTCCTGATCACGAGTTGGACTTGCAATCGCCAGCGACTGGAGCAAGCTCATGTTTATTATTGTCAATCTCTTGGTATTGTCCTTTCTCTTGTCTCTCCTTCTGCACCACCATCCTTACACATAACTGATCCTAGGTACTTAAACTGATTAACCTCCTCCCTTTCTTCACCATTCAAAATTATTTTGCATTCTTTTTCACATTCAATTCCCACTTTATTATATGGGCATACAAAATCCACAACCTCACTTCTACTCCGCTCACAAACCATCCATCTCTCTCCTGTACTATGTCAATTACACGCAAGTAAAAATAGACCAAGTTTGTAACACGTGATCTTCCTTGTCGAAAACCAAATTGGCTGTCACTTATTATTTTTTCACTTTCTAGGCGGTCAACTCATTTCTTTTTGATTACTCTTTCGCATAATTTACAAACACTCGTGAGTGAGACCGGTCTGTAATTTAGTGGTTCTTCTCAGTCTCCATTTTTATGTAAGGGAATCACATTGGCCCTTTTCCATTCTCTTGGTGCAGCACCAATCCTAATTGTTGTAAGTTGGATCTATCAGTTTTTCACTACATTTCTTTAGTACTTGGCCAGATATAATCATCTGGTCCCATTGCCTTTCTGCCATCCAGTGACTTCATAAGGTTTAATAAATAATTTCTGTGTGTGTGTATTTACCTGGTTGTGATATGCAGGAAGTGAGCTACGCTCATGTGGTCCCATCTCTGAGCCTCAATTGGTCAAACTTTGCTTTAAACTTGTTTATGTTTCTGGACTGAACATCTTTGTCTAGGCTGTTCCACTGGTTGATGTATCTGTTGGAGAAGCTTTATTTCTTTACATCTTTCAAGCATCTTGTCTTTCTCAGCTTCCTCTCATGTCCTCTAGTTGCTCTCCCATCCCATACAAACAGATCCTCTCTATTGATTTTATCTGTTCCCTTCATCACCCTGAAAACTGCAATCATATCACCTCTCCCTCTCTCTTCTTTCTATTAGGGATGGTAGCCCCAACTTTTCCAATCTTTCTTGGTACGTTAAGTCTGCCAGGCTAGGGACTGCCTTGGTGGTTGCTCTCTGGATTCTTTTGATCTCGTGTATGTGCTTCTTTTTGTGTGGGGACCATATTAATGCTGCATATTCTAATCTTGAACAAATCATGGCTTTTATCAGTTTCCTCATCATCTCTTCATTCATGTAGTGAAACGCCACTCTTATATTCGTCAACAGCTTGTATATTTCCCCAACAATCTTGATAATGTGTTTTTTCTGGTGACAGATTGTCCTGGACCAACATTCACATGTCTTTTTCCCCTTTTGCCTTATGGGTATTTTCTTTTCCCATTGTGTAGTCCCATGTCAGCCATTTAGTACTGGTGCCCATTTCTAATATCTTACATTTCTTTGCATTTCTGTGAGTGAGCAGCTTGAGATACTGAAAGTGAAAAAAAAGTTTGACCATACTTGCCAGTATACAATATCTTTCATTCACAGTGGTGATGGTGGCAGGAGTGGCCGGACAAGGACATGGCTTTGGACTGGACCAACCAGCCACCTTTGAGTGCACAGCTGATGGCTATTTTGCAGACCACCAGAGAAACTGTCAGGCATACTACCACTGTAAGAATGGGCAGCGCACCGGGTGAGTACTACCGGATCATGAGCATGGAGATCACCTTTCTGTTCATGATGATGTGATGATGATGATGATGGTGGAGATTTTCAAATGGAGAAGGAAGAGATTAATGGTGATGGTGATGACTGATGATGTACCTTATACGGAATTAAGAATGGTTGTTACACTGCCAAAAAATATCTAAATGAAGCGATTAGATAAACAAATATAACTTTGCAAAAATATTGTCTATAGTACTACTATATATATATTCACTGAAGAAAAAGACGGAGATTGAAATCAACTTCAATATTTCCCCCCAACCAGGCTTGGGTGCCAGGATGGTTACCGATTTGACGAAAAGCAGAACAAATGCCGCCCTGCTGCCACTGTAGTCTGCTGAACCAGTGCTCTTCATTTAATGATCATACTCAAGATATGCAGAATGTGAAAACATTATGCAGCAAAAAAGTGGACCTAGTATTTCACACAGAATTGCTCTGCCTTGCAAGCACTGCAACCTATCAACTTTTTGTAAACACATGAATGTACTTTATATGATTAGGCCCAAAAATTTATGACACCTGATGTGACTTTTTCTATACATATGTTTGAATAAAGTTTTATAAACTATTCAATGTTTTCTCTGTGTATCCCCCTCAGGTGGGGAGGATAGACGAAGAGAAGGAGTTTTGGGGAATGCTGGATGATGAGATGGCAGGTCTAAGAAATGAGAAGGTATTCATTGGAGGAGATTTTAATGGTCATATAGGGCAAAGTAGAGATAGATTTGAGGAAGTAAAGTGTGTGTATGGTCACAGAGAGAGAAACAGAGAAGGGGAGAAAATCTTGGAGTTTTGTCAGGGCAGGGGACTGGTTGTGGCAAACACTATGTTCAAGAAAGAAAGAGAAAAGGTGGTAACATATAAAAATGGAAGAGTGGAAACGCAAGTAGACTAGTATATAGTGTACAGAAAGGATGAAGATTTTTGGATAAAAGACGTGAAGGTGATCCCGGGGGAAGCGTGCCTGCCACAACATAGACTTCTGTGTGCTGACATAGCCATGAAGGTTGGGAAGAAAAAGGTAAAAAAGAAAGAAGAAAGAAAAATAAAGTGTGGAAGCTGAGGGAGGAGGAAATCAGAAGAGAGTTTGAACAAAGAGTGAAAAGGGAAAATGAGGAAAATAATGGAGGATGGGAACAATTGAAAGAAAATATCATGAAAGCAGGGAGAGAAGTGTGTGGTGAAACAAAAGGAATTAGAAGAAAGGAAAGAGAGACATGGTGGTGGAATGGAATAGTGCAGCAGGCCATCAAGGAAAAGAAAGAGGCATACAAGAAATGGCAGAAGACAAAGGGGGAGGAAGATAGAGAGGTGTTTAAAAAAAAGGAGAATAAGGCAAGAAAAGAGTTAGCGAAGGCAAAGAAGAAAGCAACAGAAGAGTGGGTGAGGGAGAGAGAAGGGAGAAATTTAAAAAATGAGATGTTTAAAATTGCGAAACAAATGAAAAGAGAGAGAGCAGACGTAGTTGGGTCAAAGTTTGTAAAAGATGAAGGAGGGAACATCATGGTGGAAAAAGAAAAGATGTTGGAAAGATGGAGTAAATATTTCAGTGAACTGTTAAACGAGGAAAATGAATATACGATAAATGAAACTGAAAAAGTAGAAGATCCACAAGAAAAAATTACAGAAGAGGAAGTAAAAGAAGCACTAAAGGAAATGAAAAATGGTAAAGCAGCAGGACCTACAGGGCTAACAGTAGATTTAATAAATGCAGCAGGAAAGGAAGGAGTGGTGGAATTGACAAGAGTGTTAAACATGTATTAAAAAAAGGGAGAGTTACCATAAGATTGGAAAGGAAGCTACACTAGACCCATTTTTAAAAGGAAAGGAGATGCTTTGAAATGTGGTAACTATAGGGGGATGAGCTTCCTGGAGCATGGCATGAAGGTATATGAAAGTCTTGGAGAAGAGGCTGAGAAGGATAATAATAATTGATAAATGTCAGTTTGGCTTTTGCCCTGGGAGATCAACAACTGAAGCAATATATATATATATATATATATATATATATATATATATATATATATATATATATATATATATATATATATATATATATATATATATATACTATGAGAGGGCTTCAGGAAAGGTTTATGGAGAAGAGGAGATTGTATCATGTTTTTGTAGATCTAGAGAAGGCATTTGACAGAGTACCAAGGGAAATTATAAGATGGGCATTGAGAAGGCAAAGAGTACTAAAAAGATTGGTTGAATTGGTGATGGGACTCTATGAAGGTACAAAATCGAGAATGAAAACAGTGGTGGGAACATCAAACGTGTGATGTGATGTGAAACTCAAAAGCAAAGTGTGTTAAGGACCAAAGTGACAAAACTAACATCATTGTGTAGCAAATAAGGCAAACAGAATGTAGGGCTTCATTAAGAAACTTCTCAAGCAAGAATTAAGATGTAATACTACAATTATACAGTAGTTTAGTCAGACCCCATTTAGAATGTTCAGGACACTTCTATTTTCACCACCATGCAAAGGACATTGCTAAATTAGTTGTTCAACAGAGGGCAACAAAGATGACCTCTTCCTTGCACAACAAACAGTACAATGAAAGACTCCCATCACTAAACATGTTCTCTCTTGGAGAAATGTCGCATCTGAGGAATATTGATCGAACGTTTCAAACTACTCAATGACTTTACGAATATAGATAAATCCAAATTATTTACGATCGATGGCAGGTTGGCTTGGTCTTGTGTGTTATGGACTCACTCAGCACAAGTATATGGCATTGTTTATACCTGTGTTGGAGTTCCTTGTGCCCCCTGTCTTATTCTATGGCTGTGAGACATGAACACTAAATAGTGACTTGGAGAGGCAGATCGATGCTTTTGGAAATGTGTCTATTCAGCATCATGGGATATCAACGGAATAAATTTGTGTCAAACTGGCAACTGCTTCGTGAGACTGATTTGACGTATATTACCCACAGAGTCCATCAACACCAACTCCAGCTATATGGGCATGTGGTACACAACCCAGAAGCTGACCCTGCTCATCAGGTTATTTTGTAAGAGTGGAGGCGACCACGGGGATGCCAACAGAGTTAGTGCCTTGGGCAAGCTGATAGATTCTGTCAGGAGGGGTACTTAGGATGAGAAAGGGAGCCTGCATGTAGACTAGCTTGCACAGAGGAACCCCCAGACTTGGCGTTGTAGGGTGGGCTTCAGGTATACGCACCCCCCAGCGTATGGCCCAACTGATTGACCAATTGATGAAACCCCTTGAATAAGATATGATGTCATAAAACTGAGGTGGAAATAAATATACTTAGACTGCATACATTTCTGTCCCCAATATTGTGGAAAGAGAATGGAATAAACTCTTGTCTTCAGTGGTCCAGTGCAGCACAAATGGCATTTAAAAAAACTTGATTGCTATTTTCTACACCTTAGCATTCACTAAAGCTGCAATACAGTCTAGTTGACCATTAGGTAGAGGTAAAGTTGGGGGCATATGCTAAACTTGAGCGTGGCCAAGGTGATCATCTGTCACACTGGCCCTTGAGCCTGAGGTGGTAAGAACCCATCACCCCGGGACACAGGGCCAGAGTGACATCCACGTTACCACAGCCTACCTTCCCCAGGTGTCCCCGGGTACCCATTCATCAGCCAGTCCGAAAGGGAGGATGAGCAGCTGGATGACCTGCACGCAGACTGTCCGAGCCGGAGGAACTCGACACCGGGATTCGAACCCGGGCCCGCGGATTCGTAACAAGGCGATAGACCACCTAGTCTGGACAAAATGAACTGTGTGATATTTTAACCCCGTAGGTAGGGTCCTCATGGGGGCAAGATGACCTCTTTAGTCTCTCTCTCTCTCTCTCTCACACACACACACAGCTAACAACCCAGTGCCTGCTCCTCCATGCCCATCTTCCTACCCATGAGCAACAAATGTCTTACAAACTTACAGGTAGAATTGGAGTCCTCCTCACCAGGGCGGGGCTGCGGGTAGGCTGGGTTAGCGCTATCTTGGAGGAATTGAATATTTCCTCCAGCGCTGCCAGCCATCGCCATGGTGATGATGGTGGGGTGCCCGCTGACCATGGCGCCCCCTGCTGCCACGTGGCCCAAGCACTCTCTCTCTCACACACACACACACACAATGACACGCTTTTTCTAGGAGTTGATTGATAGTTTATTGTTGCAAGTAAAACAACAAAGGAGAAGGGAGGAGCATGCCATCCCAACCCCCAGGCAGTACAGAGCGTGATTATACATCTAAGGATACATGTGGAAGTAGCACCAGGTTTTTCCATGGCCATTTCCAGGGGTAGTTTTATGACCCTTGTGGTAGTTTGACCTTTCGACTATACCATGAACCTAAAAACATTCATTCGAAAAACGCGATCGGGTTCGATTGATCCTCTTTTTTGACTTTTTGGTCTTTGGAAAGAGTTACTGTGAGAACACCAACAGGATTTCCATTATATATACCACAAATATAAAGTAGTAAAAATTATCACTTAACTTTCTCTAAATAAATCCAGCACCTATGTCACAGACGTAGTGTGTGTCTGTAGCAACGTTACCAGACTGTCGTACTCTGCCTCTTATGTTTGGCGATTTCCGACCCCAAAACTGCTTTCATCACCCAAATAACTGCCTTAATATTTGGTTATCGTTTAAATGGTTAATTATTGGTGCTTCTTTGCAACAGTTATGGGCCAGAGACCGGTAAATACGCGGCTCTGAGTACGATAATCTGGCAACGGTGGTCTCAGTCTGTAAGCCTGTAGTCACTGTCCACTCACGCCACTGGCTGCCGATGGACAAATGACGGTCTTTTGTTGTCACGGCCCCGCGGCGCCAAGCCGAGGAGTGCCAGCACGAAGTGTCTTGGAGTTACTCAAGTGCGGGTTGTGTTGTGTGTTACGAAGTTGCAAGTCGATGGATCCTGCTGGGAGGCTCCTTGGGACGGAAGCCGAAGAGCCAACATGGAGACTTGCTCGCAGGCCCCGGGAATGGCGTCGCTTGGTGGGCAAGGCAACGCGCCCCTCGGCTTGTGTTCAACGTGCTTAGGCCCCGTGGACTGGAGCACACCGGTCCTTCTGGAGGTGACGCCCAAAGGTGAGTATCCTGTGCCAGCCTGCCATTATCGTCAACTCAAACTCGCCACATACGTGTAGATTGTTTACTTTGGTGGAGGTGGGGGTGAGGTGGGGTGGGGGGGAAAGGTCATAGATTGTTTGGATAATATTGACGAGAGGGTAGCCACCTCCTGCGAAGTACAATATGGATACGGTTAATCTGGCTAACTATACTGCTTCTAATACACCGAAAAACTAGCATGCGGAGTGCATAGGATACTTCATTTGCTTCACATCGGGTCGGTTGACAGCAGGAGCGTCAGGGCTGGATGACAGCTGTCACAAATCGGTTTTATTTTGTATCCCAAAGTACTCGGTAACAATGATCTAGCATCCACTTAGCAGAAGTGGACGAGTTAACCGTCAGTATTGTACCATATGTACCCTAATATTATTGTTGCATCCCACCTCCCCTCTCGGTGAGTATTGCATGATTATTTTCGTCCATTTTAAATGAAACGACATTTCCCTACAGTTGCTCTACTTCTAGGATGTTTTTCCCTAGGAGGTTATAATGTGGGGGGTTCCAGGGGGGCTGTGCCCCCCCCCCAGGTTAGGAGGGGGATCGAGGGGGGCGAAGCTCCCCCATTTAGAGGTTAGGTTATGTGAAGTTCGGTAGGGGTAGTTTAAATATATTCGACATGAGGTGTGGGCCGTCGAAAATTACGCAGCGCGGGACGGATTTGTCTTTCGTGTACTTGTGTGGTAACATTATCGATGCAAATGGGCATGCTTGGGGTTTATATATATAAAAAAAAAGGATGTGAAGGTTCTTTGTATATATAAACATTCAAATATATGGTATATCTTAAGAAAAGCGGCTCCTAGCGGGTGCGCGTTTAGGGCACGGTGTGGTGGTAATTACAACATTTCTAGCACGTACGACGGGGTTTTGACAAGCGGACAGGCGTGTTATGTCACAAGGGGTGTATTTTTCCGCGCGGGCACTTCCCTTTCCTCACCCCGGAGCTCGCAGTCTCATCGCCCATCGACTTGGAAGAAATCGTGAGGCCAGCGTGGAAAAATACACCCCATGTGACATAGACACGCCTGTCCGATTGTCAAAACCCCGTCGTACGTGCTAGAAATGTTGTAATTACCACCACACCGTGCCCTAAACGCGCACCCGCTAGGAGCCGCTATTCCTAAGATTTACCAAATATATTACTGAACAAATAGTTGGAATATATATCACACGTAGTCAACGATATCGGACGTGTTCATTTTCTACCAATCAGGAGCTTCACTGTGTATGTGCCACATCTCTCAAAATTCACGTTTCGTTGATGGACAGATGAAATGAAACCAATTATAGGATGGTGATGAGCGTGGAAGACAATGGGGAAGGTGATGGGTGGAAGACGATAGGGAAGACAAGGGAATTCCGAGCACACATGTTTGAATGGATTTAAATTCAGAAAGAGGAAATAACATGGATTCTTAATGGCTTCTCTCCCCCTTACAGACTGTTAAAGCAATGGGATGCTGGTTCCCTGCCTGGCTGCCTCCACGGGTCGAGTCACCACCATTTCTACCACCATCGCTACCTTCACCTCTATACCACAACCTTTCTCACTATTATCCCTCCTGCCCTCACTAGCTTCACCTCCAATACCGCCACTACCCTCCAACATCCCCATCACTATCACCACCACCACGACCACTACCTCTCCCTACCAGCAGTAGAACCCCCTCCCCCCCTTTACTAACCACCGCCAAATAAAGATAGTGGCCACCGCAGCATGAGGTACACGGTTCTAAAAGGGATGACGTAAAGAATATACACCACGTATTTATGCGCGTTACTTCATGTAAATATTCATACTCGCATAAGCTTTGATACATGGGTCAAATTTGGAACAGGATGCATATATCGGCACGGTTGCGATAGTCTGACGTATAATGATATAACTACCACTTGATTATAAAGGTTCAGTTTTCGCAGATTCTCGGAATAGGCAGGAGATATATATATATATATATATATATATATATATATATATATATATATATATATATATATATATATATATATATATATATATATATATATATATATATATATATATATATATATATATATATATATATATATATATATACACACACACACACACACACACACACCGACAGGCATGTGCACGCGGGCGGGTGTGTCGGGCCGTTTGCTTTTGTTAATAATACAAAGGACTTGTTTGAGATAACGGGAAATTAATTTCTGTTGGTGTGCAGATATTGGTCCTCTCCTGCCCATTATTCCTTATTAGTTGCGTCAATCTCTCTGAATGACTGAAAATAGATTTTTCTGTATATTGTAGCTAATGCCAACACTTGAATATGAAGGTAAGTCCAATGAAGACTAAAAGCTTGATTTTCTATTACTCTTCCTAGCACCGCTTCATTCAAATTTCTTGACGGTTTGGCACGGCATGCCTCCAAGGAGATGACGATTCTTGTGTAATTTTTAATATAAATATATTTGATCGTCATATTCACTCATTTATATCATCTGCTTCTCAGAATCTTAGAAAGATTAGAGTAGCATTCAAAGGTTTTGCAGACTCCTCCATTTTGTGCTAGTTGTTTCTGGTGTTTCATACTTCTAGTCCATAAGCACTGCTCGCCAGTCTGGTCATCTGCTGTTGGATGTTACTTTTTTTAAGTATTTGTGAGCTTAGTAAAAGTCACCTCCCGAAGGAAAAAAAATATTGGGACTGAAGAAAATGTCCCTACTATTTACCTTTAATCATTACACCAGAGGCAAAATAAGAAGTCCACACACCATCAACCTGAACTACATTATAGGGGAGGTTACATGACCATTGGAATACAAACTACTGACACACGAATAAACCACGTAGAAATAAGCACGACGTATAAAACAGCAAGAGCAAAAATTATGATAAAGAAAAATATGACAAAACTTCCTCGCCTCACGACACAATGGACATGCGCGGCAGCCCGGCTAAACAAACAGGCAGTTATGCGAGTCAGGTACAGTCGCGGGAGTGAATTAAACCTCCTGGCGCCAAGTACAGTATGAATTAAAGGCTGTCTGTGTGTTGGAGAGGCTTGGATGGCTGGCTGGCGGCTCGGGGACTAGTTAGGCTAATGAATGCACGAATGAATCTTGCATGTTGCTGTTTGCTTACACTTGTTTGCTTACATAGACGCCTCTGATAGCACCGCTCTTTTCTGTATGACCCAACTTCTTTTCGTCTAAACTCTAAAGGGCTATACCGTACAGTACGTCCTCCGGTAACAGGTGATTAAAAAACGTCTAATTTACGTAGGTGCCTTTGTCAGCACCGCTCTTTTCTGTATGACCCAAGTTCTCTCTTCTCGTCTAAAGGGCTATACCGCATAGTACGCCCTCCAGTGCCTTGAGTTTAAAAATGCCAATAGTTGACATAGGTGCCTCCGACAACACCACTTTCGCATGACTCATTTCTTATTTTGTGTGAACTGCCTGAAGGATTACGACCATGTGTCCTCTGTTGCCTAGAGACAGAACGTGATACTCAACAGGGTATGGTTTCCAATTGGTATCCACCATTCTGATCGGTGTATGCGTCTTTCAGGGGAAACATGTGCTTCCGAAAATTGAGATGGTGTAAAATGAATGATTTTCAGAGTTAAAATTTTTCATCAATCTTCATTTGTATACAAGAGTAATATTCATAGCTCAGTTATTTATTGTAATTTGTTTCCCTTATTGGAGTAGTAATGGGACTGGTGCGTACGAACTGGCGAAAATTCCTGGTTGAACTCAGGTGTGTTGATTCAGCGAAGGGAAACGGGTGTTGCTTCTCATGTTCTTGATCGCCTTGTAGTATACTGTTAAGTTTCGTGGCATGGAGACTGTATTTTTTTGTGTGGGAGAAAAGTATCAAATTTATTGGAAATTCTTATTGTGCAGGAAAAAATAAATAAAACGTAAGTTCTATGTAGAGGTTAGCTGTCTAATACTTATATCTATGTATTTATATTAGTTTATTTATTGCCTGCATGCATATTTGTGCGTGCGTATTGCGTTTTTTTCCACGTATTTGCACCGGTGGGCATTCTTGGTGGGTCTGAAGGTCGGCCCCAGCCCGTTATGGCGCATGCAAGTGTTTATGGTGACGCCATCTTGCTTGGGTCATTGTGCCCCCCGGAGCTCATCTTTGATCCTCTCTTTAGAGAGAGAATCTAGAGTCCGGGTTGATAGGTGGTCTTCAGGACAGCATGTGGATAGTCTTAAGCGACTCAGGGTTGACTGAAAAATCCCTGCTTGTGGCGGCGGGCGGGACGCGAACCCGCGTCCTCCTGTATGGGCGCCGGCACGCTAGTTCTCAGCCACCGCCTCTCTGTATGTATATATTTATGTATGTATGTATGTATGTAGTATGTATATATTTTTTTGTTTGTTTATATACAGTCATGGATGCATGCATATACATACATACATACATACATGCATCACCAAGTTGCAACCTATAAATTGTTTGATAAGTCAGGGAGGACTGAGGTCCAGGTGAAGAGCGTTGGAAAAGGGCCTTATCCTGCTGTCGTCTAAGAAAAAAAAGCAACCGATCACAGGAGACGGCATTTCTCTGATCGACTCGAGCTAAGACGCTATTATCTCACGGCATTTTCATCTAGGCGTAGCTTTCACCGTGTTGTCATTTATGCCCAACTTATCGCTGAGGTGAAATTGTTTTTGAAATTTGTGAAAAAAACTGCCTTCTCGAGAATTACAAAAACGTGCCAAGAAACTATCTTCAGCATAGCCTTGGGCACACATCAGACGAGGCTCCTGATTAGCGCCACTTAGAGGGACTCCTGGGCGGCCCGTTACGGAGATAGCGGAAGCTGGAGGTAAGAGATCCGTTTCGGAAGCTTAGGTGTGGAAAAGTTCGCAGTGTTGTTACTAAAGGGATGATAGGATGACAGATGGATAGATATCGAAGGTTAGTACAAAAAAATGGACAGAGGAGAGTCGGTACAATTATTAGCGGGAAGGAAAGACAGACAGTGACGGATGGACAGTGTATATGTGTATAGTCTGTTCACTTAAATCTGACCCAAGCTGACAACATAAACCTAAGCGTGTTCGTAAGCACAGTGAAGATTAACAAAGTGCTGCGTGAGATGAACACAAACAGAGGTTAAAGAAAACTTGAAAGCCATAACAGTAGCCAATCAGCACTCAGCTTGCAAACACGCTTAGGTTTATGTTGTCAGCTTGGGTCGGACTTAAGTGAACAGACTATACAACTGCAGACATGTGGCTGAGTAAGAGATGGCTGAGGTGCCTGGTGTTGTTATTGGTTTAACTATGCTTTTACTCACTTATTTTTTTGTATAATTCCACAGTTACAGTTCACATAAGGAGGTTAAGTTCTGCTGAAGAAAAAATAATGTACAGGACTTACTGATGGGAAAATAATAAAGGTAATAAACAGGATATTAACAAAAGAAAAATGAAGGGAAGTGTAGTTCAGGGGTGGTGTAATTGTAACAAACAGGATATTAACAAAAGAAAAATGAAGGGAAGTGTAGTTCAGACGTGGTGTAATTGTAACAAACAGGATATTAACAAAAGAAAAATGAAGGGAAGTGTAGTTCAGACGTGGTTTAGTTAGTACCTTTGAGGGCGGCTTGAATTGCAGAAAGACGAAAATAAACAATACGTACTTTTTAATGCTGTTGCGTACCGTATGCGCCTTGGTGGTGTGGTGGTGTAACGGTTAGCACGCCTTACTATATACGAATCCGCGGGCTCGAGTTTCATTCCCGTTGGGGCGATCGACGCACAGCTCACTCGTTGTTCATCCTCCCTTACGTGCTGGCCTGCGGGAACCGGAGGAGAGCAAACTGGGGTAATACGGATGTCACAGTGGTCTTGCGTCTCGGGTGATGTTTTTTTTTATTTATTTATTTATTTATTTTACTGCAAAGGAGTCAGTTCAAGGGCATAAAAAAGGAAACAATCAATGAAAAAAAAAAAGCCCGCGACTCACTGCTCCTAAAAAAGAGTTAGAGGAGTGGCTGAAAGATAGGTAAGTTTCGGGAGGAGAGGTGTCCCAGTACGTATCCACCACAGACTCAAAGCCCCAAAAGACTGGGACGAGCACCGACGCACGTGCAGCTTTGCCCATACCCTCCACTTACCGTTTAGCTTTACGTACCGTGTTGTGAGTTCGGAGAGCGACACGACATCTCTTTTACAATATATCAAGAGTTCTGTTAATATGGTGAACGGATGTGCCGTGACTGAGGTACGGTTGTGGTGTGGAGCGGTGCATATGTACGTACCGGACACTCTTAAAATCATGGAATGGTCAGTTAGTGAAGATCATTGAGAAGGCACGCCAATCCCTACGTGTTCAGGACGTATATTTTCGTCCGGCGTTTCATATTGTTACGTCCTCCAGAGTGGGCCATTGTTTCGTGGGTGCCAGCACGTCCGTACACCTGCATCTTACCTTCATTTTCTCTTCTAAAAATAACAAAAAAAGTAACTCCACAATGTTAATTTCAGGCAGCAAACTTCACCATTACTCTTAGGAAACCACGCGGGATCATAATAATCGACCACTTGGAATAGTAATAGTGGTCTTATTAGCATATTCTGCATGCAGGTATGGCGCCGGACAGGTACTCATTAGAACATATATTTGTGTTACCTTCCTTCCTACTCTTTGCTTTCCCTGCTACATTCTGGAAGAAAAAGGCGAACATAAGTAACGAGGAAACCGCCCTCAACAACCCACTGTCTTTCTTTTTTATCTATTTTTTTCGCTAATGCTAGTCTGGTGCATATTTTAGGCAGGTGGTTACCAGACACCTGCTATGTGGTGCTCAGGGCGCTCCGTGCATGATTAGTGGTGCACCCCTTTGTTTTACCTCGTCTATTAAGAGAGAGAGAGAGAGAGAGAGAGAGAGAGAGAGAGAGAGAGAGAGAGAGAGAGAGAGAGAGAGAGAGAGAGTTACCATGTGTTCAGGTTTTCAAGGTTATCCCTCTTCTTTATGGGTCCTTATGTGTCATCTGAGTATCTGATAATATGTATCGCTTCTATGTGTGAGTATCCGTCCCTGAGGTCTTGTAAAACGCATAACTTTTTGCTCATTGTCTTCACTACCACCACCATCATCACTATCACCATGGATTACATTATCACTACCACCGTCAAGATCACCATCATCACCATCACTATCAGCATCTTCACGATCACCATTACTACCACCATCATCATCACTCTTCCCCCACAGTATCACAACTACTTTCTTGACTGATGTGGCGCAGTGGTATCTTCGTAACCTTTTCATTATTTCATAACCAACTGTAGAAAAGAGGAAAATATCTGGATGTTTAATCTGGTCCTTTCTACCTGTGGATTGTACCGCTGAGATGAGGGACCGTAGTGCTATACTCTTGTCAGATCATTTCCGAGTAAATTTTGATAATGCCGCCTTACGTTCAGTTTCAATCATCACAACAACTATCTGCGTCACAGTCATTACTGATACCTGACCCACTTGCTATTTCTGATTTAAGTAAAGGGCGAGGACATTACATAGAGCATTTTTACCCCTTGACTGCGGATTTCCTACAAGAAGACCTCACCAAGCTACAGAGATGGAACAATAAGTGTCTGCTACAACTCAATGAAGAAAAATGTAAAGTCCTGCACCGTGGGAAGGGAAATCCAGCATACCAGTACCACATGGGAAACACTCCACTATCCACCACAGAGGCAGAGAAAGACCTGTGAGTCGATGTTACCAGGCTACCAGTGAAGGTCAAATCCGTGCCATTCGCAGCGTACGGGTTAAGGCAAGAGTCACAGTCCAACACAGTGTTTTAGTAAGCGCCCAATCCAAACCATACACTCATTAAGGGTCAGGTTTTCTACTCAGCACCACATACTAAAGATTTGCGGTGTATTTTCCTTAAATTTTCTGATCTTCTGTATGAAAATCAAATATAATGGAAGAATTTTTCGTAGTATTCTGTTTTTGGACTGGATGCTCACGAATCACTTGTCAAACTGTGGAACTGGCAGATAGTGTCTTTTAGGGATCGAAATATCTGGAAAATAAGAGAGAGATAACTAGAATTGCAGCTATAGCAGGGGCGGTGAAGTGAATGAGGAAAAAACAATCACACTAACAGGAACAGTTTAATGAAGGGATTACGGTGTCATTGCAAAGGCCATCCCGTCATTCATTCTAAACCATCCTGAAAATAAGAGAAAGAGAATTAGAAATGCAGCCATAACAAGAACAGGGAAGTGAAAGAGAAGAACATAATAGTTGCAATGATAGGAACAGTATAGTGAAGGGATTATAGTGTCATATCAAAAGCCATCCCGTTCTTTAATCTAACCTGATCTAAGGGGTGACAGAAGGAAGGCAATCACCAAACTTTGTGTAAAAAATGTCGAACCGGTTTAAATTTCTTTGTATATAATTTTATAATATTATTTCGAAGAAAGTCTACCTATACTTATGAAGGAGAGAGCGTAGGCTGTGTTCTTCGTATGAGTGTGTGTGTGTGTGTGTGTGTGTGTGTGTGTGTGTGTGTATACTTCGCATAGGGTTGGAATCTTCTAATGTACTTATAGGATTTGAAGCGCTAGTTGTGTTTGTTATAAAGAGTAGCTATAGGTTCTAGTGTTTGTGAGGCACACACACACACGCACACACACACACACACACACACACACACACACACACGCACGTAAGTCACCATTGCAGGCTTGTACTAGTTACCGGTACACCCAGCCCACTGCCCGGCGTCCCTTATAAGCCGGGCATAAAGAACGCGTATTAGGACGAGTTCCAATGGAGTTCCGTGTTACTCGGTTAAAGAACTGGTCGAGCAGCCGAGTCATTCCGCTTAATTCCTGCCGTGCCCTCCAGCGCTTGTCCTGAATCCTCTCTCTCGGAAACCACAAGTATGAACACCCAAGGACATGGATAATACAGTTTTTTTATATACACGGATTACTTCATACACAATAGCTCCGTAATGTTAGCTGCACTGGGTCCAAAAGATGCCTACACCCAGTTAGCAATCCCCTTCCTGATATAGGACTGATAGGAACGAAGCTTAATTGGAAAGCAGTTATATTTAAAGATTGCACCTGGCGCCCTGACGACTGTTACAAGCTGTGTTATGTGTAGAGGTGTAGTCGTGAGGGTGTCTGCAGGGAAGAATGAGTAAAATTATCCAAGAAAATTCCAATACAGAAAATGATGGAAGCCGATCGATATGCTTTCATTGTATGGCTGTGTTGTAACCTGATTAAAGTTATATATAGGTGAGAAACAGGGATTTATTATGGTGATGTTGATAAATAACTAACGATAAAAAAATTATCCAATGGCCAAGAAAATTCCAATACAAAAGATGATTGAAGCCGATCGATATACTTTCATTGCATGGCTGTGTTGTTACCTGATTAAAGTCATATATAGGTGAGTGATCGATATGCTTTCATTGCATGGCTGTGTTGTAACCTGATTAAAGTCATATATAGGTGAGTAACGGATTTATTATGGTGATGTTGATAACTAACTAACGATGCGAAAAAGGTGTTCGGGCTTGCATTTTTTGGAAAAGAAGATAGACTTTTTTTAGATTTTAAAGGAAGTAAAATTGTTCTATAAATCGGGTATTGAGTGAGTGGGGCAATCTGAGCATTCATGGCATAAGTACAGATACGACTAAAAGTTTTGAATGGAGAATAATTGTCTTATAAATCGGGTAATGAATGAGTGGGGCAATCTGAGCATTCATGGCATAAGTACAGATACGATTAAAAAATATTGAACAGAGATTAGATAATTTTTTTGATGGGGACTCATAACTGGGTTTCAAGTGTTGGACGACTGGTTTTTCGTCAACTCGTATCCTTATGAATCTCTTTTCTTTATCAGCAAAAAAGAGCATGTAAAGTTACCTAATTGAAAAGCATTATGCAGAAGGAATATGTTAAGTTTCGCCCATTTCAGAGGCACGTGCCGTTTATTCATCTTTGTTTGGTTTCTTGTTATTCTTATCCAAGTATATGGAAAGGCTCACCGTTCTCCTTCATAAACACTTCACCGAGACCAGCTGTGAAAGGCGCCCATACATTTGGAACGTTCCTGCTTCTCACCTACAACACACACACACACACACACACACACACACACACACACACACACACTCTCCCTCTCACACAACGAACACAAACATATTTATCTATTTATACACTAATTTGTTGGTATTTATTTATCTATCCATTGATAAATTTATATTGTCTAATAAAGTTTAGCTCAGTGAATCAAATTCTGCACTTAAGATACTCAACAAAAACTCTCCTTAAAGCCCTTTTAGTAAACATTTTTCATTCAGTAACACCCACACCATCAGACTAATAGGAACTAATGAGAATAATGACCAGAGAATGAGCACGTTCAACAATACCTTTATTAAACAAAATTGCAATCACCACCAAGGCAATGAAAGTCCATAAACACAAGACGTACCGCCAGCCTCAGTGCATGCCAGCTGGCGGCTCTTATGTTGTGTGGTGAAGCGTCTCATTCATATTGCTTCACAGTGGATACATGCTTATGAGGCCTGTCTGTTAGGGCTGCTCCTGGTGTGTGAGAGAGAGAGAGAGAGAGAGAGAGAGAGAGAGAGAGAGAGAGAGAGAGAGAGAGAGAGAGAGAATTATGACAGCCAACATTTTTAAGGATGACGAAAGAGTGTTGATTTTTCTTCCTCTTTTTCCTTGAGTATAAGTTCAGTTTCCACGGCTGTATCTACCTGACCTCTGCGGATAGTAATACCTGTTATTATTACGTGCTGAGCTTGTTTTCTTTCTTCATGCAGTTTTTTTATAGGTATGTAATAATAATAATAATAATAATAATAATAATAATGTGTGTGTGTGTGTGTGTGTGTGTGTGTGTGTGTGAGGATTTTTTTTCTTATTCAACCACAAATATTACTCCTCAGGCCTCTGCCTCAGCCACTTCTATAAATACCACCATCCCCAGCATTACCCCCACTATCACCTTCCATCACCATCACCACCACAACCACCTCCGCTATCATTCTCAGTACTACCATCAATACCACTGCCGCAACCACTCACCCCCTCTCCACTATCATCAAAGCCACCCCCCCCACCACTAACCCCCCCCCCCCCCCCATAACCACCATCACCACGACCACCATCACCTTTTCAATACAGCAATCTAAACTTTCTTCGCACGCTAGTTGAGATTGTAATGAGAACAGATATTAAAAAAAAGCATTAAATAGTAATAATAATAAGAGGAAGAATAGTGTAATGCTCATAATAAAGCAATATATTGTACACACACACACACACACACACACACGTGGCTTAGCACTGTTTTGCTGTCCAGGTCTTGTGGCGTGAGTTGGTCCTCTAGCCTCACATTATTACGTATATACAAATTACTACGTCTCTCTCTCTCTCTCTCTCTCTCTCTCTCTCTCTCTCTCTCTCTCTCTCTCTCTCTCAGATATTGAAGAAGACCCTATATAGAGTTACTGAAAAAAAAAATTGTATCCTGGATTAGAGAGCTCTGGACAGGGAGATTAATGGAGGCAGAGAGGGACAGAGTGAGACAGGGGAAAAAGAACAAGGACACAGGGGAGACAGAGACAGGGTGAAAGACAGGGGAAGAAACAAGGAAACAGGGGAGGCAGAGACAAGGTGAAAGGCATGGAAAGAAACAAGGAAGCAGGAGACAAGGAGGAACAGGATGAGACAGGGGAAGAACAAGGGAAAAGGGAGTGAGAGACGGAAAGAAACAAGGTAAAACAGAGAAAGAGACAGGGGAGGCAGAGACAACGGAAAACAAAACAAGGAAACGGGAGGCAGAGAAGGACAGGGAAGCAGAGAAACAGGGAGAGAACAAAGAAACACGGTTAGAGACAGGGAAAGAAACAAGGAAGCAGGGAGGGACAAGGGATGACACAGGCAAATAAGCAAGGAAACATGTAGGCGGCTAAGGGTCGAAATGTAGGCTATACCGTATATGACGTAATAAGACTAATAAGCAACCCAAGAACAGAGGTGAAGATGGGTATTTATAGACTGTAGAAACGCGCAAATAGGTCATGGATTGTTACCAGAGCCCCATAATAGGAGAGGTCGGCCACATTCATCACTGACGCCATGTTGTTACCAAATGAGCCGCGTGAAATTTAAAATGATGCTGATACAATAGGTCTTTTTTGTGCTCTAGGTATCGTCAGCATCTCGGAGAAGTACTTAGAGCCCCCCCAAAAAACTATTGTATCAGCATCTGTTTGAATTTCCCGCGGCTCCTTCGGTAGCAACATGGCGCCTGTGATGAGTTTGACCAGTCTCTTCTATGATTCTGATTGTCGTGTGCTTGAAGAAAAGCTGGACCATTATTTTCAAACATATCGGAGCCTATACACACCCACATTTGATTATGTTTCTGTCGAGGTTATTGTACGTTTTTCCATGGGTAGTTTTATGAGCTTTTCTATATCCATTTTTTTCTCCCTCTTTCTTAGTTATCCGTAAAAGAGGTTAGTTTTAGAGGGAAGGAATGAAAGAAAATGTATGCGTGGGTAGTTTGACAAGACTTCTGTACCGTGCGAGAAACACTCATGAGAACTCGACTAATCTCTTTCGTGGCCTTTGAAAATATTGGTTGTGAGAGCCAAGAGCGTACGAGAATATGGGTTCGGGACAACGTTGCCAGATTGTCGTACTCAGCCGATTATATTTTCCGACTTCCTACCCCTAAATTGTCTTCTGGGCTCCAATAACGAAACTCATTTATAGTTATCGTTAAAAGAGTTAGATTCTGATGTTTCTTGGCAATAGTTAAATACTATGCTCTGAGAACGACAATTTGGCAACGGTGGTCCGGAAAGGTGTGGAGCCAAGTATACCGTGGTTGTTAATTAAGGACCCGCCAGGTGAGACTTTGATGGGTTGATTTGGTGGGCGTCTGTGAAGGATGTTGTGTCCGCCAGTCAGTCAGTCAGTCAGTCCATCATCACCACCATCATCACCACCCGCTCACCACCACAAATACAACTTCCTTTTCCATCACCGTCACCGCCACTGCATCCCCTTTGTTTTTCTTACCTCCTCCTCTTTGTTGTTGTTGTTGTTGTTGTTGTTACTTTCTCTCCTTACCCTTCTTTTTATTTTTTTATTTCGTTCTTTATTTCAATCGTTGGTTTGTTTGTTGGCCGATTGGTTCGTTCGTTCATTATTTCGTTCGTGCGTATTATTCCCGTTCTTCTTGTTCTTATACTTCTTGTCCGTGATCTTGTTCTAGCTCTTGTTCTTCTTTTTTTTTTTTTTGTTCTTGTTCTAACTCCTCTTGTTCTCCTCCTTCTTTTCCTCCTCCTCCTCCTAACTTGTCTTCATCCCTCATCCTTTCTTGCCTTCCCTTCTCTTTACCTGTCTTCTCCTTACTTGACCACTTTCAACACTCACCCTCCGCCCCTTACCTTACCCTCACCCTCCCACACCCTCACTTACACTCACCCTACCACCCCCTCCCTTACACCCCCTCTTCCCCCCTCCCCCTTCAACACACACTAGAGAGCAGTCCCGGCGGGCATGTGGCAGACCGATACAGGTGGAAGCTGAACCTGGTCTTTACGTGCTGTTAGTGTGATAAGGTGCGGCGCCTCGGACTGGTAGAATCCAAAGGGCCCGGCCAATTACTGCGCCGTGAGGGGAGATAAAGACGCACCGATGACACGATAACCCTCTCGTGAGTCTCTCCTTCCCCCTGATAATGTCTCCACTCTATTCGGTAATTACGACGAGGTATAATGTGCTGTGTTTTTTTTTCTTTAAGAGCTTTAAGAGGCAGATATTTGACCTCCCCTTTCTCCTTTTCAATATCTCTCTCTCTCTCTCATTTTCGTTCTTGTTTATCCGTGGAGGAGGTTAGATTTGAAGGGAAGGAATGAAAGAATAAGTGAAAAGATGTGTTGATGGTGAACCTGCATTGGCCTCACCTATCTCCCTTTCCATCTCTCTTTCCTCTTTCTTATCTATCCGTTGAAGTGCGGGAATAAAATTAAAGATGTGTTAGTGGTGAAATTTGCGTCTAAAGAGTGAGGATAGTTGCTGGTATGGGGTCTTGTAATGGGAAGGTAATGAACAGGTCTGGTCTAATATGCGAAGGTAAAGGACAGGTGTGGTCTAATAATCGAAGGTAAAGGACAGGTGTGGTCTAATAATCGAAGGTAAAGGACAGGTGTGGTCTAATAATCGAAGGTAAAGGACAGGTGTGGTCTAATAATCGAAGGTAAAGGACAGGTGTGGTCTAATAATCGAAGGTAAAGGACAGGTGTGGTCTAATAATCGAAGGTAAAGGACAGGTGTGGTCTAATAATCGAAGGTAAAGGACAGGTGTGGTCTAATAATCGAAGGTAAAGGACAGGTGTGGTCTAGTATTTGAAAGCGAAGGACAGGAATGGTCTAGTAATTGCCAGGCGAGGAACAGGTGTGTAAGTTTGGTGGTTGGACTTGAATGTGTTGTAGTAATCGCCGTTCTTTTTCCTGCTAAGTATGTCTCCCAAATCCCCTTGCTCTTTCCTTTTAGTCCCAGCAGAGACACTCGATTCCATCCGAACATACTGCGAAGTCCATTAGTTTTAACACCCACAAAACTTCCGATCTCCTCCACAATGATAAGACATTCACTCTATTTTGACTTTTAACTCCCTCATTACTCTTCCTGTGCTGAGACAACTTCTAAAAACACTTCTCTTCTAAAACCCATCATCTCTATTTAGTGTACCTCAAGATAGGTGTTGACTTGCTTTTAGTGGGTCCAGAAGCTAAAATGAGTGTTCTAAAGCCTACTCATTTACCTAAACTTACGAGTCTCATAAAGCCACTCCTTCGTCCTCTCCGCGGCGGCCACAGAGGCTACTAAATGAGTGGGCTGTTTATCGTCCATCATCGTGTCGCCGCGTCACTTTGTATCAATTAAAATAGTGGCGGCGGACGAGCAGGTGTCGGGAGGTGAGGCTGCGGGCCACCTCTGAGCCGTGATAGCAGCCGTCCACTTAGAGCGATGGCCCATTATGCCTACAGCGCGCCGCACGTAAAGGAGGGGCGGGCCCGCTCCTTTACTCCCAGCTTTATGGGCGGAGCAGTTGTACCGTGGAGAGCCGGAGTAAAAAGTGGCGGCCGCATCAGGGTGGATGACTCACCGATGGACTAAGGGACCCAAAGCAATTAAACCTTGTGTATCCCTGTGTAAATTAATTATACGTATATATATGTACACACACACACACACACACACACACACACACACACACACACACACACACACACACCGCGCACTCATAATAGGCTGTTTAACTCTGGGAAGGTCAGTCGCAGGACAAGGATCTTTCATTTCTCAGTTCCATTTTATCCCACGTATATTACTTAGTCCCGATAAATTTAGTTAATACTGATAGGTCCAGGAAGATATTTGCTAATTTCATCTCATTTTTGACAGCAGGTGACAACAGGGCTGGGGGGCCGTCACCCCCGGAACTCACAAGTGTAGTGCCACGCCTTGGCGGCAGGGCATGATGGGCTGGACCCCCTTAAGTGTTCCTCCAGCCAGTGCCTCCACGACACTGCTGGCACCGAACACCGACGACCACGAACCCTCGGCACTGGTTAAAAAGGTACATTACGTTTTCTCTTTTTTGATTGGAAGCAGTCACCTATTTATTGTAAAGCTGCCTCTGTTTTATTGAAGAATAACAGAAAGGTGTCTGGAAGGTTGTGTCGAGCTGTCAGGTGGATAAAGGAGATTTTTGGGCCATTGAAGCACACTAAGCTCCTTCTGTCCCATTCAGAAATAAGACCAAGGTTAGAGGTAGGTGTTCCGTAACCTTTAGCTTTGAGTTGTGTATGTAATTTCTGTTGAGGTGGTTTATTATTGAATGTTTGTGAAGTAATGCAGAGTTGTGGATAGAAGAGTTCGTTTTGGAAAGAAGATCGACAATGAACAACCGAAAGAGTCAGTGAAAGAACAGAGCCTTGCGCATCATCAGCAAAGTGTCAGAGTGGTATAATATATCGTCTGTGCTGATTGCCGCTGACTTACTGAACCGTGATGGAACTGACGCGGAGAAATGCTTGGTCGAGGTCTTGGTGTGTGTGTGTGTGTGTGCGTGTGTCTCTCTCTCTCTCTCTACCTCCGCGCACCACACCTCTGATACCCTGTCGTTGAGCGAGGTACCTGTAAGCAGAAGGAATAGTTTACGGCAGTGGATCAGGTGCAAAGCGGCAGCAGGTAGCCAGCAGGGGCGGCTCTGTGGCAGCAGTGGAGGGGCTGTAAACCTATCGGTCAGCATCCTCCCTCTTCTCCTTCTTCAGCTCCTCTCCTCCTCCCCTTCCACCTCCTCCTGTCGTCCAATAAGCTGTGTCCCCTCCCCCCCCCTCCCCCCCCAGTCGACCGGTTTTGATTTTTTTTGATATACAACAGAGAAAACATTTGTAAACCCTCATACAATTACGTGGTTAAACTGTAATATCTTCCTTCTTTTTTTATCTGAGTAGTATTTTCGATGACCGACGATATAAATGCAGAGAGATTCGGCTCACACAAACAGTGCTTTCCATGTTTGACGTCACGGCGTTTAACAACATAACTTCTACAGCCGATACAGTCACTATATAGTCTCACTAATACCTCTATATTCAACCCCTTTCCCTTCATACTCCTTTTCTTCCTTGCCCGTCTCCTCCCTTTTTATAGTGCTACGGCAAGTTTCCAGTATTTTGACCTAGATTTATTTTTAGCATATGTAACGGAAGATAATTTGTTTGTTTTGATCGTTACCAATGGCGGCGATCGACGCTATAGTTTTCCACGTGAAACTGGCTCATGGGGTAGTGGCGGCTGCAGAGGAGGCGAGAGGTGTTGAGAGTGTGCGGTAAGGTGCGGGGCTAGGCTAACCCCACAGCCGCCACTACCCCATCGGCCAGTTTTACGTGGAAATTCTATAGCGGCGATCGAAGCCATTGGTAACGATCAAAACAAACGAGGTGACTGTGAAAGCGTCCCTAAGAGCTGGTGTACCCGTAGAGTGAGGTGGGAGGCTTGCTTTGGGTTGTGGAAGCTTTATCAACCGAAGTCCAGTTTGCTGTCACTCATACCTGTGTTGGGTTTGGTGTCAGAACTGCCCCCACCTGGTTTGCCCACCTAAATTGCTCCTCAAATTTAGACTCATCAGAAGCAAGCATTCAAAACAACAACAAAAAATACCTTCTTTCTTCAATTTTCTTTTAACATATCCACACACACATACACAAAAAAGTACTCGGAATGGCCTTTGTTGGGGTGTTGCATAATGAATGAGAAAGCAACAGCTGAGGGGAGCATCGTCCACGTCAGCACCTACCAACGCGCGCTCATCAGTCATGATATCTCGACTAATTTAGAAGACATAATTATATTCAATCTATTTAAGCAAAACCACCCTCGCTACATTAATACCCAGCATAATCTTTACTCACAGAAAAATATACTGATTGTTTCTTAGTTACGCCTCTCCTCGTCCTCTTTTATTTTATCTTTCTTCCTTTCCTTGTTCTACTTCTTCCTCCTCCTACACCTCCTTTTGTGTCTTCTCCGTCTCCGTCTTCGCTTCCTCCTCCTCCTCCTCCTCCTCCTCCTCCTCCTCAATATAGCGTTAAGGGTGAAAGCCATCAACAAGCCACAAGCGAGCCCTTAATTGCTATCTAATCTCGCCCCTCATAGCCCGACCTTGTCTATTGCCGCCGCCCTTGCATATCCGGGACTGCTTTACCGCCTTCCCCTTAGCTACCCTTAGTCCCCTTAGCTTCCCTTAGTCCCCTTAGCTCCCTTCAGTCTCTCCTTAGCTCCCTTTAGTTTCCTTAGCTTCCGTTAGTCCTCTTGTAGCATAGGTGTGTGTGTGTGTGTGTGTGTGTGTGTGTGTGTGTGTGTGTGTGTGTGTTCTGCGTGTGTATGGTGAGGATTGTGATGTGGCGAAGCATGTTGTTGTTGTTGCTGTGGCTTCGTTGTGGTGACTAAGTTGTATGTGGTAGTGGTGAAGGTTGCATTGCTTGTGTGTGTGTGTGTGTGTGTGTGTGTGTGTGTGTGTGTGTGTTAGGTTTGTTTTGTGTTGCTTCGTTATGTGTTGCGCTATGTTGGTTTGGACTCACTCCCAAGGTTGATATAAAAGCAACAGAAGAATTCATTATACATACATTAGCAAGCTGGAGAAAACAAAACAATGGTAATCTTATAATTTTATCCCATTAATTCCAGCTTGTCTTCACTTGGAACTTTTTATTTTATTTTGCTTAACGTTAGAATTGTTTATGACATGGTGAAAGCGCATATTTACAACGGTATAAAATAAAAATCCTTCGCAGTTAGAAAGCCGTGAAGAAACAATGGTCAACTAAGTACACTGTCAAATACATAAACAGCACCACTAACTTTTACTACTACTGTTACTACTACTACTACTACTACTACTACTACTACCACCAATATTACCACTACTTCTACCACTACCACCATTACTTCTACTACCACTACTACCACTGCTTCTACCACTACTACTACTACCACCAATACTACTACTAATGCTACAACAATTCTATACAAAACAACGACACAAACAACGAACAAGAGAAGGCGTGAGGGCGGGGTGACGGGTTTAGCGAGGTGTGAAGTGGCGTTCGTCGTATCTTTCAGCTTTTTATTTATACTCTTTTATTTTTATTTTACAGAGAGAGAGAGAGAGAGAGAGACGAGTATTTTCTCTTCCATTTGGGAACGAACATGGGTGGCACTGATTGCTGTTTTTGTTGTTGTTGATGTTGTTTTGTTGTGTAGGATCGCTTCAAGGCAAACCTCATTATGGTGGGTTCGATCCTTTCTTTGCACCATTCTCTTCTAGCGCTTATATTGATTAGGTCTTTTAGGTTAACTTAGCTTACGTTAGGCAAGGCTGGGATAGGTGGTTAGGTTAGGTTAATTATGTTAAGGTATGGCTTGGTTTGTTTTAGTTTTGTTAGGTTTGGTTTTGTGTTATATTTTGTCTAGTTAAATGTGTTTAGATTTGGCTTACATTTGTTTCTCCTTTGTTTTTTGAATTTATTAGGTTAGGCTCGTAGGGTCACTGGGTCGTAGGGTCGTAGCGGGCTTTTTTTTCATTATTGTTTTCTTTTATTTACACCCTTGAACTGTCTCCTCTGCTGTAAAAAAAAAAAAGGCTCTTGGGTTAAGTAGATATCAGTTTAATTTGTTTGTAACTGGTTAGGTTTCGTCAACATAACGAGAGTTTTGACTAGGTAAGGATAAGATAAATTCAGTAAGAGTTTGATCGGTATTATAAGACACTCTCGCTTCTCACATCAACTATTAATAAAGGTCAAAGAGGGGATCAATCGGATACTAACGAGTGTTTCTTTAGGTTCATGGCACAGAAGAAGGGTCAAACTACCACCAGGGTCATAAAACTGCTACTGGAAATGCCCAAAACTCCTACGAAAGCTTGTCAAATATGTGAACTTGGACGACGAAATCTTTTGCAATGCGACCCTTAGCTAGACTTCCTCGTGTCTTGTATAAATTGAAGTGAAAACAAATTGTCGAGTCCGTTTTGGCGTTGGCTCCCGCGGGTCCATTTCTCCCCTCTGCTCTGCCACACAGTCCCAACACCTATTTCTTCCTCTTATATGTTACCTATAGCTTACATATGAGAGGGAGAGATAGGTGTTAGGACTGTGTGGCGGAGCAGAGGGGAGGAGAGGACCCACGGGAGTCTACACCAGACCGGCCTCGACATATTTGGAAGACTATAGTCGAGGCTACGATCAGATTGCAAAACGAGGAGCATAATATTTTATCGAGAAATGTCTCACTCAACTCACACGCTACTTTTATATGTTTGAAACTATTGCCCGGTCGGCCATCATTCCATACAAACAGTCGAAATGTGGCAGTTTTAATCATCAAGCTACATCTTAATTCTTCTCTTATAGTACGTGTTTGAATCTCAAGCGAAAGTAATAAAAGTCACGTTTGCATCTAGTCTTCATTCATCAGATAATTCGTCGTGAAAATGCAAACGTTCTTTTATACATGGTCACTTAAAACAAAAAAAAATCACCTTATTATCTGGCTCTGATTAATATCTTGCAGTTACTCCACTTTAGTACTATACTGCTGGATGTAATGAGACCTCTTCCATATATATAAAACGCTATAAAACAGATCATGGACAGCAAATTGCCTTTATAATTATAGCTTACTCCCCTGCGTCTGTTTATCTGGTTACATCCATACGTAAACTCTACGGACTTTATATGTCTTTTTCATCCCCTCTCAGAACCAGGCAAGTTTCTCCACGGTCAAATTTTCCTAGTCTTATCTGTCCTCATGACTCACCTTTGCTATCTCGGCCTCTGTTGTCTCTTCCTTGAATAGGGAATATCAACAAGTCACGTGACCGCGATATTTCCATCAGTAGTTCAGTAGATTTCTCAAACAAAAATCTAAATAAGGATCAGTGTCGCTCTGGAGTAAAATGTGACGCATTCTTGTGAATAATTCCATTTTTGTATCAAGGAGATTTTTCTGTTGTATCAGTATTTTTGATTCAATAACTCCTGCAAACGACAGTATTGTATTAAATAGTTGTATGAATATTCTAAAACTGTTCCGTTACTTAACTAGTCAATTTTTTTTTTTTTTTTGCTGAGTTTGACAAACGTATTAGTTTTACAATTATTGCTGCCGACTCTTACAGTGTCAACAAAAACAGACTATCTTACATAAAAAAAAAAAAATGAGCCAAGGCCAATAGAACTGAACTATGCTCGTGTTGACGGTGATCACACTCTCGGGGATTATGGGTGGAGCAGTTAATGGCAAGATCGTGGCCACGTGATTTCTTGGGGACTCATTGGCTCCTTAACTACTTCCTCCTTGTGGTTGCCTCCTATTTGGCCTCTACAGTCCTTGAGTTAGTTGGCGACCCATATGACCGAACTGAATGCGTGGTGGGGTTTACGGTCAGCAGAATCAATCACAACAATATTGGTCCGAAGAGGGGATCGAACTTGGGTCTTCTCGATTAGTAATAGCTCAAGCCTCTCTCTCTCTCTCTCTCTCTCTCTCTCTCTCTCTCTCTCTCTCTCTCTCTCTCTCTCTCTCTCTCTCTCTCTGATATCAACAATCGAAGAGTCATAAGGCAGAAGTGAGCTTTAATATGTGGGCCTTTAAACCAGCTATTCAGGGGGAGGGGAGGAGGGGAAGGAGGAGGAGGAGAAGGAGGAGGGGGTTGATTGAGGGTGGCAATTGGAGGAGGAACTAGATTGCAGAAACACCTACCATTAAACCTCCACCTCCTCCTCCTCCTTCCCCTCCCATTCCTCCTCCTCCTCCTCCTCTTCCTCCTCCTCTCTTTCCTTTATCTGATAGCAAATGGTACGTATAATTTGGTCTCAGCGTGTTAATTTCAAACTTCCAATAGCCTTCCTCCTCCTCCCTCCTCCTCCGTCTCATCCTCCTCCTCCTCCTCCTCCTCCTCCTCCTCCTCCTCCTCCTCCTCCTCCTCCTCCTCCAATACCTGCACCAGCTCGAGAAACACACCGCCCAATCGCTTCATTCCTGCCTGCATTCGATACGAGTGTAAGATAATGTTGATAATGATGATAATGATGACGATGACGATGATGATGGTTGTTGTTGATAGTGGCTGTATGAGATAGTGAAAGTAAGAAGGCTCGGAGCACTGGTAGCAAAGATAGTTGAGATTGCAGTGATGAAGATGGCAGTGACGAAGGGAAGAGTAGATTGTTAGGGTACTTGAACTATATCGTCAATTTCTTAAACGTCGAGTTGTATATATTGTCTTTTTAATTAACAGTAAAGTAACTAGTTTTGCTTTTTGACTCCATTCTTTTGTGACGAAGTTAGTTAGAAGTGTTGGATTTTCAGTTAGGTCGACGTGTTACAAAGTGGGACGTTAAAACTGAAATATAAAAGTTAGCGAAACCAACGATTCGCGCCTTGAAAAACGGAGTAAACAAGACAGATCAGCCACGTTAAGGGGCTATTACACTGGGCAAATTTTCCGTGGATCTTCAGTCAAACCACGATTTCCGCTGGCGTGGTTCTCCTATTTGCGTGGTTTTCTGACGTGTCCGCGATCTTCCAAAGCTACGGTAGATTTCACTGAAGGACGACGGTATTACTCACCATCATTATCATCAGCAATAACAACAAACTATTGAAAACCACGCAAGCGGAAATCGTGGTTTGATTGAAGATCCACGGAAAACTTGCCCAGTGTAATAGCCCCTTTATTGTTACTAAAAGATTCATATTATGTTGGAAAAATGACCCGAATGTGTTTTAGGTAAGTTATTATTGGCGACCGTCACCACTCACTCCCACCAAAGCCACCACCACCACCACCACCAACATCACTTCCACCAAAGCCACCACCACCACCACCACCGTCATCACTCTCACCAACATCACTTCCACCAAAACCACCACCACAACCACCGTCGCCACTCTCACCAACATCACTTCCACCAAACCCACCACCACCACCACCACCGCCATCACTCTCACCAACATCACTTCCACCAAACCCACCTCCACCACCACCACCGCCATCACTCTCACCACCATCACTTCCACCAAACCCACCACCACCACTACCACCGTCGCCACTCTCACCATCACTTCCACCAAAGCCACCTCCTCCACTCTCACCAACATCACTTCCACCAAAGCCACCTCCACCACCACCACCGTCATCACTCTCACCAACATCACTTCCACCAAAACCACCACCACCACCACCGTCATCACTCTCACCACCACCACTTCCACCAAAGCCACCTCCACCACCACCGTCACCACTCTCACCACCAGTCACTTCCATTACCACCACCACCACCACTACCACTCTCACCACCAACACCTCTACTATCATCACCTCTACCATTACCATTACCGCCATTGTATTTATAGTTGATATTGTTGTTTTATAGACAGATTTTTGTTTTGAAGGGGGGGGGGGGGTATGAATTTGCTTGTATTTCTCTTCCAAAAAAAAAAAAAACTTGTAAGATTCATAGAAAAGTAATGTAAGAAATTGTACTTGGTAACATATTTTTTTACATTTTTTTTCTATCTTTTCTGGTCTATTAACACACCCGTCGAAAAACGAGTAAATGAGAGAGAGAGAGAGAGAGAGAGAGAGAGAGAGAGAGAGAGAGAGAGAGAGAGAGAGAGAGAGAGTTAAAAAACAAACAAACAAATAGAATTATCACTCAAAGTTTCATAGTTTGTCACTCTCTCCTTACCTCTCCTACCTATCCCTACAGTATCTATCCGTCGGTCATTTGTCACATATACCCAAAATTAAACGAATACATCTCTCTATTGGCATCGAAATAAAAGATATCGGTGTGGAATAATGATAATACTAATACAAAAATCAAATACAATATCTTCCCTTGCCAAAAAATAATTACAGGTGATCGTACCTAACAATCACCAAGTATATATGAAAGGGCTCTAAGCTCTGCTACTGTAATAACCCACTTCGATCCTTCTCTTAAGCAGTGAAAGCAGGATCGAGTTATACTGTTCTTTTTTTCTAATCCTCCTCCTCCTCCTCTTTATCCTCCTACCCCTTTCCCCAACCGCCACCGGAGGATCGTTCATTAATTATTACGTTTTGAAGTGCTAATGGTCGGTGTTGCGGAGGCTCATTGGTCCGCTCAGCTACTTACTCCTGTGGGTCTGTCTGGTGGTGGAGAGAAAAAAAAAAAGATATCCGGCTACACATTATTTTCTTCTTCTAATAGTTGTGGGGAGCGGATTCTCTCTCTCTCTCTCTCTCTCTCTCTCTCTCTCTCTCTCTCTCTCTCTCTCTCTCTCTCTCTCTCTCTCTCTCTCTCTCTCTCTCTCTCTCTCTCTCTCTGTTTATCTATTCATTTATCTCCACTTGCCTATCAATCTTTCTTTTGCTATCTACTTAGAGCAATTTAAAATAGTAAGTCCAGAGGAATTTTTTTTGTGCCGGTAGTCTCTCCTAAGACCCCAGCCTGTTAGTGGAACATGCATATTTTCTTTATAGTGGGTACCGTAATGTTTATGTATGTTGCCCCCCGATGCTCCATTCGAACGAAGTCGGTGAAGTTAAGATTTATTAAGATCTGGGCAGGATGTGGCACTTAGCGATTTTTGGGAATTGTCAGCGTCCTTCGGTTGGACTCGAACCTAGGCTCTCAGGCTTACCACTTACGCACGCTGACCACTCGCCCACCGCCTCCCCTAAAATTTGTACTGCTTCATATTTTGCTTCAAGTGGAGGCGAAGTAGTTTTTAGAGAGATGGAAGGATAGTGAAAAAGAGAGAGAGAGAGAGAGAGAGAGAGAGAGAGAGAGAGATCAAAACCCATTCATTACTTCATCCCTCACTTCCCCATCAAACCCTGCCATTATCCTACATAAGCATTAAGGTAGCCAAGGATCTTTTCATACCTACCTATTCCCCTTAACTATTTCTTTCCGCCCCCTTCCAACCCGCCAATTAGGGTGGGAATAGGCAGGAGAGGAGGGAGGGAGAGGGATGGAATGAGGGTAAGTTAATGGGTAGTCAAACAGCTATATTATCGTCAGTTACGTTGGGAGTTAAATAGATAGCTTAATAGGTAGTTAAATAGTTAGTTAGCTAGTTAGGTAGTTAATTTTACTACGTTCTGCATTCATTTATTCATTAATTATTATTTTATTTGTTTATTTTTGTTTATTTTTTGTATTATTATTTTGTTTTATTTTTTACTTTATTTATTTTGTTTTAATTTATTTTATTTTGTTTTTTTCCTTTTTTCCTTTTCCTTTTCTTTCTTTTATTTTATTTTATATTGGTGTTTTTCTTTCTTAATCTCTCTCTTTTCTCTCTCTCTCTCTCTCTCTCTCTCTCTCTCTCTCTCTCTCTCTCTCTCTCTCTCTCTCTCTCTCTCTCTCTCTCTCTCTCTCTCTCTCTCTCTCTCTCTCTCTCTCTCTCTCTCTCTCTCTCTCTCTCTCTCTCTCTCTCTCTCTCTCTCTCTCTCTCTCTCTCTCATACATTCCCTGCCCTCGTCTTGCTCTCCCTTCTATCGTTGTGTAGCTACAATAGTTTACCTGGCCAGACCTGTTTCATTAAGGCGTGTGTGTGTGTGTGTGTGTGTGTGTGTGTGTGTGTGTGTGTGTGTGTGTGTGTGTGTGTGTGTGTGTGAATTTATTTCTCTGTCTGTTGCATATTTCCCCGTATAGTTCTCGTTGGTAGAATAATACTAATAGTTTGTAATACCCAGTTGATACTCGGAAGATAAGAGAGATGTAAGTAATTGCAATGGAAAAGTGATAGGTAATGGAAATGGTAAAGGTAATGAAGCGGAGAGTGATCCAGGTGTTATCAGATGCTTGGCTTTGTCGTCAGGTGGAATGCAAAGCTCTAAATGTCAGGTAATGGGGAGGCAACATTTCTGGACACGAATTATGACGCATTAATCGATTTTTTTCTCCTCACCGCGAGTTTGAAGATCATGAAATTTTCTCAGTTACTTATTAATCACGGTTTGTACCTAAGGCGAATGTCATTTATGTGTTTTTGCTGTTTGGAATTCCGTTTAATTAAGTTTTGTTTGCTAATCCACAATGAAATGCTAGTCAGGACATGTTTTTTTACGCGTTTTTTCCTAACAACGACAACAACAACAACAATAAGAACAGTAACATCAACAAAAATATAATCAAATCAATAATTACAACAAAGGCAACAATAATAGCCAACAGCAACATCAGCAACATCAACACTGACAACATCACCATCATCAACAACAACAACAACAACAACAACAAAAGACACTACAACAGCAAGCTTAAAAGGCAGAACTATATTTTTCTTAACGACCACTCATGATTTTTTCTATGCATGAAGGGATTTTTTTTTTGGATATATTTTGTACAATGCCACGAGTTTGGTAATGAGTCAGCTGTACACACACACACACACACACACACACACACACACACACACACACACACACACACACACCTTCACACACATTTTCTTTACCTGGGTCTAGATAACTATCCGCCAAATTGAGAGATTTACTTCCCTGTCCCCCGTGAGAGAGAGAGAGAGAGAGTGGGTGTGGGTGTGGGTGGGACGTTGGGTGGGTCATTACATTCCAAGCACACACACACACACACACACACACACACACACACACACACACACACACACACACACACACAGACACACACAACTTGACCCCTCCTACACTCAGACATCACACTCGCAAAGAAAAAAATAAATAAAACAAAGAACTCGTAACAAGAAAAACACCCACCACCACGCCCTAACCAGACACCACCATGCATCACCCACCCCCATAGACACTGATAGCACCTGAGGCCTTCTGTTATCACCTCCTTAAATTGGTGACACTGTAGAGTAATTACCTGAGACGCATCGGTGACAGGTGAGAAAGGTGAAGGTTGGGGCGATGGTGGAGGAGGAGGAGGAGGGTATGAAGGGGAGGGGAAGGTAAGGGAAGGAGAAAGATGGATGAATGGAGTAAGAAAGAGGGGCAGTGGTAATAAGGGGTTTGGATGGACAATGGAAGGGAGTGGGAATGGGAGGAGGTAGATGGGTGGGATGGTAGGTAGAGGAATATAATGGGAGGTAGTGAATGGAGAAGAAGCAGTTAGGGGAAGAGGAGGGAGAGAATATGGGAGGTAGTGAATGGGTGTATAGGAGAGGAGACAAGAGAAGAGGAAAAATGGATGTATGGGATATAGAAGGGGGAGTAGGGGAGGAGGGGATAGAGATAGATATTCTCTCTTCGTCTACTCTACTCAATTTAGGAGCAGTAAGTAGCGGTCTTTTTTTTTCATTATTGTTTTTTTTTTACGCCCTTGCACTGTCTCCTCTGCTGTAAAAAAGAAAAAAAAGTGGGCATGGAAAGGGATGGTGGAGTAGAGAAAAGAAAGAAAGAGGAATAGGAGGAAGAAGATAAAGGAATAACGATGTGTATTTATCGTCATTTTTGTCTCTTCCTTTTTGTCTTTTGTGTCGTTTTAATGATTCTGTGTATGTTTGTTTACCTGTTTGTTTATTTGTTTGCTTGTTTGTGTCTCCTGTTGTCTGTCTCACCGTTAAACTGTCAATCCATCCATCTCTCTCTCTCTCTCTCTCTCTCTCTCTCTCTCTCTCTCTCTCTCTCTCTCTCTCTCTCTCTCTCTCTCTCTCTCTCTCTCTCTCTCTCTCTCTCTCAAGTATGCAAGTGTGTTTGTGTGTGTGTGTGTGTGTGTGTGTGTGTGTGTGTGTGTGTGTGTGTGTGTGTGTGTGTGTGTGTGTGTGTGTGTGTTCTTTCTTTTTATTGGCATCTACTGACGGGAACAACACATTTTTTTTTTTGCTAATTTATGTAAAACAAACACGGCAACATTTAAAGTCCTCTCGATAAAAGATTATTGTGATTCTCTCTCCCTCTCTATTTATTTTTTGTTTGCATCTATTAAGAGATTTGTGGTCCTTCTCCATTGCTTGTTTTGCATGTCCACCAGCGACCGACCACCTGCTGTGTGTGTGTGTGTGTGTGTGTGTGTGTGTGTGTGTGTGTGTGCGCAAAAAGTACCATCAGTCTGAACCTATAAAAAAATAATGTTACTTTGCGCTTTCTAATATTCGAAGTCTTTATTTAGTAAGACATGCAGATACGAGGTAAATAGATAGACTGACTGATAATAAATAGAGATAGATAGATAGACAGATAAACTGATACAGACACGGACATAAACTGACAAAAAGACACAAATAGACAGGGAGGCAGACAGACACGACCAACATATAGCTAGACGGATATTCAGAGAGGATAGACAGGTGAAAGGAACAAGGAAAGAATCGAGCCTTAAATCCCCTCATTTGCCCCCTTCCCCCCCTTCCCCCCCTGCCCGCCACCTCACCGCCGCGCCCCCCATCCCACAAGCCACTAATTGCCCGCGCGGTGTGGATGTCGCCAGGTAAATTGCAACCCACAATCCCGGCGCAATTACCGTTCAAACAATGCTCTTTCTGCCAAGCCTTACTTCTTCGCCTTTTCCTCCTTCTATTCTTCCTCCTCCTCCTCGTCTTCCTGGTTCCCCACTGCTGCTCCTCCTCCTCCTCCTTCTTCTTCTATTTCTCTCTTTTCTTTTTCTTCTTGTCTTCCTCCTCCGCTTCTCCTTATGACGACTTCTCTCTTCCCCCCTCTCCTCTCTCTCTCCCTCTCCACCAGTTTCATCTTGTACTGTTTCTTTTCTTCTTCGTCTCTGTTATATCCTTCCTCATTTCTTATTTCTTCTCATTATTTTTGTTCTCGTTTGTGTTTCTCTTTTCTTTGTTATTTTTGCTGTTCTTGTTTTCCCGTCGTTTGGTTCTTTTTCTCTCCAATTCCGCCACTTCTTCCTCCTTCGCCTCTTCTTCCTCCTCCTATTACATCTCCTCTTCCTTCGTCTTAATGTCTAATTTCTCCTCCCACTCTCCTCTCCCTCCATCTCTTTCCCCTTGTCTGAGTTTTCTCGTTCCTCTTCCTCTTTCCATGATGCCTCCTACTGTGCTTCCTTGATCTCCTCCTCCTCCTCCTCCTCCTCCTCCTCCATCTCTGTCTTTTTTTCTCTATCATTATCTCATACAGGGAGCAAAGGTCTCTGGAATAGGCTAGTGTACCGAGGCAGGTAACTTTGATATAAACCCAAAATTACCTGTTGTTACGTGCCCATCAGGTGTTTCTTTGTTCTTGGTCCTCTACACATGACTCGCCATTATTTGATTGTATTCCTCTCACAAACTCTTGCTGCTTCTGCCTGACGTTCTTATCCTCCTCCTCCTCTTTATCTTTTGTTTCCTTGAGCCTGTTTGCCTTCTCCTTCTCCTCCTTCTCTTGCTAGTTTTCTTTCAAGCTCTGTTTTTCTCCTATCTGATGTTATTCCCCTCACAAACTCTTGCTACCTGACATCCCTATCATCCTAACCCTCTCCTTCTTTTGTTTCCCTCAACCCGTTTACTTCATCCTTCTCCTCCTGTTTCTAGTTTTCTTTTTCCTTTTTTTTGTTCTTCACTCAATTCCTTTTCAAACCCTTTCTATTTCTGCCTGGTATCCTCCTCCTCCCAATCTCACTATCTTTTGTTTTCTCCTACCCCTTTAGTTTCTTCTCCTCATTGCTATTTTTTTCCCCTCCAGCTTTATTTTTCTCATTTTTCTCCAATCCTATTCTTTTCAAACCCTTTCTACTTCTGCCGGATGCCCTTGTCTCCTCTTCTTCTTCCTTTGTTTCCTCCAACCCCTTTGCATCATCCTTCTCCTATTGCTTATTTTCTTTCCATCTTTTTTTTCCAGTCCCTTTCTTTTTTTCATGTTTTATCTTCTTGCTACTTATGCTTGACATCCTTATCCTCCTCCTCCTCTCCTTCTTTTGTTTCCCCAACCCTTTATATCTTCCTTCCATTTCTAATTTTCTTTCCTGTTTGATTTTCCTCCAGTTCCTTTCTTTCTTTCATGATTTATCTTCTACTCCTCTGCCGGTGAAGGATGGCTGTCTGGGTATCCTCGTCCAACTCACTCACTCTTTCTTCTTGGGGTGGAGGTTGTGGGCCAGCTAGGGTGAAGTGATAACAAGGAAATCAGGTTTAACTTAGATTGGGAAGGAGCCCACGATACCCCATGTTAGTGCCAGACTTTAGAAGAGCTAATTGCAAGGGGCTTAGAAGACACCTTGGGGAAGTTAATTACGAGTCATTAGTGTTGGATGCGGGCCAGGACCTGGGGCTGGAATCCGGCGTTCAGGGATACCATGTAGCAATGACTTACGTACACTATAGTTATTTAGTTAGGACAGCAGTTAATTGACAGGAAGGAAGGCAACGGTGATTCTAAGTGGATTAAACACGAAGTAGGGATTATGTCTGCTAAGGTTGGGTGGCTTGCACAAAACTCCAAAGGCTAAATTTTCCCCCTCTTTAAGGACCTCCATTTAATCTGCTTCTAAGTTAATGTCTGTTCGAACCGATTAATTATTAACGCAACTTTTAACCCGGTAGCAGCGACGGGCCAAATTTGTGCCATGATTTAAACCCCCCAAAATAGATGATACAGAAACTGATCAGAAATGTTTTGATATATATTATGAAATGGATTGTGTGAGTGATGATTTTTTCTCATTTTTCTCGCTTAGAAGGGCCTTTAAGAAACATGATCCCCGCTGCTACTGGGTTAAGTGTCTTCAGTGATAAGTGCAACCCTTCCTCCCCTTCTTTACTTTCTAATTTTATGAAACCTTTGGTAACTAGGTGTTTCAAATTCCCACAACAAGTATATCTTATCTGCAGTGTCTAATATGTCTCAGTGATTGCCATAATGTTGGATTTTTCTACACATACTTACCACCTCAGTAAATCTATCTTAAGTTAATCCTAAAACTTCTGCCGTTAGTATGGTAAGTCTCCAGTCCACCCTCTGGTGCACCTACGATTTTTTGCTGTTGCTCAGGTGTTTTCTGCGACGTATTGCCACATCCTTTGGTCCTCCCCCGACGCCTGTACTAAAGCATCCAGCAGGGTACTAAGTGACCCCTCAAGGGAGTCTGTACATCCTCCTCCTTCTCCTCCTCCTCCTCCTCCTCCTCCTCCTCAGTACTGGCAAATTGGTGTCTAGCGGTTGTGGTGTCATTATGTGCGTCAGGAAAAAGAGGAGAAGGAAGAAGAAAGAAGAGGGGTGAAATAGTAAAATAAATATGAGGAGTCAGAGAAAGGAAGGACATGATGGAAAAGAGGAAGAGGGCGAAGACAACGAGAATGAGAAAAAGTAGGATGAAGAGAAGGGGAATGAGAAACAGGCAGGCAGGCAGGCAGGCAGGCAGGCAGGGCAGGAGGTGAAACAACCGGTCTTGCACGGGAGAATGTTAATTGACGAGAGGGGAACAGCGTGGGGGGCTTGGGATTGCCGGCCGCCAGCCTCCCTACCCACGTGATCACTACTACTGCTACCACTACTACTACTACCACTACTGCCACGCCGACTGCTGCTACTGTTACTACTGCTACTGCTACTTCTATACAACTACTGTTACCACTTCTACTACTCCTATATTCTACTACTCTTACCGCATGCTATCCCTATGATATTTCTGCTACCACTATTGCTACGCCTATGACTACTACCACTTCTGTTGGCTCTACTGCTACTGTTATACCCATACTACAACCACTGCTATCACTTTTCTGCTACTACTGTTATATCACATCCACCACTACCATAACGACGATCACTGCCACCATTATTCATTAACGACCAACGTGACCATCGCTAAACTACCACTACCACCCCTGCCATTGTTATCAGTATATGCCTCTACCACTACTGCTACCACCACTACCACCCCTGCCACTCATCATTATATCCCTCAACTATCACTACTACCTCTACTCTATTCTTCTACTTCTGACGTCATTTCTACTCCTGCCTTATTACTTTTTTTTTTAATCAAGGGCTTAGTAAGAAGAGGAAGTAGGTTAGTGGAGAAGGGACGGATGGGGGAGAAGGAAAGACAGGCGTGTATAGCTGTATGGTGTAGGTTCGTTAATTGTTTTGATGTAGTTATTGTTTATCGGGCACCTTAATTGTATACCTCGGGTTGCTGGGGGAGTGTGCCATTAACGCTACCACCACTACCATTAATAACAGCGGTTCTCCACTACACATAAGCTACGTATACCACATCCATTGTCATATCTCTTTTTGGCCACTCCTCTCTACTCTATACAGGAGCAGTAAGTAGCGGGCTTTTTTTTTTTTTATTGTTGTTTTCATTTTTTTTACGCCCTTGAACTGTCTCCTCTGCTGTAAAAAAAAAAAAAAAAAATTGCCATCACTTATTTCATTGCCACCATCACTATTATCAGCTATTGGGCATAACTAACATTATTGATACTAGTGCTACGATCTTTGTTGCTGAGTTGCCGCCATTACAACTAGTTTTAGGAGCAGCGAGTAGCGGGCTTTTTTTAATCATTGTTTCCTTTTTTTGTGCCCTTGAGCTGTCTCCTTTGTTGTAAAAAAAAAGTACCATCACTATTCTCGTATCAAGAAACTGCATATCTCATTTATATAAGTGTCTGGCTCCGCTGTCATTACTATATAGACTGTCGCCCTCATCTATCCATCATCTGTAGCTTTTATCGCTGCTATCATCATCATCATCATATCCATCACCCATTCTTACCACTCACACTGCTTTTTAACCCTTCACTCATGATTATCACCACCTCCATCTCTGTGTTCATTCCTTGTATCCGCCACCTTGACCGCCATCGCCGTCTTTGTCACCGGCTCCATGCTTATCACCTTGATCGTTCCCTCTTCGGCTATCAGTATGTAACTCCATCCCTCCCACACCACTACCACCACTACTGTTCTGACTCTCGTAGCGGGACCACTGCTCTACTGATTCCCTTATTAGCATCACCACTATACCCACACCACTAACACTTGTCTCCACCGTCACTTCTGCCGCCACAGGAATAACATTTTAGCTTTTATCAATAGTTTTAATCATTGCTACCATCTGTGCTGCCATTGCTATGCTACCACCGTTGTTATTACCATTACTGCCATCATCATCATCATCATCATCGTCATCAATTCCAGAGGTGTTACTTCTACGACTGCCTCTGTTGCCGCTATCAATATTAGGGTCACAACTTCTGTTCTTTTTGCAGCAATATCAACAACAGTACAATAACAGTAATTAGCACAGCATCAATGAAAACAAAATCTACTACTACTACTACTACTACTACTACTACTACTACTACCACTACTACCAAGGCCAACACCTCCACCACCACTTGCACGTCACCACCTGTCACCACCATCGTCTGCCCCGCCCAGCACATTGCACTACCACACCCACTCATCCGCTCGTTCAGGACACTCACTCACCCACTCGTTCACTCACTCACTCAACAACTTGCCTACCCATTCTATGCCAACTCTTAATCTTGCATATTTACTCATTTCTCGCTACCATTTAATTCTTTACATTTCCACTGTTCATGTAACAAAGCTTTGCACATTCTTAAGCTGTTATGAGGTTGAAAGAATGAGTCAGATAACATGAGGGGTGGATGGATTGAGTAATGAGGGATGTCAGGCCACCATGTCATGAGTTGTAGTGAATGAAGGAGAGATAAAGAGGATGAAAAAGGCGTGAATGAAGTATAGGAAAGAAAAGGTAATGAAAAGGGAAGAACAGATGCCGGTGATTATACAGAGATTTGACATTTTGCATTAAGTCTCTCTCTCTCTCTCTCTCTCTCTCTCTCTCTCTCTCTCTCTCTCTCTCTCTCTCTCTCTCTCTCTCTCTCTCTCTCTCTCTCTCTCTCCTTCTTCTTCTTCTTCTTCTTCTTCTTCTGTTCCTCGCTCCTCCTCCTCCTCCTCCTCCTCCTCCTCGCCCTCATTGCCATACGGATGCTTGTTCGCCACGGTATCACACACACACACACACACACACACACACACACACACACACACACATTAATAGTCGTTAGCCGCCACCTCCGTCTCGCTATCTCGCATCACCCGCAGCAAAAACATAACTAATAGACGCCTCCCTTCGATGCGTGTCCGCCCGCCGCGAGGACACGTGTTTTGGCTTTTTGTGAGGATTACTTATTGTGTATTGCTGCTTCGCTCTCTCTCTCTCTCTCTCTCTCTCTCTCTCTCTCTCTCTCTCTCTCTCTCTCTCTCTCTCTCTCTCTCTCTCTGTGTCGTACTGTGTCTTTCTCTGTCTTTCTTTGTCTTTCTCTGTGTTTTCTCTCTGTGTTGTCTCATTTTCATTGTGTGTTTCTCTCTCTCTCTCTCTCTCTCTCTCTCTCTCTCTCTCTCTCTCTCTCTCTCTCTCTCTCTCTCTCTCTCTCTCTCTCTCTCTCTCTCTCTCTCTCTCTCTCTCTTTTAAGCCGCATATATCACAGGCTTATTATCAGAGTGTGGGTGAGAGAGCTTTGAATCTTCCTCCTCCTCCGTTCTTCCTTCTCTCCCTCACTCTTCCTCTCCTCTCCTCTCTTTCATACCCACCTTGCATCTACCTACTTTCTCCCGTGCTTCCTTATTTAGCAAACATTCTTCATCTTTTTTTTCTTCTCGTGTCCTTTTTCTTCTTGCACTAAGCCAGGGATACCGTTCTTCCCTCCCTTCATCTTCTTTATCTTTCCTCCTTCTCCTCCTTCTTCCTTTTTTTTTCTCTTCCGAAGTATTGAATCACAGCCAGTTGAGGGGGAATGGTGGGATAGAGGAGGGAGGGGAGAGAAGGGAAAGGGCGAGGGGGGAGGGATACGATGCTTGCTTCCTTCTCATGAATATTGTTTGGTCTGCTTATTGGTGATGGTGGTGGTGGTGATTGTGGTGGTGCGGAGGTGATTGTAGTAATAGCGGTGGTGAGTAATAATGGAGGTGGTGGCGTAGTGGTCTGGGAGGTGGTGGTTATGTAGTGATAGTGAGAATAATAGTGGAGGTGGTTTAGTTGGCAGTGCTAATGGTGGGTAATGTTTTTATTTTGTTACAAGCAAACACCCCCCTCCCCCGCAGGCCACGGTCAGCTGGGTACTTGCATCTATTGACGAGCGTTTTTGAATAACGTTGGTTCTTCTGCCCTGTCTTCTGCCAGCCTGCCTTCTCTTCCCTCATCAGCCTTCCTCTTTATCAGCTAAGCCATCAGTTGCGTACCTCTGCATTGTGTTCAGATTGTATACATGACCTCTTTGACTTTTATTTTCCATACATGTGTCTTTAAACGGAAACTCGGAAGAAAACTGATATTGATAACATGTGCTAGAGTGAAACCAAATTGTCGAGTCCGTTTTGGCGTTGGCTCCCGCGGGTCCATTTCTCCCCTCTGCTCTGCCACACAGTCCCAACACCTGTTTTTTCCTCTCATATGTTACCTATAGCTTACATATGAGAGGAAGAGATAGGTGTTGGGACTGTGTGGCAGGGCAGAGGGGAGGAAAGGACCCGCGGGAGCCTACGCCAGACCGGCCTCGACATATTTGGGAGACTATAGTTAGAGAAAAATCTATTCATTTGTTCCTTTTTTTCAATACGATAGTAAGTGAAGTCTTTCGACAGGATACCATTTATATGCCTTACGAGCAGGATTGTCTTAGCCTGCTTGAAACTATGCTACTTTTTATGCTGTCAATCTTAACTTAAAGATGTGTTCGTAATGATGCAGAGTAACAGAAGGGTTTGATTATAAAATTTTAAATAATTCCTTATAAACCCTTTTGGAAAGTCATGAACCGTCGATTTCAGAGATCTTTTCATCTTTATATTTTTTTTGGTATTTATATAAGAATTGATACATTTACATATCTATTATAGACTGTTTAGTGATTATTTATATATATTTTTTGCTATGAAAGTTACAAAAATTTGCAAACGTTTACTTCCATTTTATAGAAGAGAAAAGAGTCATGGCAGAGCGCTATGGGCGGGTGGCGTAAGTCCAGCGTTGCCAGATTATCGTATTCACAGCAACGTTTTTATAATTTTTTAAGCCTCAAACTCTCGTACCTACACCAATAACCACAGAAAACCATGAAAATTAGCATTAAAACTGTTATTTATTGAGGTTTGTGTTTTTTGCTATAGTTATCGGTCAGAAACTACGAAAATGGAATGCGATGAGTACGATAATTTGGGAACGATGCGTGAGTCCCAAAGTCTTCGTCCCTTGAAACGGATTACCCTTCACCTTTTAATGCTCGCTTGTTGAGGTGTATTTTTTGCGTGTGTGAGTGACCACCAAACCTGCGTTCAGCCCACCAATATTTTTTTCTTGTAGCTATGTAAACAGTTTCATAGTTTTTTTATTAATCCTTAGTAGTTTTCTTTATCGTTCGTGTGTTCTGCTGGTATTCGATTGACCATCTCACCTGTTGCCTTCACCTTACGAGTACCATATGTTTTTTCCTTAACCCATCCGCTGCGATTGGCACGGATTTGGCCTTCATTGGCAGCCTGGTAACATGTACTCCCAGGTGTTTATCTGCGTCTGTGGTGGATAGTGGAGTGTTTCGCATGTGGTATTGGTATGCTGGATATCCCCTGCCAAGATGCATGACTTTACATTTCTCTTCATTGAATTGTAGCAGCCACTTTTTGTTCCATTCCTGTAGCTTGGTGATGTCTTCTTGTAGGAAATCCGCAGTCATGGGGCTAAGTTTGTTAGATGTCGCTATTTAGTTTCACAGTTTTCTCGCTATGAGTTTCCATCATTCGTCAGTTATTAGCCATTCGAGTGTCCATCACAGCCCACGAACATTTTTTTTAATCTTGCTTCATTTAGCTTGTATGAGTCTTTAGTCAGCATATTATTATTATTTTTTTTTACAACAAAGGAGACAGTTCAAGGGCACACAAAAAAAGGAAACAATAATAATAAAAAAAAGTCCACTACTCGCTGCTCCTAAAAAGAATCCAAAGTGGTGGCCGAAAGAGGGGTCATATATTTTAATGTTCACGAATTAGCCGTCATTCCCTGCCTTCCTAAACACAATAAAATGAAACACTAACGAATGTAAGGAATACTATTAAAGTTCCAAAGGCTTCGTGGGCACTTCTTGCAGCTTGGCCACCATCAGGAGCGTCTCGAGGCGGGCGAGGCAGGGAGGTCAGGGGTCGAGGGTCCTTAGTGAATTGTAAATAAAAGAAAACCCTCGCTCTTCGTGCTTAATTGTGGGTATAAAGTGCTCTCTCTCTCTCTCTCTCTCTCTCTCTCTCTCTCTCTCTCTCTCTCTCTCACATGGTAATATTAGGGGAAGTAGTAGTAGTAGTAGTAGTAGTAATAGTAGTTGTAGAAGAAAATAATAGTTGTAGTAGTAGTAGAAGAAAGTAATAGTTTTAGTAGTAGTAGTAGTAGTAGTAGTAGTAGTAATAGTAGTAGTCGTAGAAGAAATATATAATAGTTGCAGTAGTAGTAGAATAAAGTAATAGTTGTAGTAGTAGCAGTAGTAGCAGTAGTAGTAGTAGTAGTAGTGGTTGTAGTAGATGTTTTTATTGTACTACAGGGCACGATCATGTAGGAACTGACAACACAAGGTATATACTAGGCTTTGTGTCCTGCCCAGCATATATTCGTGCAACGTAAACAAAATCTGTACACCGTGGCACTGCATAAGAAATCAGGTGGCTGTCGGATATTGGACGGCGAGAAACAGGTGTATAATCCTCTCCGACCAGGTGTGTTGTCCCTGCCTATCCTCGGGCTGTGACGTGGCGGTGACTGGAGGTGATTGTGCTTACTACCAGAGCCATAGGATAGGAGAGTTTGGCCATCTTCATTACAGACGCCATATTATTGCCAAAAGAGAAGCGCGAAATTCAAAATGCTGCTGATACAATAGTCTTTTTTTCTGCTCAAGGCGGTACTTCTAGATCCTGACGATACCCAAGGCACAAAAACTCACTATTGTATCAGCATCTGTTTGAATACATGGCGTCTGTGATCTGTTTGGCCACACTCTCCTATGTTATGGCTTATCGTACCACTAGTGATGAAGATGGTGGTGCCCTCTCGCGGCGGGGCTTGAACGAGGCGCCTCACTTCATGACCTGAGGCACCGCTTACGCTCTCTTGGTGCTTACTCTTTCCTTCATTACTAAGACTGTTTAGGAATTGTAGTGATGGATATGTCTTGTTTTTGTTCTCGATTTCCATTACTGATGTGCTATAGTCTTCCTGATATGTCGAGGCCGGTCTGGCGTAGGCTCCCGCGGGTCCTTTCCTCCCCTCTGCTCTGCCACACAGTCCCAACACCTATCTCTTCCTCTCATATGTAAGCTATAGGTAACATATGAGAGGAAAAAAATAGGTGTTGGGGCTGTGTGGTAGAGCAGAGGGGAGAAATGGACCCGCGGAAGTCAACGACAAAACGGACGCGACAGTTTGGTTTCACTATAGTTTGTCACCTGTCTATTTACCTGTCTTTTATGTAATCTCCACCACCTTTCTACTTCGCTATTTTCCGTCCTTCTTCCCTCCGCTACTCTCTTCCATTGCCTCCACCATTTATCCACTCCGTTATTATCCCTCCACCTTCCCTTCATTACTCCATTGCACTCCCTTATCCTTCTGCTTTCTCTCCACCCGTCCATCCCACTGCCTCCATTACCCTTCCTTTCTGTTATCCTTTCATCCTCATTCTCTCTGTCAACGCCACTCTTCCACTGTCCCTTCATCTCACTTCCACCTCTCCACCCCCCCTGCCAACGCTACCATCCCAGGCTTCCATCCCAGCAGTCAAGTACTCCTTCCACCATCTCCTCATCCCACTTCCACCTCCCCATCCCACCACTAACATCAATCCACGCTTCCATTCCAGCACCTCTTCCACTTTTCTCCTCCATTCTTCCACACCTCTCCATTCCTCCTCTGACACCAATCCACCCTTCTATTCCAGCACCCCAGCACCACTTCCACTTTTTTCCCCTCTTCAGTCTTCCACGTTTATACCCCTGTACTTTTCTCCTCTATCCCTCCACCCCTCCCCCTCTCCACCTCCCCACCTTCATCAACAGTACATTGGGGAGGGGGGGAAGGGGGAGGGAGGGAGGGGAGAGCGCCTGTTTGAATGCATGAATAAATCAATTAAGCGTCTCTCCCCGGCTGTGAATGAACATTTAGTGAATATATTCGGTGATAAAGTTGGCGGTAATGAATAATTCAGGCAACATGCAGCCACCCACCAACACGGAAAGGGAGAGGCGGGGGGGGTGAGGGTGGATGGGGGTGGGGGTTGTTGGCTGGGATGTTGGGGGTAGGGGAGGGAGAGAGTGTGGTCGGGGTGCAGGTTGGGGCGCTGGGTAGTGGGGGGAGGGAGGGGAGGGATGTTGGTTGGGGTTTTAGGGGAGGGATTGTTGGGGTGTTGGGTGGTCGGAGTGTAGGATGGGGTGTAGGGTGGTGGCGGACGGAGGTATGCTTGGGGGGTGTTGACTGGGGTATAGGGGAGTGGGGGTGGGAGGGAGGATGGGAGGTGTTGTCTGGGACGCTGGGGAGTGGGGGTGGGTTAGGGAAGGTCCTCACTGTGGGATACTGTTACGCTCTAGTGAAAAAAAAAAGTACCGTGTTTGGTCATACTAAAAACAGTGTGACACGCAATGCAGATATAAGACACATGCGTGGTTTATTGATGTGCTAAGACTACTTTTTTCGATTCCTTATTCTTGATCTCACTTTTTATGACTTGTTACACCATACTTTTCCATACCAAGAAAATGACGGGTAACAGACACGAAATAAATCACACGACTGCGTTCATGCGTATTTCTTCTACTTTCGTTCTCCTTCCCTTGCGCTTCGACCAGTGGGTGTTCGATTATTTTATTGCGGAGCGTGCGACACTTGGTGCGGGTGGCGGGCTGGCTGGTTGGTACGCGAGGGGCTGCCGGGGCGGTGGGATATCTCGCGGTTGTCTGTCTGTCTGTCGGTCTGCCTGCTTGCAACGCCGAGGCAGCCGCAGGGACCCCCGGCAGCAGACTGTGGGGCTGCCCGACGTGGCGACTGTGCCGTGAAAGGGAAGGGAAAGGGACGGTGGTGACTTTAGTTGATGGTCCAATGGGAAGGAAGGGTAAGGGACTGGGGTGAATTCAGTCGATGGTACAATGGGGAAGAGGGCCTTTGGTAGTATTATAAGGAGGGTCTGAAAGGTTGTGTGACTGTACTGCAAAAGATAAGGATAAGGGAGTGTGGTCACTGAGCTGCTGGTCCAGTGGAAAGGAAAGGTTTTGGCAGTAACTGAAAGGTCTGCGCAAAAATGAAGGGAAAGGGAGTGTGGAGACTTTAGCTGATAGTGCCATGGGAAGGGAAGGATGCTGGCAGTAGCAGAAGGAGAAAATGCAAGGTTGTGTGGAGTGTTAGTTGCTTCGGGGATGCGGGGCGGTTATGACTGTGGCCGTGGCGATGGTGAAAAGGAAATAAAGGTATAGATTTGGGGATCTGGAAACTGTGATACAAATTGCGTGGTCAAGGAATGGAAGAAACTATATTGTGGCGGTGGAGAAGAGGAACAAAAAGAGGAGCTTTGAGTTCTGGAAGCTGTAATATAAATGGCATGGTTAGAGAGAGGAAGAAGCTCTATTGTGGCTGTGGCGATGGAGAAGAGGAAGAAGAAAATGAAGGTAGTTCTCTGGTAGTGGAGACTAAAATAGATAGAGCATGGTTAATGGACCGTATTGGCTATACAGGCAGCGCCACACGTGGCCAGTCGGTGAACTGTCAAAGCATTACTTTCTATAGAATTCAAGTTAAGTACGAGAGTGCATCTGAGGCTGCCTCCAGGATACAGGGCCTTGGTACCGCCACCGCTCCAAGCCAACGACTGCACATACTTTACTCCTACCCGATTTCCTGACTCGACTATTTGACATGGAGAAAAACTGAAATCGGGTAGGAGTGAAGTGTGTGCAATCATCAGCTTGGAGCGGTGGCGGCACAATGGCCGTGTATCCCTCAGACAGCCTCTGACGCACTCTATTCTATAACTTGAACTCTATGGAAAGGACAGCCAATACAGTCCATTAAGAAGAGGATGAAAGTAGACTGTACCTGTAGCGATGGGGAAGAAAGAGAGGAAAAGGAAGGAAGTTTTGAGGACTGTCAAAACTATAATACACGTAGCACGACTTTGTAAGGGAAGGAGCTCTTTTTAGGCGGCACGGAAGGAAGGAGGGACAGTGGTGTGTTGGTGGTGGTAATGGAAATAGTAGTAGCGGTGGTTGTAATTGCTTACTTCTTATGGCTGTCATTGGTTTATAGAATTCTAACCGCATGTATAATCTTCCGGGCTTAGAGAATACAATACCCTTCGTAACCGTAGTACCCGACGAGACAGACAGACAGACAGACAGACAGACAGACGATAGGCACAGATACAGGAATAAAATCTGTGCGAGTGGATATGCTGCTTTTAAACTGAGGTGAGGGAGGCCGTTACGTCGTTGATATATATATTTTATTTTACAACAAAGGAGACAGCTCAAGGGCACAAAAAAAAAGAAAACAATAATAAAAAAAAGCCCGCTACTCGCTGCTCCCAAAAAGAATCCAAAGAGGTGGCCGAAAGAGAGGTTAATTAATATAATACACAACGACTATTTTTCACATTTGTTACCTTTTTTTATGCCCTTGAACTGACTCCTCTGCTGTAAAAAAAAAAAAAAAAAAAAAAAATCAACTGAACATGCTGTGATGAGGGTGGCTAGTTATAATTTTTCAGAGAGATGTGTGTGTATCATAATATGGGAGGAAGAAAAGACCGTACTATTGCAGGCGGCTTCATAGTACCAGCCAGTAATCCAAACCGAATATTTTACGCAGACATTTAGTATCAGACAACAGCGGAGGTGGTTGTAGTGTATCGGGGACGGATATAAAAATTCATGCGGTCAGTCCGTTCCAGTTAACAAAGCCAAGAAAAATGGTGACCAAGACGGAAAACAATAAAAAAATCCGAACTATTGTTACATTAAAACTGAGATCATTAATAGGGATGTGGAGTCGGATTATATAAATTCCGACGACTCCATCCCCCCTTCCTCTCCCCCTCTTCTGCAGTGCAAGTGCAGTTGTAGGCATTCTGCATTACTTATCTCAGTGATCTACAGACTAATTCATGCTAAACATCACGAAATATAACATTTCCACAAAAAAATTCCACGTTAAATCAATATTTACACAAATACTTCCTTGCTTGGTATGTCCACTTACAAGACCTCCCACAAAAGCTAATCTATCCCACCAAGTTGTGGGAACACTGGCAACACCGGCCTAGCAGTGCACCCAAGTACTTTATAGGAGAACTAATCACATGAAGGAGTCAGAGCTGGAGATATTTTTACCGACTCCGGCTTCAACTTCACAACTCCTGACTCCGACTTCCGATTAAGACTCCACACACATGCAAGTTAAAACTGTCATCTCCTCACCGTAACACTGACAGTAAATAGGAGTGGAATCTGTTCTGTCACTCCCCACGACACCTTGAACACCAGCAGGACGCCTCTCATCACACTCGACACATACCATCATAAGCGGCACATACGTCATCAAGTGGAGCGCAGCACTGCACCCGCGCATTACAGATTCCATGGCACGGCCGAGACAAGCACTCCAGGCATATCAATCACAGGCTCTCCCAGGTATTACTGGCGGCCCTGCTTCCAGCGTCCCGGGTGGAGGCGTGGATACAGCGGCGGTCGTGGTGCTGCCTGGTAATGTGACTGATTGCCATGGATGCGTGAAGGTTAGTTAGTGGATGGGGATGCATTTCTAGGCTGTTTACTGTAGCATCCCTTCGAAGGCTCCTAGATCGGTTTTCTTAGACGATTCCTTCTCTTACGAGCAGCACGCTTTGGTTATTTTCCCTATATAGTTTTTAGTTTTTAGTATAGTCTTAGTAAAGTTCTTATATTTTTGCCCCCTCTTACAGGAAGCAAATATATGGCACATATGCCCTTTACCCCCTTGCCCCTACACCAAAGAACTGCGCAGGGTATTGTTTCTTACAGTCGTGGAAGCAGCTCAGGGACAAAAAAAAAAGAAAAGAAAAAAGCCCGCAATAAAAAATATAAAAAGACGCAATGAAAAAAAGGCCGCTAGAAAAAAAAGCCGTGTTGTTTACGTAACTGTCCCCTTGTACGGAGCTGTCTTCGCGCAGATGTTTACAAAGACTTGCTGATAAACAAAGCTGTCGCAGGCGTCCCCCGATAACATGGCTGCAGATATACCCGAAAGACTGGCCAGATTTAGGGATGAAATAGGCCCTTTACAGTATTTTTTGTTGAGTGGGCAATATCCACCAAACCTTACAAGCAAGCAAAGGAGAAGTCAAGATAGTTTTGCTTCGAAAATAGCAAGATTCTATTTCCCGTAGATTTACCCCTGAATCCCTGCATAAAGACTATTTAATGGCTCTTCACTACACATATTACAAAACATAGCGATGTAATGGATTCATGAATGTTTTTCCTATGAATGAATAAAGCAATATGCCCTCCAGTGCTTGAAAACACTAGCGGGACATCCATGTACACGCGAACAGCTGCATACAGGGATCCGTGTTTATAGCAGTCCACCTTTTGTTTGTAAACGAAGCGGAGACATCACCGCATTGTAAACGAAGCGGAGACGTCACCGCACTCAACGCCAGCATAGAATAATCTTCCGTCATACTTCTTGCTGCGTAACAGGATACAATGATTCAAAAGCAAACCTGACCACCAATTCCTCCATCCAGGCACACAGTCAGTCATCTCCGAGGCAGTGGTTCAGCGTCTCTTTGTAGTTTGATTAAGCTTGCTCCAACTTTAATGAGGGGAAGATCACCTGATTGGGAGCACGAGATCTGTGTGGCTTGTACGTCTGTTTAATTCTATATAATCCAATGTAATCTCTCTCTCTCTCTCTCTCTCTCTCTCTCTCTCTCTCTCTCTCTCTCTCTCTCTCTCTCTCTCTCTCTCTCTCTCTCTCTCTCTCTCTCAGGAACTATGATTTGTGATAATTATGACTCCTCTCGTTATTTATGTCCATTATTATTATCATTATTTTCCCCTCAGACCTCCGAGCGCAGCGCCGGAGTTATCATTGCCGGGCTCGGTTTCCTTGGCGAGTCTTGCCTTATTTATCCTGTTAGTGAGCTGCCTGCCCGCCGCTCGGGAACACGTTATTAAGCAGGAGTTATTTTCTTTTGTTTGGGTCTACACAACGCTGACGCAAATACTCAACTTCCTTTTGTTTCTTTCCTTGTTTATCTGTTTTCATTTTCTCTCCGTTTTTCTCTTTTCTTTCCTCTTTTATTTGTTTGTTTTTACTTTGTCTTGTATTTACTGCACAACCCTGGCGCAACAACTATCCCTCCCCCTTCAATTTCTTTCTTTGTTATTCATCTTTTTTTTCTTTATTTCCTTTTCTCTTTGTTTTTTCTTATTTCCTTCTGTCTCTTTCTTTGCTGTACACAATCCTGACTCAACTGCTCTCCTCCTTCCTTCTATTTCTTTCGTTCTTTTCAAATTTGTATTTCTTTCCTGGAAAAAATATAGTTGCAGATGCTTCTTCTGAGCATCGGCAAAGCGCACTCAACTATTATGAGCAAAATTCAGGTAGACAAGCTCAAATGTATGCAGAGGTCCGGATAAATACCGTAGCTGAACCCCGGGGTCCTGGAGTAGAAAAAAGATATAATTAAATGACATGAAGTTCCTGCCGATGGATTCTTGCAAGTTTATTTCCTGGACTGACTGCAGGGCCTACAGCCAGTCGAGGAAATACACTTGCAAGAGTACAGCGCTAGCACCTTCATGTTATTTACTTATATTTTTTTTCTACTCCTGGAGCCTAAGATCCAGCTACAAAACTCAGAAAGTCCGGATTCGTACCGTGGGCCGCCAGTTGAGTAGCCCTGGTCTATTAGGAAAGGACGGGAGGGATGAGAAGATGTAGAGGCAGGGTACATCCTCTTCTGAAGATAGGCAGTTCGATGAATGATCTATTAGGAGAGGAAGGAAAGGAGGGATGAAAAGATGTAGATGCAGGTTGCAGTCCCCTCTGAAGATAGGCAGTTCGGTGAGTGATCTAGTAGGAAAGGAGTGAAGGGAGGGATGAAAAGATGTAGATGCAGGTTGCAGTCTCCTCTGAAGATAGGCAGTTCGGTGAGTGATCTATTAGGAAAGGAGTGAAGGGAGGGATGAAAAGATGTAGATGCAGGGTACAGTCTCCTCTGACAATGGGCAAAGTGCAGTGAATGATCTATTAGGAAAGGAAGGAAGGGAGGGATGAAAAGATGTAAAAGCAGGGTACAGCCTCTTCTGAAGATAGGCAGTTCGATGGATGATCTCTTAGGAAAGGAAGGAAGGAAGGGAGGGAGATCTGGAATGATGGAGATGGAAGAAGATAGAAGATAAGGAAAGTTCCGTGAATGATCTCTTAGGAAAGGAAGGAAGGGAGGGAGATCTGGAATGATAGAAATACAAGAAGATAAAAGATAAGCAAAGTTCCGTGAATGATCTCTTAGGAGAGGACGAGAGCGAGGGAGAGAAGGAAAGATGTAGATGAAGGGTGCATACAGCCTCTTCGATCATTATGGCAGACCGACCACCTCTTTCCCGGCTGTGATCTGTGCGTCCCTCCCTCTCTCCCTCCCTCCCGCTAGTTCATCTCGGCCGTCATCACCGCTCGCCGCCTCACAATTTGCTCTTTATCTTGTGAGTTACGTCGCCGTCCGTCTGTCTGCTGCTATTAGTGGCGAGATGCGGCCTCGTACTGTGCTCCTGCTGCCCTGACTTATGTTTTCTCTCTCTCTCTCTCTCTCTCTCTCTCTCTCTCTCTCTCTCTCTCTCTCTCTCTCTCTCTCTCTCTCTCTCTCTCTCTCTCTCTCTCTCTCTCTCCCCCCCCCCCCCCCCCATTTCTCCTCTCTTCCTTCTTCCTGTTTGCTTGCGTATCTCTTCCTCCCTTATTGTCAACACCGAAATCACAGTGTAATGTCTTTTCTCTTTATCGATCTACCTACCTTCCTACCTTCCAGCCTACCTCACTGCCTACCCGCCTATTTATTTACCTGCCTACCTGCGTGTCCTATTCACCGCACGCACTTATCTCTCTTAATGAATCCGCATCTGCCAAAACTGGATTGGACTTGATGGTAATTCAATATGTTCTCCTGCAAACCACTTTTCTCTGCGTGTATGTGTGTGTGTGTGTGTGTGTGTGCGTGTGCGTGTGCTGGTTAGTTCTATCCTTACTTTACGTCTCCCGCTCACCTGTCCAGCCATCGCTTCACCTGTAATTAGGCAAGTGAACCTCTCCTTCAGGTGGTTATGGAGGATCAAATTCCCACTGTGCTGAGATGGATCACCGGCATTAGGTCTTCCTCTCCTCCTCCTCCTCCTCCTCCTCCTCCTCCTCCTCCACCTCCACCTCCACCTCCAGTTCTTCCTCATTCTCCTCTTCCTATTGCAAATATAACACAGAACAAATGCTTAAGAAACTCGCTGAGGGTGACATCAAACTCATGTCGACGGTTTCAGGTGGTCATTTAAACGATGGCGTATTGAGAAAGAACTGGATGTAAGGATATGACCTAGGTCGGTAAATATCATGAACTAACAAGATGCAAACAGCGGAGGCCCTTGTGTCATTGCTGTGGTCTGGTCTGCTGTTGGAGTTGATCAAAAAACTAAATCACACGGCCACCAGGACATTGAATCACCACTGTCTTGCTGATAATAGGAGCTGAAGGTCGCGTGGGTGTCTGAACAAGTTACTCGCGTTACACTGGATCGCTGGAAGGTTGGAAAGGCGAAATAATAAAAAGAGCGCATATGAATAAATAAATGGAAATATATCAAAAGTGCGTACAGTCAGCGCCTCTGTTTTGTCCGCTGAAGAAGAATGCATGAAATAAGGTCGACAATTAAACTACTAAAAAGAAGAATAGACTATTGACTAAGACCACCGCTTCTGTGTGTGTGTGTGTGTGTGTGTGTGTGTGTGTGTGTGTGTGTTTACATTTTCGTCTGACTTATTTTTATCCTCAATGAATGAATGAATGAAGAAAAAATATGATAAAATTATATATAAGTTTTACAGATAACGAGAGAGAGGAACAAGATAATAGTGAGGAGGAGGAGGCGAAGGAAGGAAAGAATATAGGAAGAGGAAGAATAAGTGAATGATGGAATAATGTTAATAATAATGATAATAGTAGAAGGATATTACTGAAAAATAAGAGAAAAATATGAACAAAAACTAAAAGAATACGGCAGAGTTCAGAGAGTAAGAGCGGTGAAAGGGGAGGAGGAAGAGGAGGAGGAGAAGGAGGAGGAGGAGGAGGAGGAAGGGAAGAGGCGGGTTTGCTGTGGTCGAGACTAGATTCTTGAGTTACAGGAGTGTTGCCGTCCACACCTACACACACACACACACACTCAACCCACCCACCCACCCCCACACAAAAACCCCTCTCCCAACCCTACCCCCACACCCCCACACAAGGCACCGCAGTAGTAATATCTCGCCACACCTTCGTTCACCTGGCGCTGCTCACACAAGTCAAGATAATAAGGCATTAGGCAGATTAATGAGCCAGATAACGAAACAATGGTGTGCAATTGCAGGTGACGATAACGTATTAGCCACTAAGACATACATTTCTTCCTCATGCGTTTTAGTGAAGTTAGTGCTTGATCAAGATGGAGGTGGGGGTGTGTGTGGGGGTGTGGAGGAAGGTAAAGGACGGACAGAAGGGAAGAGAGACGGGAGGTGGACAGGAAGGAAAAGAATGAGTTTGTTAGAGGAAAAAGGTAATGGAAAGAGGATGATAGAAAGGAGTAGTTGAAGGTAAGGTTGGGCGAAGGAAAGGAAAAGAACAGACACAAGGAAGGTGAGATGGAACTTGGTGCTGAAGAAGGAGGAACATTGAACGGAAAGGATGATAGCGAGTGTGTTGGAGTCTGAGGTGAAGGAGAGGAAAGGGACGGAGAAACTAGAAGAGGAGAAACAGTGAGTGGACAGAGAGTAAGTGCGTTAGAGAAAGGAGAAAAGTAATGGAAAGACTTGATATACGGAAGAATTGTGAGGCTTAAGTAGGGGAGAGGAAGAGGAGGAACAGAAGTGAGGAGAGACATTGAACGGAAAGTAAGAGAGTGAGTGAGTTAGAGAAAGGAGAGAGTTAATGATAGAAAATGGATGAGACTGGACGTGGAGACAAAGGCGAGGAAAATTACGGGGAGAAGTGAAGTGTAAAAGGAAAAGAGGAGAGGGGAGGAGGGTAAGAGAGAGAAGAATAGCCCGGGGGGAAGAAAGTGGAGGCGACAAGAGAGAGAAGAGAGAAAGAGAGAAAAGAACCAAGAGTAGACAGAGAGTAAGAAAGGTAGAGATTATAGGAAAAAAAGAGATAATAAGCAGGATGTTGAAGAAAAGATGAAAAAATGTACAGAAGGGATGAGAGAGAGAGAGAGAGAGAGAGAGAGAGAGAGAGAGAGAGAGAGAGAGAGAGAGAGAGAGAGAGAGAGAGAGAGAGAGAGAGAGAGAGAGAGAGAGAGAGAGAGAGAGAGAGAGAGAGAGAGAGAGAGAGAGAGAGAGAGAGAGAGAGAGAGAGAGAGAGAGAGAGAGAGAGAGAGAGAGAGAGTAGTTACATGTTTACAAGATAACTAGTGGCACATTAAGATAGGGGGCGAGGCGTGGGCCGCGGTCTGCCAGGTATCTTACTGGTACAGCCTCACCTGGGATGCTATCGCGCGCCTTAATGAGTTGAGCGATGCCACTTTCTCACGCAGGTAAAGGTGTGCATAGGTGTGTGTGTGTGTGTGTGTGTGTGTGTGTGTGTGTGTGTGTGTGTGTGTGTGTTATCTACCTCGCTCCATACGCACCTGCCTCCATAGCTCAGATTATGAAGACCTTTTTCTAAGCACACACACACACACACACACACACACACACACACACACACACACACACACAGTCCTAAGTACACATCAGTATTCGCTTCTACCTGGTGATTCTGTAAATTTGCATCACCACCTTCCCCACCACCACCACCACCCCCACCACCACCACCACTACCTCTACACCACCACCTTCACCACAAATTCATCACTATTACCTTAACTATCATTATTTTTGTATTGCCTTCTCTAGTTGATTATATCCGGCTAGTGTAATGATGATAAGTACTTTGTTTATATTGACACCCAAGGATCATATATATTTCATCTCCTTTCTGTCCCTTTATTTTTAAGAGTTATTGAAGGTAAAATAGTGGGATATATTGTGTTGGTTATTTGACCGTACTTGTTGATGGCCTGTTTCATGTTGGTTATTTCTCGCCACTCAAGTTAATGGTCTATAATATTAAGGTTATTTCACGGTATGCTTTGATATACGAAGAAAATGGACCGCGATGTCTCCTTATCACCTCTGCAAATTTACGTGTCGTCTCAGGGTCGTTTAGAGCTTTATACTTAACACCTTTTTGTCTTCTACATGCATTTAAACTTTCTCAATCTCCGCTGCTTCCTTAATTTGCACCACCGCCACTACCATCGAGAGCGCTAGAGAGGTCAAGGTTGGCTGCATCAGTGCCAGATTTGGATGTTTAAGAGCAGGGTGTTTCCTCCTATTAACACACACACACACACACACACACACACACACACACACACACACACACACACACACGTGGAGGGCGATGTGCCAAGAGTTTATTTTCAGTTTAGTCGTGTTTGTGTATTTGTTGTTTTGCAGTTGTAGGGCAATGATACTCTCTGCCGTCTATTCTTTTTGTTTTGTTGTTGTTGCTCACTCTTTTTAACCAAGCCTGAAGAGTCAACCAAGCCCCAAGAGTTAACCAAGCCCCAAGAGTTAACCAAGCCCCGAGAGTTAACCAAGCCCCGAGAGTTAACCAAGCCCCGAGAGTTAACCAAGCCCCGAGAGTTAACCAAGCCCCGAGAGTTAACCAAGCCCCGAGAGTTAACCAAGCCCCGAGAGTTAACCAAGCCCCGAGAGTTAAGCAAGCCCCGAGAGTTAACCAAGCCCCGAGAGTTAACCAAGCCCCGAGAGTCAACCAGGCCTCGAGAGTTAACCAAGCCCCGAGAGTCAACCAGGCCTCGAGAGTTAACCAAGCCCCGAGAGTCAACCAGGCCTCGAGAGTTAACCAAGCCCCGAGAATGATGTAACCTTTACATTGTACAGCAAGGAATGCAGCTCAAGGTAAAAAAAAAAAAAAAAATAATAATAATAAAAATGCCTGCAAAATAAAGGAAATAAAGAAAATAGATAGAACAGAGTGATGATGAAAGCTGCGAACAAAAGCAGACAGACGTGAGTATCGAGACAGCAAATGGAGAGTTCTGGCCCTTTAGTAGCCATTTGTGAATGATATTTTTCATTGTTTACTGGTAATGAAATTAATTGATAATCACTACCTACCTATATCATATCTTTTAAACATCTTATAAATGAGAAACGGTGAAGACCGGAGTCGGTGTGTTGCCCATTACAAGAGGTTTTCGTTCCTCGTGCTGAGTGGGAGTAAATAAAGCTAGTAAATCGACTGTACAGCCTCATGGTGTTAAGGTTTTTGTATACAAGTTCTGCAGCAGAAAAACAAAGGAGGCTGCACGGATGGCGTGTGAAGGACTGACTGTTCTTGTTCACTTCGACTATTTAGTATTTAGAAGAATATTTGTAGAGAAAGAAAAACAAAAAAAAGGTTTCAGTAGGGTTTATAAAGCACCGATTTCTTGTGAAGAGATGTAACACTCGAAAACAAAGAGAACTTCCAGGACTGGGAGGGAAAGACTGTTCTTTCTGTAAGTAGAATGTTCTTGTACATGCTTTTGTGGATGAAAAGGATATTACTTTTGTCTTGGTAGGGTCACAGGAGTTCACGTTACCTTTGCTTGGTGGCATAAGACAAGCAGGACCCTCATGTATACATTTGGGTTGTTAGTAAACTGCAATGAGTATTCGTAAATGTATTCGTAGATAAAAAAGAAAAGACACATTGTACTGTCACAGATAATAGGTTACCAAGGACTGGACTAATAAACCAAGGAGGGAATACAACTTTGAGTGCCTGTTTGAGAAGTTTACTTGGACTGTATGAAGTAGTTATTAAATTTGTGATTGGTAAGGAGAAACATTGCCTTGGTGGGGTCACGGAGTACAGACTATCCTTGACTGAGACGAGATTTAGGGTCACAAAGGCTCCTGAGAAAGAGTACTTAAAGAATATAGGTTTGAGTGGTTGATTGGATAGTGTACATGGCCTGTGTGAAGTAGTTATTATATTCATGAATAATATGCGAAACATTGCCTTGTTGGGGTCACGGAGTACAGACTATCCTAGACTGGGACGAGAGGGACACAAAGGACCCTGACATGGAGGACTTAAATAATATTGATTTGAGTAGCTGACTGGATAGTGTACATGGCCTGTGTGAAGTAGTTGTTATATTCATGAATAATATGCGAAACATTGCCTTGTTAGGGTCGCGGAGCACAGGCTACCCTAGACTGGGACAGGAGGGACTAAGGAAGGGACACAAAGGGCCCTGATGAGTATAGGTTAAGGTGATGGTTAATGCGTCCCACTCGTCAGGGCCCGCAGAGGGAGGGCGTTCTCATATGTTGTGTATTCCCGGGCTGTCCCACGCTGACATTAATCCCTGTACACTTTTGGTACCTCAGTGGTTATGGCACCCTCTGGAGAAACGCATTTGCACCCCACTCATGGCCACTCTGTACTGTGAATGAGCGAGGGACGAGGGAGAAGGATGGAAGGATGACGAGGAGGAGGAGAATGGTTCGTAGTAGCTGGCGTGACGGGGGTTGTCTCTGCCACGATCTTGGTTGGACTCATATTCTCAAACTTTTCGCGGCTTACACACTCCCACATTTAATAAAGCCTTCGTCGAGGTTGTGGGTAGTTCAGTGGGTAGTTTTTTTTACCCAGTTCATAGTTTGACAAGGCTTCTACACCATGAACGTGAGAAAACACTCTTGAGAAACTGTATAATCTCCTTTGAGGCCTTTGGGAATAGTTGTTGTTAGAGAAGATGGCGCCACTATAAACACTTGCCTGCGCCATGACGGGCTGGGGTCGAGTACCACTCAGGCCCCTCAAGTAAGCCTACCGGCGCTATAGGCATAGACGTAAAAAAAAAAAAAAAAGAGCGGAAAGTGTCTGAAAATATGGACCTTGATAGTCGATATTCGTAGACGCTTCTGACTCTCACATCGACTATTTCCAAAGGCCAAAGAGGAGATCAATCGGGTTCTAATGAGTGTTTTTTTAGGATCATGGTGCAGAGGAAGGGTCAGACTACCACCAGGGTCATAAAACAACTCCTGGAAATGCCCAAAACTCCTACAAAAACCGTGTCAAATGTATGTGCATATACGCCGAAATGCTTAAGACAATGGCCCATGTGGTCTCTGCGTCATCGTATTGAGTTATTGCGCTCTCTGAACCTGCCATTAAGCAACACCTTTTAGTAACACAGGCGCGCCATAAGTCATCATCACCCGCCCTCTTGTGGTGGTCAGAGGCATCCTACCATTTCATTGTTTTATTATTGTTACTGTTATCTTCTCCGTGGTGAGTAATTGCTGTGACTAAATTGTTACGTTGCGTGATAGCCTGCCATTGTGCCGGACGGGAAGAGTGGTGATGTTGGTGAGGGTGGTGGTGATGGTGGTGGTAGTGATGGTGGTGATGGTGGTGGTGATGGTGGTGTTAGTGGTGATGGTGGCGGTGGTATTGAGTTATTTTGTGATTTGTTGTTATTGCTGTTGTAGATAGTATTGTTATTTGTGTCGTTATTATTAGTTATTATTATTATTTTCATCACCATCACTACTACTACTACTACTACTACTACTACTACTACTACTACTACTACTACTACTACTACTACTACAACCACGATCACAACTACAATTTATATATTTTTTTTTTAAAGGCCCGCACTTGCCCTGTCTTTATTTTTTTTATTCTCTCTCTTAATGTGTTCTTGCCTCCCCTCGCCGGACACCACCTGACGTGTTGGGGGAGGCGCGAGCTGTTTGTAAGCATCTCATTATCATTTGTTGTCTTGGTGGGTCGTTTTATTTTGTGCTTCTTACCTGTCTCGTTATTTTCCTTATTAACCTCCACTCACCTTCTCCTTCATCCACCACCACCACCACCACTCCTACAACTCCCTCCCCCACCACCAAAAATGATAAAACAACTATTACTACTACCCCTAACTCTACTACTCCTTCTATTGATATTGCCACTACTACTACTACTACTACTACTACTACTACTACTACTACCTTCATTAGCACTTCCAACACGACCACTACTAGTGTACCAACAACAGCAATAACAATAACAACTCCAACAACAACTCAATCGACTACTGTATAATTAGCATCACCACCCTTATTATGACCACCACAACCACGACCCTTCCCCAGCACCCCCACCATTACTTCCACCATGGTTTATCACAGTGTACAGCGTCATTACCCGCCCAGGTATTCCCGGTGCGGCGCGTCAAGCTCATCAACAGGTGTAGCACGCCGGCCAGGTACAAATGATGATTGGGAACACCTGCCGGAGCTAATTAGGAAGGGGCTCATCTTTCCCCCATGATCCTATGTTTTAGTTTTTTGTACATTTTTCATGCATCATTTTTTTTTCCCCACCGTCATTATGTCTGGTTTTCATCTTGAGGCGCTTTGTGTAATTATATATATGTGTGTTTGCAAGCTAGAAGGGTTGATTAGGAGTGCCTGATTTTTTTTTTGTGGTAATAGGAGGTAGATTACAGACTACATATAAAAAAAAGCACAGAAAGAGGCTGCTCCGGTATATAAAGGAAGAGGAAATGCCCCTAACCCTCCAAAATAAAAATAAAAATACTAAATAACCAGCTTCTCAGTGTAATAACTAAAAGGTAATAGAGCTGACCCCGTTTCTTTGCCTTACACCCTTACACCGAAAAAAAAAAATGTTACCCGAAGTAGATGTTGAATTATTTTGCAACCTCAAGTTTTTCCACTTTCAAATTTACTCCTAAAATCGATGCTCGTAGAATGAAATAAAGGAGTACTGAGATGTGCAGTGGGTGACTTAAGTTTATTTAGATATAAGGGAGAGGGAAGCATCATTTCGAGACCAGAATCAGTATAAGAGGAGTCATCTTGAGTCTAAATAGATAAAGCAAAGATTGGAAAGGTTGGGTGGAACACTAAAATAAGAGATCTTCATGATATTATACTTCACAGGGTAAATAGGAGAAGCAAAGACTATAGGAAAGACAAATAAGATACACCCCAAAAATATAATCAAGGCTGCGGTAGAGAAAGTGGGCTAATGTAAGGTTCTGGAGGGGTGTATGAAGGGGGAGGGGAGGAGGGGCAAGGAAGGGAGAGGCTTTTGCAAGACTCTGGAGGTAGGGAAAGTGTGTGCTGGAAGGAAAGGGGAGGGAGGGAGGGAATACGTGGAGGTGTGGTTGTGGAGGCTGTGGAGGGGTGTATCTCATCTCCTCGAGGCGTGGTGGTGGTGATGGTGATGCTGAGGGTGGTGGGAAGGTGGTGGTGAGGGTGGTAGTGGTGCTGAGGGTGGTGGTGGTGGTGGGGAAGGTGGTGGTGAGGGTGGTAGTGGTAGTGGTGGTGGGGATGGTGGTGGTGAGGGTGGTGGTAGTGGTGCTGAGGGTGGTAGTGGTGGTGGTGGTGGGGATGGTGGTGCTGAGGGTGGTAGTGGTGGTGGTGGTGTTGGTGGTGCTGATGGTAGTGGTGGTGGTGGGGATGGTGGTACTGGTGGTGGTGGTGGCGAGGGTGGTAGTAGTGGTGGTGGTGGTGGTGATGGTGTTGGTGGTGCTGATGGTAGTGGTGGTGGTGGGGATGGTGGTAGTGGTAGTGGTGGTGGTGGTGGTAGTGGTGATGGGGTGGGCGCAGTGTGTTTGTCAGTCTGCGCAGTGGTAGTGGTGTTCCCTTAGGCGGTGTTGACCCATCTTGGTGCCTTCGCTTGATGACTTGATTCACCCCTTACCTCCGCCCCCCGCCTCCTCCTCCTCTTCTTCCTCCCTTCCTCCATTCTTCATCCCACCTGCCCTAATTTTCTTTCCTCTCCCGTGCCCACATTACATCTCTCCCATTCTCTTCCTACTGTTACTTCATTCCATTTTCCTTCCCTTTGTTAGTATTGTTTCATTTCTTCCTGTTTCCTTCTTTCCTTGCTTCTAACTTGCATTCTCTAATCTTTACTTATTTCCCTGTTCCTCGTTCATTCTGTTTTTTCATACGATCTCATTCCTGCTTTTTTTTACTTTTCTTTATTCCTCTCTTCGTTTCCGTCATATTTCTTCTCCCTCCTCTTCGGCCTTTTTTTTATATTTTATTTCTAGTCTTTCTCTACCCGCTGTGTGGGATGTTTGACCTCCCAAACACACACACGTGTATACATGATCCAACTTCCTACCAGAATGTTGCTTTAGGCGCTCCACAATTAGCTGAGAGAGAGAGAGAGAGAGAGAGAGAGAGAGAGAGAGAGAGAGAGAACAGTGGAATTACGCGTGGTGTTTTTTACTACCACAAAATAAGTTATGGTAGTTGACGGCTGATTCTTAGGTCTTAGGTCGGCTAAATCTTATGACCCGGGAGGTAGTGTCCTTGAACCCTATTTTGGGGAGATATTTTGCTCTCGACCTGTTGAATGATGTATAATAGAAAATGTTAGAGTAGACTGCCGATACATTGTTTTCTGCTCACATTGTATCCACGCCTGGCAGAGCTTAAGGGCCCAGTGTTCAGTAATTTAATACACAAAAAATGTTTGGTGTAATTGGCGGTACATCGTTGAAATCACTACACCGTTTTATCCGGGTTTAGTTTTAAAGTTCATTCCAATTGCATTTTTCAAAACCTCAAAATCATCTGGTGTTGCTGGTATCGTGGACATTGCGCTTAACCTTCATGTGTACATCATTGTGTAATTCATATCTCCTAAAAAATATGAACAAGTCGGACAAACAAAATAAACGGGCCCAAAAAACCCAGACAGCAGCTTTGTCCCGTGGCGGTGGTCTGCCGACTCAGCCTTCATCCTCTAATAACTCCTGACTCCACAATTAGTAGAGACAAGTGTGTTTGGAGGGGAGGAGGCGGAGGTCTTCTATTCCTGCACACGCTGATTCAGATGCGCTGCACAGGCCACCTCAGGAAAAACAATGGCTTTGCTTTACGACAGTCTAAATCATCACTCTAAAAACTGGCTCACTTTCAGATTACCATGCAGCTTATACATCAACCAGTATCAGTGAACTGCAAGACTCCCAGACGTATCCATTCATATCTATCTTGTGTGCCTAGTCTCCAAACTCGAAGTAAATATTTAAATTCTTCGTAATCTCATCAACCCATCTGGTCGTATCAGTTATTTCTCGTCTGTTGTTCTCTCTCCTTCATGTTCGTCCTGACTATTGCCATTTCTTGAATTAGATTGCCTTTATTAAGTCTTTTACTTTTGTTTGTTTTTAATTCTTTTCCGGTTTTCTTATCCATTATAGTGATTCCTACTATCGTTATCTTAATTTTTCGGTACAAATTTTTATTCTCTCGGTTGAAACTTGGCCAATGCCTGTGTCTCTGATCCAAGCTTAGTGACGGAAAGAACGCACTGATAGTAAAGTTTTGCCAACACACAACGGCAGAGAGCCTATCAGTAAGTTTCCCTTGTTTTCCGGAAGCCCTCCAGCCCACTCTTGCACACCTTTATTTCCTGCTCGAGTGAGGAATTGGTTACGTAAGGATGCATAGGGACATAGGGAGAGTTCTTTCCTGCTTGAGTGAGGAATTGGTTACTCAAGGTTGCATAGGGTTATAGGGAGGGTTCAAGAGGCTAAACACCTTGCATATGGTTGATCCTGAGAACGGGTTATTCATGAACTTCCTTCCTTATCCATGAATCTGTCTAACTTTATTTAAAAATTTCAATCGTATTCGCATCAGCCACGTATCCTCTGAACTCATTCCTCTCGTCCCCTGCCCTATCTGTGAACCAGTTTTTACCTGTCTCCTTTGGGATGTGTCCTATGATATTTTCTGTACAGGTACTTCATCTAAATCGTTCTTTTTAATCCCCTAATTTATGATTTCAAGTAAATCACCTCGCTGTCTACGCCTTTCCTAACAATGTAAGTCAAACTTTTGTAGTTTTTCTCTCTACTGCAAGTTGTGTCTAAGCCCTTGGTTCATTTTGGTCTTTCCTCTTCGAAGGAATCTATATACTCTCTGTAATAAGGGCACTAATATTGAAAAGCATGATCAAGGTGAGGCCAGATCAGTACTTAGTCTCGTTGCCAGAACTTTTAGAAATATAACAAAAAATTATGTTAACGCGATATCTGGAGCTGATTCAGTGATTGCCACACTCACATTCCTTTTGCAGCTGGAAATACCTGAAACTTATCATTCTATGTATATATAATTTTACCAGGAGGGATATTTTTTCCTATATTTTCTTTCCTACTCTTTTTTGTACCAGTTGTTCTATCCATACATGATCATTGACTTTTCTAGAGGTTCCGCTTGAAAGAATATTTGTTAGATTTGAGCATGATCGATTAACATAACTCAAGTATTTTTCTCTTCAACCCTATGTATGGATTTTCATGTTTAATTTTTCTATAATTTCTTGTTGCTCGCTGCTGGACTTGCTAAAAATGCTATCATCCTCTGCAAATCAAAGGTTATTTTGATATTCGTTTTCAATTTCATATCGTTATTCCTCCAGATATATTTTCAATATATACTCAAAGCACACCGTAAAAAGTTTAGGTGTCTAACTTCCTTTTTATTGGAACTTTCCCGGTGTCTATTAAGGCCAATAGCCGCTGGTCTTTCATTTTATATGTCTCAAAAAACTCCACAACAAATTATAGATAAATGACAGTAGGTTGAGACGGCAGTAATCTTAAGATTTCATAGTATTAATGGCTGAAGTCTGGATTTTTTTCAATATTTGAAACTCTGAAAAGCTTTGGTAGATTTTCCAGCAGTTTTCTTAGTTTTCCTTTTTTCGGGACTTTCAGGGCTTCCATGATATTGTTTTCAGCAAAATGTAAGAAAAAAATCCAATTCTTCATCATTTTTCAATTACATTTTTATCTCAGTGCACCGGCTGTCATTCTTTCTCATTAATCCCGAAATACATTAAAATATGTAAACAAAGTGTTGCATTAGTGTGTGTGTGTGTGTGTGTGTGTGTGTGTGTGAGAGAGAGAGAGAGAGAGAGAGAGAGAGAAAAAGAGGTACAATGCATCCTGTCTGTGGTGCCCCGTGGACGGAATGCCAAGCGACCCATCACTCCATCACACACACACACACACACACACACACACACACACACACACACACACACACACACACATCCCCCCCCCCCCCCTCACAGCTGTAGGCCATGTGCACACCCACCATTACGTAGAGTCCAGACCCTTCTTGTTAACCTCTGATGAAGTTATTTTTAGTGCACTCCCTCACCCTTGCCTCTACGCCTCCCTCCATTATTCCACTGTCCCTCCAGCCTTCCCTTCCTCCACCCCTCCCTCCCTCCACTCCTCACTCCGCCCATACGTCAGACCACTCCATCATCTCTCCATTTAAGGTTAAGGTTCTTCTTCCTCGCCTCCATTCTTCCCCTCAAAACTCCTTCCATCTATCCTTCTTGTCCGGCTGTCCTTCCTGTCCCTCCGTCAGTCCTTCACTCTGTCTACGAGCTACTCTAAATCCTTCACTTCCTTCCGATACCTTCCATTTCTCCATCCTTCCCTCCTCCAATTATCCGCCTAGACATTCCTTCTTCTATACCTTAATTGCTTCTCTCATCCACTCATCCATTCATCCCTCTCAGTCAGTCCCACTCATCAAAGTAATACGTTCTTATTCTCCATCCATCATCGTCATCATCTGCAGCCATTGGTAGACTACTGCAGGACGAGAGCCTTACCCAGTGTCCTCCACTTGTCACTGTCTGATGTTAAAGTACTCCGTCTTGCATCGATAACTCCTCTAATTTCATTTCTGCTTCTGGTTCCTTGTTTGTCTGGGTTGTCACTGTTTCTCTTGTCTTTTTGTTACAAGTTTTGCGCCTGATGTGATGTGTCCAAGATTTTTTATTTATTTTCATTTTATTTTTTTACAACAAAGGAGACAGCTCAAGGGCACAAAAAAAGGAAACATTAATAAAAAAAAAGCCCGCTACTCGCTGCTCCAAGATAATTCCTTATTCCTAATCGTCTTTAGAATATATTTTGAATCTTCGTTTGTTTTTTAACCCATGGTGCTCGCCTCGCCTCTTATCTACCCATGTTATACTCTGCGTTTTTCTTTCCATTCAACCCTTGTGAATATGCAGTTTTTAATATTGTCAGTTGAATTGCTGAAGCGTATTTTAGGACCGGTAGGATACACTCATTATATACCTTTCTCTTCAGGACGAGTGGCAGGCTGCTTAACATATTACTAGGTTTACCATAAGCGTTCCCTCTCATTCCATTCATCTTTATATTTTTTTCATGGTCTTCGTTTTTACTCATTGTTCGTCGTAAATATGTTTCTCTTTTAGCTCAAGTGTTTCGATCCCGAGCAATATTTCTTGTTCTTTTAGCTGATTATTCAACATTACCTTCATTTTCTTCATTATCATCTTCTGACCTACTTTCAGAATCTGTGTGGCTTTTCGATCATCTTTGTTAGTTTCCTCAGACTCTCTCAGTAAGACTATGTTATTTGCATATCTGAGGCTTTAAGATAATTTTTGTCCATCATGATTCTTATTTTTATTCCAATTGAGTTTCTTTAATACTCCCTAATCAGCCAGTAATTTTATTTTTATTTAGATTTTAGTTGGACTTTTCTTGTTTTCTTGTGGAGTTAAATGTCTGCCCTGCTGCCTCTACATATTTCTTCCAATGTTTTTACATGTGGCTCATCTACGCCCTGCTGAGACCCTGCAGCTTGTTGAATAGGCTGGTCAGGGTCTGGTTCACCTGTTACCTAGCTTCCTACCTTCTTCTCTTCATCCATCCATCCATGACCTACCCACCCATCTGTCCCGTTTCAGCCAGTCCCGCTCATCATGGCAGAACATCATAATTCTCATCCTTCTATGCCCACATCTCCTCCATCCACCCGTCCTTCCATCTGTCCATCCATGTATCCATCCAAGGCACTCGAGACAGTAGAGGTAAAACATTCTCATTCTACTCTCTCGTCCACATGTCAAGCAGCTTCCTTACGCCTTTCATCCATCCTTCTTCCATCCTTCCTGTCCGTCCGTCCGTCAGTCCACCTGTCTCAGCCACCCTCGCCCATCAAGGCAAAAACATTTTCATTCTCCTCCTCGGGTCTCCTGTCAGGCAGCTCCCCTTAATAACCGGCTCCGTGTTCTTTATTGAGCGGCGTGTGGCGGCCTAACCCACGCCCTCACACTCATTATTGCCCGCCGCCATTACCTCCAACTCTCCCTCGCGCCCTGCTTCAGAACTTGCCCCAGCCTCCCACCCCGCCCCGCCCGCGCCGCCCCCCTACCTCCTGCTCACCGGGGAGCCGCTTGTGTATTCGTCGCGGGGCCATTTATGTCTGACCTGCGTTCTCTTGTTTTGCCTCTGTTAAGCTTTCCATTTAGTTTGCCTTCCCGGGAGCCAGATGGCGCAGCGGTAGCGGGCTGTTGTGACCGCTCTTCGTCCAGGTTAGGTGTTGCGCCGTGCATGGAAGGAACGGCTTTTTCCTCGTACAGTTTCTCTTCCTCGTTCTCTCGTCAGATTAGCTATTGTTCGTTTTCTTTCTTGATGTGCAATGTAAGTTTTTGTTTACACAGTGATATGAGACTATAAAGAGGCCAGACGGCCTACACTTGACGGCTCTTGAGAATGAGTTATTTACCAGCCCCCCTCCCCGCCCATAAATCTATCTTACCTCCTTGTAAAGCTTTCATTCGTGTTTGCATCAACCACATATCGGCTTAATTTGTTCCACACGTCCACCACCCGATTTGTGAAGCACTTTTATTTATCTCCATCAGAAACCTAAACTTATCCAATTTATACCCATTGCTGCGGGTTGTAACATCTGTTTTCAATTTAGACGCTAGATCCGCATCACCCATAAAACTCCCTAAACATATGTAGAAACTTCAGTTAAATCACCTTGCAGAGTACATATTTCCAAAGAGTATAATTAAGCTTATTCAGTCATTCTCAATGCGGTATGTTTCTTAGCCCAAAAGAAAATTTGTGATTTTCCTCTGCACTGATTCGGGGATATAACATATATATATATATATATATATATATATATATATATATATATATATATATATATATATATATATATATATATATATATATATATATATATATATATATATATATATATATATATATATATATATATATATATATATATTAGAGGACAGAAACTGAACAGTCTTCTTACCTCCTCTCTGGAGGAGGTAGGAAGACACCTACCGAACGGGCGTGAGCTATTCCCGGTGAGGCTATATGGGAAGCGAGGAGGGTGCTGAAGCCCTTCAAAGATCCTTCCCATGTCCTCACTAACCGTTTCCCTTTTGTCTCATCAACACCAGAGAGCAGTTCAGCATGCTCTCTAAAGACAGTTCCTCTCTCTTTCTACACCACACCACATTCACACAACACACACACCTTTTACCAAAATTCAAAATTCAAAATGGCGAAAAACAACACTGCCTCGGAGTCCCCGCCTGGGGGGAGTACTGATAGTCTTCTACCTCTTAAATTCCGTCGCGATGTTGCCTCTCTTTTTATCTTCTATCGATATTTCCACGCTGACTGCTCTTCTGAACTTGCTAACTGCATGCCTCCCCCCCTCCCGCGGCCCCGCTGCACACGACTTTCTACTCATGCTCATCCCTATACTGTCCAAACCCCTTATGCAAGAGTTAACCAGCATCTTCACTCTTTCATCCCTCACACTGGTAAACTCTGGAACAATCTTCCTTCATCTGTATTTCCTCCTGCCTACGACTTGAACTCTTTCAAGAGAAGGGTATCAGGACACCTCTCCTTCCGAAATTGACCTCTCTTTCGGCCACCTCTGTTGATTCTTTTTTTAGGAGCAGCGAGTAGCGGGCTTTTTTTATTGTTACTGTTTCCTTTTTTTGTGCCCTTGAGCTGCCTCCTTTGTTGTAAAAAAAAATAATAATAATGTAATTGAGGACAGACTAGTGCCTGATACAATTTAAGAATAACTTCTGGGTTCCAGTTACAAACGCTTGTTGACTCAGCCTAAAACTGTTGGCGTGGTTTCTGGCAGTAAATCAGTGATTTTTGCGTCGAAGATCAGAGCTTACACGTACACCTGAATCTCTTTCGCAGCTTAAGGATGGTAAATTGAGGATCACCTTGAGGATGAGAGCGTTCGGAGGCCGATCGACGACACATAGTTTATCCTTTTACTTTACAACTTGTATACATATTGATTCAACACTGCCATTTGTTTTAATTGACTCATTAATATAGAAGTTTGTCAATATCTACCCTCGCCTTCCTTGCCTGCTAACACTGGATAAATTGTATTCCCTCAGCTCAGATATGGTATGAAAAATGTTTGCTGTCAAAGTCCATCCATGACTCACTGATCGATATATATTTTTTTTTTGCCGCGCCTATTAAACCCTCAGTCGGTCCGTTATGTTCCTCATCCAGGCTAACAATTGCGTCGTGGATGGAAGAAGCAGTTTTTTAGTCTTTTGTCAATGTCCTTTTTTCCAGTTCTGATGTCTGTGTGGTCTGCCTGTGTTTGTCTCTTCATTTTTCATGCTCAGCTCTCCTTCCTTGTTAATTAATGTACCCCTCCTCGCCTTCCCTTCCCTCCCTTCCTCCCTCTCTGTTTCTCTCCGTCCCTCCCTCTCTCTTTCCCTCACTCCCACCCACCCTATCCTTCCCTTCCCTTCCTTTCCTCTCCCCTCATTCTATTCTAATTCATCCCTTCCATCCTCTCTCCCTTTACTTTCTTCTTTCTTCACCCATCAGTCCATCAGCTGTCTTCTCCTCCCATGCACCCTCCTTTGCCATACTGCCTCTCTCCCTTCCTCCCCTCTCTCCATCTCTTCCTCCCTCCCTGCATGGCTCTTTTCCTTTTCTCCCTTCCTCTCCTGCATGCCTCCCTCCCTTCCCTCCTTCCATCTCTTCCTCTCTTCCTTCCCTCCCTCCCTTCCTTTTTTCCCTTCCCTCTCACCAATATCTTCCTCCCTCCCTGCATGCCTCCTCCTCTCGCTCTTTCGTCTATCCATCAAGTCGTCCATCCCTATTTGGCTCTAACCTTCCTCCATTTTTCCCCTCCCTCCCCCACCCTCTCCCCCTCTCTTCCCTCCTCTCTTTTCCCACGTCCCTTCCTTCCCTTCCTTTCCTTCCCTCAGCCCTTCTTCCCTTTATCCGTCCCCATCCACCCATCTCTCCTTCCTTCTTTTCACTCTTCTTTCCCATCCTACATCCTTCCTTTCCTCCCTTCTCCCCTCCTCCTCCTTCTCCCTTCCCCCTTCTCCGTTACTTCATCCCTTCCTTCCCCTCCCTCTGCATGCCCTTCTTCCCTTAAACTGTCGCCCATCCACCTCTATTTCCTTTCCTTTTTTTTTCTTTCCTCCCTTCTTTCTTCTTCATCCTTTTTCTCCTTCCTTCTTCCTTCCTCGTCCTTTCCTCATATCTTACCTGCCCTTGCACTCTCCTTTCCCTCATAATGTCCTTTCTTTCCTCCTCCCTTCTCTTCTTGTCCTTTCTTTCCTCCCTTCTCTCCCTCCTCCTCCTTTCTTTCCTTCCTTCTTCCCTCTCGTCCTTTCTTTCCTCCCTTCTTCCCTCCCCGTCCTTCCCTTCTTATTATATTACCTTCTCATGCACCCTCCTCTCCTATCCTACCTTCTTTTTTTCCTCTCTTCTTCCTTCCTCCTCCCTCTCTCCCTTTCTGCGTATCTTATCCGACCATCCATCTGTCCTTCCATTCTTGCTCCTTACCTTCACGCATCCCTCTTTCCCATCCTACCTCCATTCTTTCCCTCCCTCTTCTCCCCTTCCTCTCCCCTCTCCCCCTCCCGGCCTACCTTACCCGGCCCACCTGAGTGACGAGGAACGATACCTGTTAATTAGTGTCTCTCGGAGGGGGTGCCTAATTATTTTTGCGCTGTGCTTTTAACAGTTATTTAGCGTCCCATTATTCTTGAGGATGTTGTTTTGAAGAGTTGAGAGGACAGTATTAGTGTCTGTCTGAGAGGAAAGGCTCGTTCGTTTGGCTTGGCGTTTACGTGGGCATTATTTTTAATTGCTTTTTATTCCGTGGAGAAGAGAAAGACAGCGGATGCAAAACAAACGCTGCTAATTGATCCCATCCTTCCTATCTTCATCCACTTCTCTTTTCGTCGCCCACTCATCCATCATTTCATCAGCTCCTCTCTTCCTTTTCTCTCACCCACCCATCACCCATGCACCTTTCTTTGACATCGTAAGTAAGTGTATATCATTCCTCTGGTGTCTTTCAGTACACTAAGTCCGTTATGCTTCTAGGGCTCCTCACCCAGGCTAAGAATTACGTCGTGGATGGAAGGAGTAGTTTGTTCGTCTCCTATCCCTGCCTTTGTTTCCAGCTCTAATATCAGCGGATGCAAAACAGACGCTATAGCCTTGAGTATGTGTATAAAATGTTCTAATGTTCTAAGCTCTAATGTTTTAAGGTCTAATGTTCTAAGCTCTGATGTTCTAAGCTCTAATGTTTTAAGTTCTAATGTTCTAATATTCTAAGCTCTGATGTTCTAAGCTCTGATGTTCTAAGCTCTAATGTTCTATGCTCTAATGTTCTAATGCTCTAATGTTCTAAGCTCTAATGTTCTAAGCTCTAATATCCTAATGTTCTAATGTTCTAAGCTCTAATGTTCTAAGCTCTAATATTCTAATGTTCTAATGTTCTAAGCTCTAATGTTCTAAGCTCTAATGTTCTAAGCTCTAATATTCTAATGTTCTAATGCTCTAATGTTCTAATGCTCTAAGCTCTAATGTTCTAAATGTTCTAAGCTCTAATGTTCCCGAATGCAAAACAGACGCTAAAGCCTTGAGTATGCGTATAAAACCATTCCACCGTTTTCCTTCAGTACAATATAATGACCCGTATATATAACTTTCAAACAGGCAACACAAGCACTTCAAAATGGATATTAATCATTTTATCATCATGCGATTTCGCTTCCACGAGCATAAATCAAAAGTCGGCTCTGAATTGTCACCGAAGAATAAAAGAAAGCAACCTTCAGGGCTGCTTGTTAGTGTCAGGTTCCTTCAGGAGAAAGTTCAGGAGGAGGAGGTCGTTTTCCCCGTGTGCAAGAGGTGCCACGACTCTTCATGACGACATATTCACAAGACCTAACGTCGTATTAGTCTCGTATTGCTGTGGCTGACTTTTTTTATTTTATTTTTTATTCAACTTCTTACGACTGAGTTTGTAATATCTCGACTTATACTGTAAAAATCAAACGCATCTAACCAATTCCGCCCCCAAAAATGGAATAAAAGAAAAAAACTAACCACATAACTTGATAAATACTAACACGACGTTTAATATTCTTGACGTAAGCTAAACAAGCCCTCCATTCTGACCTGACGAAGCGGGGGGCAGGGCGTGGCGGGGCAGGGCGGGGCTGGTGAAACACGTATCGCTATGGACTAACTGAAGAGGACCTTTGCTTCGTGTTCAGCAGTGCCATGACTTCCTGACGACAGATACACAAGGCCTAAACTAAACAGCCATCATTTCAGACCTGACGAGGCGGGGGCGAGGCGGGGTGGGGCGGTACTGGCGGGGCGGAGGAGGGGGAGAAAACAGGTACCGCGGTTGATCAGGTGAAGGACTATGAGCCGATTTCACAGTCCAACACAGTGTCTTCGTAACAGCCCGAACCAAACTACAGAATCCCATACAATCCAAAATGGTGAGGTCTTCGATGCCACACTAAATACACAAGACTTTTCCTGTATAGTTTCATCAAATTTGCGAACTTAAATATAAACACCAGACACTATACAAGGAAATTTCAAAGGCTCTGGTATTGGTTTGGGAGCTTACTAACCCATCATGGGGAACTGTGAAACTGGCCCTATGTTTCCCTTCCTGACGACGGGTTCACAAGGTTTCAGCTCAGCGGGGAGGCGAGGCGGGGCATGGAAAACACGTCGCGCTATGGGTCAGTGGCGGAGCTCTCGAGTGTGCCTGGCGATCCATGAACCCAGCTTAGACGGCGCCAGGCCCAGCGGTGCCCCACGTGTTGCGCCTCGGTGGCCTCACTAATGGGTGCCCGCGAACCATGCGTCCCCGTGGCCAATCACCGCACACCACCCGCTGCGATGCTTACCCTCGACCCTCAATCCCTCCCTTCCCCCTTCCCCCTCTCCCTCCCCCTCCTCCCCATCACCCACTCCCTCTTCTTTCCCCTTCTTCGCTCCCTACCCTTCCATCTCTATTCCCCTCTCCCTCTCCCTCCCCCTCCTCCCTTTCACCCACTCCCTCTTCTTTCCCCTTCTCCGCTCTCTACCCTTCCATATCCCTATTCCCCTCTCCTTCTCCCCACCTCCTCTTCTTTCCCCTCTCCATTCCCTTCCCTTTACCCATCCCCGCTCCCTCCTCCCCCTCTTTCCCCTCCTCCCTTTTCACCACTATTTCAAGTCAAGCCTTTTCCCTCCCCCCCGCACCACCCTCAACCTCTCCCCTTCACGTCCACCTTCCCCTTCCCCACTATCAACTCTAGCCTCCCCTTGCCTCCCACACCCCCTTCGTTTCTCCCCTTCCCTTTTCCCCTCCCCCTCTCCCTCTCCCTCACCATTATCAACTCAAGCCTTCCCCTGCCCCCCTCACCACCCTCAACCCTCCCCTTTCATCACCATCACCACAAGCATTCTTCTGCCCCACCTCTTAACCACTCCCCTTCCCCCTCCCCCTCACCACTATCAATTCAAGCCTTCCCCAGCCTCTCGTGCCACCCTCAATCCCTCCCCCTTCACCAGCACTCCAAGCAATCTTCCGCACCACCCCTCGTCACTCCTCAACAACTCCCATCTCATCCCACTACCCCTTCAAGCATTCTTCTCACCCCCATTCTACCCCATCTACGCCATCTTGCATGCTACTTCCTCTCTCCACCACAGCTGTTCTTTTGTGGGTATGATTTCATTTCCTTTTTTTCATCTCTGCTCTCTCTGCCTACTTTTCCTCCCTATCCATGGCAAGTTGCGAGCTTTCCATGATCGTGCGCCTCTCTCCATTTCAATTATATCCCGTTTTTTGTATCTTCTTCCATTTTAGATTTCCAGACGTTTGCCTTCTTCGTCCCAAACCCCTCTTGTATTTTTCTCCACTCCTTCCTTCACCTTCCTGCTCAGCTTTCCAAATTCTTGTATCATCCGTCTCAACTCCCTTCCGTCTCCCGTTTCTCCGTGTTTCCTTCCTCCAGCTTCCTCTTTCAAACTTTCTTCTCCCTTTATTTCAAATTATTCTCGTCTCCATCTCAACCCTCTTCTGTCTTCCATTTCCCCGTCTCTCCTTTCTTTTTCAAACTTTCTTTTCTGTTTATTTCAGTTTCCTTCCGTCTCCTTCCCCACCTTCAAGATATCTATATACTGGTTGCCCACAAGTTTTTTTTCATTCATCTCTCATCTCATATATCATCCATCACCTCTCAACTCATCTCTGTCCTTTCCTTTTCCTTTATTACAGTTCCCTTCTGTCTCCTTCCCCACCTTCAAGGTATCTATATACTGGTTACCGTCAGCTTCCTTTATCCATTTCTCATCTCATCTCATCTCTCTCCTCCATTACCTCCACGAACCTCCACATCACTCCTCTACACTCTACAGTTTTATCATTCTGCTTCATTTTCTTTGGATTCCTCTTTTTTCCCTCTCTCTACTTCCCTCCGAAAACAACCAGTTAGTCCACATATCTCCAAAACTCTTCTGGCTAACCTTTCTCTCTACCTTCTTTTTTTCTTTTCCATCTACTTTCTTCCCAAAATAGCCACTCAATCCATATTCTTCAAAACTCTTCTTTCTAACCTTCTATCTTCCCTCTCTTTTTCCTTTCTACAACAACCACTCAGTCCACATCTCCCCAAAACTCTTCTTTCCAACCTTCCTCTATACCTTCCTTCCCTACCTACCTTCCCTCATTTATCTTTCACCCCTCTGAGCCACCCCCATCACCTTCATCACCCTCCACCATACTTCGTCCCACCACCACCCTCCACCATCACCACCCATCACGGTAACTTCCTGAGCCCAAGAGCCACAAAGAACAAGAGATAAAGAGAGAGAAAGTGTAATTCTTCAGCTACACAACGTCTTTATTATTTCATCCCACGAAACGAAACCGACCGCTAGACGCAAGATACCCTCACGTACGGCATAGGAGGAGGAGGAGGAGAAGGAAGAGGAGGAGGTTAGAACTCATGATGAAGCGTAAAGAGAGGGCTCGGGAGGGGCTGGAGGGCACGAGAGAGAAAAAGAAATATGGAGGATAGATGGAGGAGGAGGAGGGAGGTAATTGGGAGAGATGGAGGGATGGATGGCCGCTCGTGTAATTTGTGCTCCATAAGGTGACCATTTGGGTGACGCATGCTTTGTTTTTTGTGGAAGTTGTACCTTGGAGAGAGAGAGAGAGAGAGAGAGAGAGAGAGAGAGAGAGAGAGAGAGAGAGAGAGAGAGAGAGAGAGAGAGAGAGAGAGAGAGAGAGAGAGAGAGAGAGAGAGATGGAGGTATAGTAGCACCAGGCACATGAAAAATTTGCATCGATCGCTGTGTTTTCAAGATTCATTGAAGTTTTGGGGTGAAACGGCTGGTCCAGGAGTGACAGGAATATCTTATCTTTAGGAAGCCACGAGGAACAGCCCCTTTTTGTGCGCGGAACCAGATGTGGCTGGGAATATTAAATTGTTCAGGACGAGTGGGCACATCGAGGTAGAATACTGGTGATCTGAGAGAAATTTGGAAGTGGATAGATGATTAAGAACTTTTCTGTTAAGGATTGTTTCATAAGCTTTAGAAAGACAAGAAAGCAAAGGTATATATCGGTAGTTTGAGGGATTCGAGGGGTCACCCCTCTTAGGCGAGGCTGTATGCAGGCAAACACATCCATTAGGAAGGAAAGGTTGATGTTGAAAGGCAGAGACAAAAGAGTGTGACCAGGCAGAGTGTCAGCGCGGAGGCATAATTATTAAGGACAAATGGAGGCACTCCATCACGACCATAAACCTTCTGAGGCTTCCAACGTTTGGACTTTCATTTATTAGTGGAGAGACCAACCAGATCACGCGAAGGAGGGGTACTCAACTATTTTTACGAACTATGAAAGATATTTTCTGCAGCCAAGTTTATTTTAACAGTTTAAAATGACTCGTACTACCAGAAAGAGAAGTACACAGACGAGGAAGCGACTCAAATGGATGAATGACGGGCCACCTGTACTCAATGACCCAAGCGGCGGATTTTGGTACAGTCCCGTCAATCAGGCGCGTCGCATCCCTCCGACCAGTCAGGGCCACTGTCACAGCTGACCCGTTGCGAAAAAAAGAAAAAAGAAAGGCTGCAACTCCTCAAGTTTAACCCACGCTTCCATTAGTTAGCCGAACAGGTCTGTGCGTAAAGGAGGCTAACTTATAATTGTCCGCCGCTCACACGATGCACACGCCAGATTCCCCACGTGTGAGCCAAGCGTGCCAGGCCCCGCTTCGCCGGCCGCCCAATGCGAGGCCGAGCAGGTAATTGTAAACCACTCGTGATATGCAAAGCGCGGCGTGGGCGGCCAACCGGGTTCCCCAAAGGCGAACACACAGAGGGCGTCTCCTCGTGTCACCTGTCCCGCCACCACGAAGGTAAAAACAAATTAATAAGTAAACGCGGAGAAACAGGCAAATGAATTAATGCATGAGGGAAGTGATCTGTGCTTGAATTAATTGTCAGACAGATGTAGAGATAAATAATTGGGTAAATCATCAAATAAAGGAATAAATAATGAATAGGTACGTGAATAGTTTAGTAAATAAAAAAAAACGTAGTGTGTGATTTATTCCTGTGTTGTTACTGGTGCCTTGTTTTTGCTCCTCTCGTCGTTGTAGTCACCGTCGTTGTTGTTGCTGTTGCTGCTGTTGTTGTTGCTGACACTATCGTTACTGTTCCTTATATTGATTTTGCTGCATAACAACAAAAAAAAAAGAGACATTTGTTTTGCTCACTGACTACCTACAACTTTTTTTTTTACAACAAAGGAGACAGCTCAAGGGCACAAAAAAAGGAAACAATAATAATAAAAAAAGCCCGCAACTTATTCTCAGTATCTGTCTGTAAGAGCGAACAATCCTGACTGGTGATCCTCCCGTCATCTTCCCGTGCAGTGCCGAGCTGTTGTAAAATTATGAAAGTAAATGACACCGGTTAAGAATAGTGCCGCTTAAAATGTCAATAATTGCACGAGATGGTACCTGTGTTGTCCTTTTTCTATTTCTTCGTCGTCGTAGTCGTAGTCGTAGTGGTAGTAGTAGTAGTAGTAGTAGTAGTAGTAGTAGTATCATCATTCTTCTTCTTCTTCTTCCTCTTCTTCTTCTTCTTCTTCTTCTTCTTCTTCTTCGTTTCTTTTTCTTTTTCTTCGTTTTTTTCGTCTTCGTCTTCGTCTTCGTCTATTACTACTACTACTACTACTACTGCTACAACAATAACAACAACAACAACAACAACAACAACAACAACAACAACAACAACAACTACTACTACTACTACTACTACTACTACTACTACTACTACTACTACTACTACTACTACTTCTTCCTCCTCCTCATTCTTATCTTCCTTCTCCTCCCCTTCCCACCTCATCAAGTCAGGATGGCCGAGCGGTCCAAGGCGCTGCGTTCAGGTCGCAGTCCGGTCTTCCGGGCGTGGGTTCGAATCCCACTCCTGACACATGTTTTATACTGTAATTCGGCGGCAACCGGTTGGACAAGAATCCTCCATTTCGAAGTTAGCGGATGTCATTGTAAGGGGAGAAGGGAAAAGGGGGAATGTTCTGCACGGCCATTTGTTAAGCCACTAAAACGGACATAGAGATAGAGATAGAGATTGAAATTTATATACACAGAGATATATAGAGAACTGAGATTTATTTGATGGTTCGAAAAGTGGCAAAGGGTCTTCAATCCTACAAGCGTAAAGTCAAAGAAATAGAAACCGTAGTACGTAAATGAGTGAGGAACCTTCCCACAAGAAACTGACCTCGGGAGTTACGCCGACGGAGAAGGATGGGGAAGGGGAAGGATGAGGATGGGGAGGCCGACGATAGGGGAGTTACGCCGGGGGGGAAGGATGAGGAGGGTAAGGATGGGGAGGCCGACGATAGGGAAGTTACACCGGGGGGGAAGGAGTGGGAAGGGAAGGATGAGGATGGTGAGGCCGACGATAGGGGAGTTACACCGGGGGGAAGGATGAGGAAGGGAAGGATGAGGATGGTGAGGCCGACGATAGGGGAGTTACGCCGGGGGGGAAGGATGGGGAAGGGAAGGATGAGGATGGTGAGGCCGACGATAGGGGAGTTACGCCCGGGGGGGAAGGATGGGGAAGGGAAGGATGGGGATGGGGAGGCCGACGATAGGGAAGTTACGCCGGGGGGGAAGGATGGGAAAGGGAAGGATGAGGATGGTGAGGCCGACGATAGGGGAGTTACGCCGGGGGGGAAGGATGGAGAAAGGAAGGATGAGGATGATGAGGCCGACGATAGGGGAGTTAAACCGTGCGGGAAGGATGGGGAAGAGGTCCCGACGATACTTGAGCGCATCTTCTAAATTATTGTTTTCTTCGTATTTCTCCTTCAATTATCAAGCTGAGCGCATCTTTTAAATCTTTGTTTTTTCGTAAATGATTTCTCCAAATATGGAGTTGAGCACATCTCGTATGTCATCGGTTTCTTCTTCAATTATTAAGTCGAGCTCATCTTGTGCTACGTCGGTGACGCCTTCATTTACAAAGTTGACCTTATCTTGTATAACATCGACTTCTTCGAAGGAGGCTTCTTCATTTATTAAGTCAAGCTCATCTTGTGTATTATCGGTTTCTTCGCAGGGTACGTGATAAGTTTCATTGTGATGGATTTGCGTTTTGCTGATTTCGGTTCCTTCCCGAAAGTTGGGTTCAGCTGCTGCACGGGTTGCCTCCAGGTTCGGGGAGTGTTACATTGTAAATTATATAAAGCAGGTGACTCAGCACCGACCCCTGTTGGACTCCATTCGTATAACACAGCCCCATTCAGAGTTTTTACCATTGAAATGTAAATAATAATAAGATAAGTGCATGAGTGAGTGAGAAACAGAGAAAGCGAAAGAGAGCTGGGCGCCTGACAGCAGAGACCGCATAAAAAGACAGAGATGATTGGTGACGGACGAGAGAAAGGGAAAAAAATGTGAAGAGAAGAATTGTAAGGAAACAAAAGTGGTATGAGGAAAATAAATGAAGATAAACTTAAGAAATGATGAAAGAAAAAGTGAAGGAAAGAGGAGAGGGAGAGAATAAGGAGAGCTGGCAGTATATGTAAGAATAGGGAGATGCAAAGGAGACGGTAATGGGAAGGTAGTGAGAGAGAAGGAGAGGAAGATGGAGAGAGGCTGGGAGGAAATAATACTATACGGAGAAAAACTATGATGGAAAAAAAATGATGGTTAAGGATGAGATGGAAGGGATGGGGATAAGAGAAGGAAGGAAGGAAGGAAGGAAAACGAAAATGATAATGCCTTGAAGGAAGGAAGAAAAAAAAATACAACGACAGATAAAGAAAGGACGAAAAAGAAACTAAAGATAGGAACGAAACATTTTAATATAGTGAGAAAGAGATGAAAAGAAGTAAGAAAGAACGGGGAAACTATTTATGGACAAAGGGGGAGAGACAAAGATGGATAAAAGGGGAAAAGGAGGGAAGGAGGGAAGGATGATAATGATGATAATTAACACACACACACACACACACACACACACACACACACACACACACACACACACACACACACAAAGTAGCAGCACACCCATCTTCAGCCACACGGAGCTAACAATAAACCGTTCAACAATGAGCTCCCACAACGCCTGCGCAAGTCTCGGGCAGCCAGCGATAGCGTCAGTGTCCGTGTCCGTCAGTGTCCGTGCCAATGATAGCGGCGATAGTGACACTCCCGCCCGCCCTGCACAGCGAACAGACCCTCAGACCCACGCTATACCTCCACGCCTCCTGTCAGACTTTCCTGCAAGCTCAACCCCAAAAAATGATCCACTAGAGATAAAAAAAAAAAAAAATAATAAAAAAAAAATTAGACGTCGGCATGTTTGTATGTTGTCCGGGTCGAAATCTTCCTCTTGCCTTGCCTTGCCTTGCCTTCCTCTTGCCTTGCCTTGCCTTGCTTTCCTCTTGCCTTGCCTTGCCTTGCCTTGCCTTGCCGGTAATCGCTGCAGCATTAATCAGGCAGGTGGAATTGACAGTGTGCTTGGAGGTGACCTGTTATCATTATGCTTCTCAGGTATTAAGAAAAATAATCCGCGACTAACTAGCTCCATCCCGCCTCAGCCTTGAATACCTGTGTGGAACTTATTGGGGGTCACATTACCTGCGCGCCCGCTAAGGTAACACGCTCGTTAATATTCGCCCGGTTTTCGGTGACGGTTTATTAAGTTCAACATGTTTATGCCCCGAAACCAAAGCCCTCTGTTGAAAAAAATATGCTCATGGCTCTAAATGAAAATAGTAACCACGGACTTATCCACTTGCGTTCCTCCAGCTTGCCCTTTCAAGACACACTGCTGGACACTCTGATACTGCATACCAGGAACACTTACCACTCCAGCAAACATACTGCGTCTCTATTTTACTCCAACAAAAATACTTATTAACCCGGTAGCTGTGGGGATCATGTTTCTTAAAGGCCCTTCTAAGCGAGTAAAAGGAGAAAAAATCATCACTCACGCAAGCCATTTCATAATATATATTAACGCATTTATGATCAGTTTATGCATCATCTATTTTTTTGGGGGGGTTATAGCATGGCAAAAATTTGGCCTGTCGCTTGTACACGGTAAAGACACAAATTTAGCCCATCGCTGCTGCCAGGTTAACTTCACATATCGTTCAGTTCAGGTTCGAGTGGAGTGACAAAGGTCCATATTCTTAAACATTTCGGCTCCCAAGCACACACGTTTGACAAGGCCTTAGCAGTAGCTGTGGGATTATCCATGTGTAGTTTTATGACCCTGGTGGTAGTTTGACCCTTCTTCTGTACTATGAACCTATAAAAACATTCATTAGAGCTAGATTTAGGGGCAGAAAGTAGCGGGCTTTTTTTTTTTTCATTGTTTTCTTTTTTTTTACGCCCTTGCACTGTCTCCTCTGCTGTAAAGGAAAAAAAGAATAATCTCCGTTTTGGCTATGGGATGTAGTTGATGGGAGAAATGGAAGCGTTTAAGAATACCCGGGAAAATGTGCTCAAGCAGAGTGAAGTCGTCGTGATGGATTCCCTAATTACACGCTACATTCATCACCTGTCTAATTCATGTACCTGAAACTGAAAATATCCTCCCTTGGCCTCCCGTATCAAAACGGTGCGAGTGTGTGCTGGTGGGAAGAAAGAAGATCAGGTACGAGTGTGTGCCGGTGGGGAGAAAGAAGATCAGGTACGAGTGTGTGCCGGTGGGGAGAAAGAAGATCAGGTACGAGTGTGTGCCGGTGGGAAGAAAGAAGATCAGGTACGAGTGTGTGCCGGTGGGAAGAAAGAAGATCAGGTACGAGTGTGTGCCGGTGGGAAGAAAGAAGATCAGGTACGAGTGTGTGCCGGTGGGAAGAAAGAAGATCAGGTACGAGTGTGTGCCGGTGGGAAGAAAGAAGATCAGGTACGAGTGTGTGCCGGTGGGGAGAAAGAAGATCAGGTGCGAGTGTGTGCCGGTGGGGAGAAAGAAGATCAGGGTCGAGTGTGTGCCGGTGGGGAGAAAGAAGATCAGGTACGAGTGTGTGCCGGTGGGGAGAAAAAAGATCAGGGTCGAGTGTGTGCCGGTGGGAAGAAAGAAGATCAGGTACGAGTGTGTGCCGGTGGGGAGAAAGAAGATCAGGTACGAGTGTGTGCCGGTGGGGAGAAAGAAGATCAGGTACGAGTGTGTGCCGGTGGGGAGAAAGAAGATCAGGGTCGAGTGTGTGCCGGTGGGAGAAAGAAGATCAGGTACAGTGTGTGCCGGTGGGAGAAAGAAGATCAGGTACGAGTGTGTGCCGGTGGGGAGAAAGAAGATCAGGTACGAGTGTGTGCCGGTGGGGAGAAAGAAGATCAGGTACGAGTGTGTGCCGGTGGGGAGAAAGAAGATCAGGGTCGAGTGTGTGCCGGTGGGGAGAAAGAAGATCAGGTACGAGTGTGTGCCGGTGGGGAGAAAGAAGATCAGGGTCGAGTGTGTGCCGGTGGGGAGAAAGAAGATCAGGTACGAGTGTGTGCCGGTGGGGAGAAAGAAGATCAGGTACGAGTGTGTGCCTGTGGGGAGAAAGAAGATCACGTACGAGTGTGTGCCGGTGGGGAGAAAGAAGATCAGGTACGAGTGTGTGCCTGTGGGGAGAAAGAAGATCACGTACGAGTGTGTGCCGGTGGGGAGAAAGAAGATCACGTACGAGTGTGTGCCGGTGGGGAGAAAGAAGATCAGGTACGAGTGTGTGCCGGTGGGGAGAAAGAAGATCACGTACGAGTGTGTGCCGGTGGGGAGAAAGATCAGGAAGGGAGGCAGAAAGTGAGTAATAAAAGAAGTGATTAAATTATTGCAGGAAGGGGGGCAACTCAAAGGCAAAAAACTAAATTATAAAGAAAAAAAGCCCGCTGTAAAAATCCCGCTAAATTGTATATGAAAAGGGTATGAAAAGAAAGAAGGGAGGAAAGAAGAAGAGAGCATCCTTGACTTGAACTGTGGAAAAAATGTTAATATGGAATGTTGGATTAGCTCAGAAAAGGATGCAAGAAGAGTGTATCAGGACACCTCTCCACCCGAAATTGACCTCTTTTTGGCTACTCTTTGCGTTTTACTTTTGTGGGAGCAGCGAGTAGCGGGCTTTTTTTGTAATCTTTTGTTGCCCTTGAGCCACAGCCTTTGATGTAAAAAAAAGCCAATAAATATACAAGATAAAACTTATAGTCATTAGGAGAACTGAACTAAAGAGTCGATAAAAGAAGGCAAACCAAAAGGCATAAGAAAATGAATGACCACTATCCCCCTCCCTCCAAAAAAAAAGACTAATAGTTGAATTGAAAAAAAAAAAAAACATACCAGATTAATTGTTTTGGTGTCACGTGATTAAAGTTTGAAAATACTACATCCTTATGAAAAATAAAAGATATTATCCCATAATTGTGGAACCCTAATAATGAACCAAACGTATTAATTCAGAGGGGCATTTTAAACAAGGTAAATATAAACACCTGTGATTATTATGACGTCCCTCAGGTGTGTGTGTGTGTGTGTGTGTGTGTGTGTGTGTGCCGTCAGCTAGCCACTCACGTCTTGTCTAGTGGTCGGCCATGTTTGTTGATGTCAAAGCGGATGTAAACACAGACGTCAGGTGAGGGAGAGAGGTAGGGAGGGAGGGAGGGAGGTAGGGAAGGAGGGAGGCAGCAGGGAGAGAGGGAAAGGGAGGGGAAGGCAAGGAGTGTGGAGTGTGGAGGGCAGCGAGGAAAAAGGGGAGGAAAAGAAGAGACAAGGAGAGCATGGGAGGAAAAGAAGATCAGAGAGGGTGGAAGATAGTAAGGAAGAAAAGAAGTGATAAGGTGCAGAAAAGGGTAGGAAAAGTAGAAAGGGAGGAAGATGGAAGGAAAGAAGGAAATGATTATGAAAGTAAGAAGGTGAAAAGCATGCAGTTAAGAAAGATGAAAAGATAGGAAAATGGAGGAAGGGAAAAAGGGTTTGATAAAATAAGACAAAAAAAAGGTGAGAGAGAGAGAGAGAGAGAGAGAGAGAGAGAGAGAGAGATTGGGAAGAATGGAGAATAGAGGGACAAAAAAAGTATTGAATGGAAAGGAGGAGGATAGAGGAGCACACCTGAGGAGATGGCGAGGTTTGAAAAAGGGAAGAAAAAGGAAAGGAAGGGAAGGGAAGAAAAGGGAATGATAAGGAATGGAATGGATGGAAAAAGAAGGGAACGAAAATCAATGAAAGAGAAGGGATGGGAAGAGAAGGGAAGGAAAGTGAAGAAAAGTGAAGGGAAGGGAAAGGAAGGGAAGGGAAGAGAAGAAAAGGGAAGAAAAGTGAAAGGAAGGGAGGGAGGTTTATAGTTTGATGTTCCTACTCAAGTGAAGTGTTTGCGTGAAGTGGACTGTTATTCAAATTAGCGTGTGAAGTGCGTGTATGTGTGTGTGTGTGTAGCAGTAGTGTAGTAGTAGTAGTAGTAGTAGAAGTAGAAAGAGCAGCAGTATATAGCAGAAACAAGCGAAACAAGCAGTCGCAAAGGAAATAGCAATGCCCCATAACGACGTAATAACTACTGTCTGTTCTGTGTTCTCTTTTTACATCAACAATAAATTACAGCAAGAGTAGACGTAATAACACGTATATCTACAACTCGAGGATTAATATGTCAGAGGGATGACCAGACATAGGAGCAGAAGAAGGACCAGGAGCAATAATAGTAATGGGAGGAGGAGGAGGAGGAGGGGAGGGGAGGGAAAGGGGGTGGAGGATAGGATCTGGGGGTAGTTGTGGGAGTGGGGAATAAGTGGAGGCGCCTCGTTTGGGAAGTAAGTGGTGGTTGGGGTAAGTGGAGATGAGTGGAGGTGAGTGGAGGTCGTAGGTAAGTTGTTGGTTGGGTCTTGGGTTGATGATGTTATGGTTGAGCGGTGGTGGTGGCGGTAGGCAGTTAGTGTCTGGGGATGGAGTGAGATGGATGAAGAGGATGGATGGATGGTTGGATGCAGAAGAACAAGAGGAAAGAGAGATGGGAAGTTCTCTCTCTCTCTCTCTCTCTCTCTCTCTCTCTCTCTCTCTCTCTCTCTCTCAGACACACAGAGACAGACAGAGGTAAAAAAAAAAGTGTCATTTTGTCGCCCCGCGGGTCAGACTCGGAAAGGAGGAGGAGGAGGAGGAGGAGATGAAGGAAGAAGAAAAAGAGGAGTAGGAGGAAGAGGAGGAGGAGGACGAGAGGAAAGAAGAAAGACGATAAGAACGAAGAGGAGGAAGGTGATAAACATGAAGAAGGCGAAGAGAGAAGGAAAGTGGAAGGAGGAAAACGCGGGGGGGCGGGGGGGGGGGGGGTAAAGTGAGATAGAAAGAAAGGAGAAACAGAAAATGATGATGATGAGGAGGAGGAGGAGGAGGCGGAGGAGCAGTAAATCGGTTCTCGTATCTCTTAATTCTATCATTAATGAACCGTGGGAGGAGTGGTGGTGATGGTGGTGGTGGTGGTGGTGGTGATGGTGGTGGTGGTGGTGGTGGTGGTGATGGTGGTGGTGGTGGTGGTGGTGGTGATGGTGGTGGTGATGGTGGTGATGATGCAGCAAGGGTCACTCACACCTCCACTCACCGTCACTCATCTCCTCCTCCTCCTCCTCCTCCTCTTCCTTCTTCTCTTTTCCTTCCCTCCTCTGTCTCTCTTTTTCCTCTCGTTTCTCCTCCTCCTCATCGTTCTGTTTCCTCTCCCCTTCCTCTTCCGTCTCCCACAAGTTAGTAAATCAGTCAGCCAGTCAATCGTTATCTAATTACATTATTACTCAACTATTTATCACTTATTTTGTCAACCCATCAGTCAGTCAGTGCCCATGTGACTTTCCTGTGCATGCCTGTTTTGTAGTTATCAGTAAGTTGGTCAGTCAGTCTTGCAGGTCAGAATAACATTTATGAACCAAAGCTACCGTTGTGGTGTTGGTCAGTCAGTTAGTCAGATAGCTAGTCAGTTGGGTTAGTTATAATGTCGGTGATGTTACGAAGGCATTTATTGATCCATTCCATCAGTTTTCAATTTTTCATTCGCATTCTCTCCTTCCTTCCTTTCTTTCTTCCTTCATTTGCTGTAAAAAAAAATATTGTTTCCTTTTTTTGTGCCCTTGAGCTGTCACCTTTGTTGTAATAAATAAAAATAAAAAATAGTCCTTCCTCCATTCATTCATTTGTTTAGCAATTTATTTTGTCATTCATTTAGTCAATTATTCATTCATTCAGTCAGTCATTTACTTAGCCATTATTGATTTACTCTTATCCATATATTATAATAGCTCACTAAGTCATATATTCATTTTTTCCCTTAGTCAGTCAGTCAGTCAGTCAGTCAATCAGTCAGTCAGTCAGCCAGTCAGTCAGCTAGTCAGTCAGCCAGTCATTCAGTCAGCCAGTCAGTCAGTCAGTCAGTCAGTCAGTCAGTCAGTCAGTCAACCAGTCAGTCAGTCAGTCAGTCAGTCAGTCAGCCAGTCAATCAGTCAGCCAGTCAACCAGTCAATCAGCCAGTCAGCCAGTCAGCCAGTCAGTCAGCCAGTCAGTCAGCCAGTCAGTCAGCTAGTCAGTCAGTCAACCAGTCAGTCAGTCAACCAGTCAGTCAGTCAGTCAGTCAGTCAGTCAACCAGTCAGTCAGTCAGTCAGTCAGCCAGTCAGTCAGCCAGTCAGACAGTCATCTTTCTTGTGTCTGTGTTGTGTTATCAGTCATCGCCTCCTTCTGGTGTTCATTGTTAATTTGCCAAACTTGTATTTTATCCACTTTTATCTATCTTCTCGTGTTACGTGTTTGCTTTATATTCGCGCTTTTTCTTTTTCTTTTCTTTTTTTGTCCTTCTTCATTTTTTCCCTTCCCTCGGTCGTGTTTGTGTGTGTGTGACATTCAGGTGAAGAATCAGATGCAGGCATTTATTAGAAAGAAAAATGAAGTAAAATATGAAATAGAAAATATCTGTTAATAACTTAATACACACTGCAGACTGTGGAGAGGAAAAAAAGGAACGCACGTTTTTTTTTTCAGGACCCGATGATTTCGTTGTTGTTGTTGTTGCTTCTTCTTCTTATCATTATTATTTCCGTTGCATAGTTTCCGTTAAAATAAAGTTCTTCTTAATGTACAGTACTTTGAGCTTGTATTACATTGCGACGAAACCTTCTTTTGCTATTTTTCCTTCTTTTACGTATGACTTCGGTTGTCTTTCCGTTTTTACACACACACAAAATAATTATATTGAGGAGCAACACTCTTCAAATCAACAGTGCGGCTTGAACATCGGCCTTATCGTCATAAACATATTCATTAACATTATTATCGTCTGGTTTACAGTCATAATTATTTTCCTTCTCCTCTCGCTCCATCATCTTTATCTCCTGGTCTTTCTCAGCCTACTCCTCCACTTTCTTCTTCCTCCTCCTCTTTCTTCTCTCTCCTCTTCCTCCTCTCTTCTCCCTCCACCTTTTCCTCCTCTTCCTCTTTTCTCTCGTCCTCCTCCTCCTCCTCCTCCTCCTCCTCCTCTTTCTTCTCGTCGTCCTACTCGTCCTCCTCCTCCTCCCCCTCCTCCTATTTATTCTCCCTTCGCTCCTCGTTCTCCTCCTCCTCTTTCTTCTCGTCGTCCTTTTCGTCCTCCTCCTCCTCATCATCATTAGTAGTTTTCCATGTCTTCTTCCTATTTTAGTCTTCTTTAGTCAGCCCTCAACCTCACCCATTCTTCTCAGGGCAATCGGACACCGCTACGACTGACTGACGAACTTGTTAACCGATAGTCTTACGTTGAGCGCCTGGTGAGGTATGGAGTGAGTGCTAATGACACTACCGTTACCTATGTACTAACCTCACCTGTTAATTTTGATCCTACCTGGTTGACAGATTATATTAACATTCAAGAGTAAGCTATCAGGACACCTCTTCTCACGTAATTGACTGCTCTTTCGCCCACCTCTTCGGATTCTTTACAGGAGCAGTGAGTAGCGGGCTTTTTTTTTATTGTTGTTTCCCTTTTTTTGTGCCCCTGTGCTGTTTCCTTTGCTGTAAAAAAACAAACAAAAAACCTGCCTCCAACTGAATCAAGAACATGTAATTTCTGATACTTCTTGTACCTTTCAATCTCCTTATGGTTCTTCTTATAATTCTTTCTCATACTTTCTTATACGTAATTTCATATACTTCTCATACTTCTCACCCTTCTTCTTATACTTCTTTCATATATGCCTTATACTTAGAACATGTACTTTATTTACTTATTAATACAGTACCTTAATTTTAACTTGCTTGGAGAAATGTTAGCTCCACCTGACGTCACCTGAAGCCAGAACATGTGCTTTCCTTAACACTGACAGACGAACTCAATACACTTGTCTAATAGTTGGCAAGTATATTACATTAACCTTACCTGAACCCACCAGAGGCAAGGAACTCTATTACTACCTAACGCCTTACAGTTCTGACAAGTCTAATGTGAATGTTTAGTAATACGAAGCTTACCTGACCTCACGTAACCTGGCCACCCTTACCTTGACGAATCTTAGCATCCCTTTATGCCTTCTCTCCACGCCCTGCCTTGGTATACCCCCTCACTTCTCTCTCCTCCTCCCTTCTCTGTCTCCCTCCCTTCTGTTCCCCCTCTCTTTCCTCTCTTCACCCTATATGAAAGTCCTTAGTTCTTCATACTTCTTCTTTCTCCTTCTGTCCTCCTTCTCTGCCTCATCTGAAAGTCTCCATTACCCCTCTTTTCCCTTCCCTTCCTCTCCTCTTCATCCTCCATTTTCCCTTTTCTTTTATGTCCTTCTTACCTTCTTTACTCACCTTACCCTTCCCTCTCCACCCCTTCCCCTAACTATTTCCCTTTTCTTTCACCTTTCCCCCCTTTCCCCACCCTGCCTTCCATGCCTCACTCCCCTCTTCTTACCCCAACTTTAGTCCCCTAGCCCTTCCACTTTCCCCTTTCACCCTCTCCCTCTCGCCTCTCCCCTCCCTCTCTCTCCCTTTCCCATCTATTCCTCTCCTCTCCTTCCCTCTCCCATTCCTCTTCCTCCCTCTTCCTTTCTTCTTCTCTCCCACTCCCACTCCTCCCTTTTCCCCCTCCCCCGCCATCTTCCCGTCGCTAACAATGTCTTCCTTCACCGCCTCGCCTCGCCTGACGTCTTCCTCTCTCCGCTGATGGATTGGAAAGATCACGTCCCAAAATAATGGCTCTTGCTCGGCCCTTCATGGACATCCCCGGATTGAGAAGGGCCGGGAAAGGGGCGGGGGAGGAGGGGTGTGTTTAGGCCCTTCATAATCAGATCAGTTTTCATTAAGTGTGGACAAGGATATCTTATTACCCGGAGCCACCAGCGCACCGCCTCTCCCTCCTGCCACCATCACCTCCACTACCACCACTGCCCCCCACCCCCCACCGCTAAGTAATCCCTCCCGCCGCCTTCTCTTCCTCTCCTCCCTCTCTTTCTCTTCGTTTTATTGCTCTTTTCCTCATCTTTCACCTTTCCCTCGCTTCCTGTTCGTAGTGCTTCTTCCTATACCTTTTATTTCACCTTTTCGCTTTCTCTTTATTCTCTTTCATATTCCCTTTCGGTCAGTTTGTCTATTTGTTTTTCTGTCTGTCTGCCTGTCTGTTTTGTGTAGTTTCGGCGCTTTCCTTAAAGTGACGTCACGGCCAAGAGTTATTGCTTTTTTTATTCGTCCTTCTCGTCACACCCTCTTTCTTTGTTTTCTCAAATTTCCTCCATTCATCTTGTTTTCATGTTTTCTTCATAAATTTCCCTTATTTCATATATTTAATCTTTTCATTTCTTCTTTCCCTCTTACTTTCCCTTTCTACTTTATACACGCCCCTCATGGCTATGGTTTGATGTTTTGATAAAGTCCGTCTTTGAATAATGGTTTAAGTTATCTATCAGTGTGTCGGTTCTTGCTTGTTTCATTTTATTGGTGAAATATATAAAAAAAAACGTTCCTAAGCGAAACCAATTTGTATATATGATGCCCCGTGCTATTCCAATCACCCAAAAAATTGCTCACTTAAGGGACATTGTTAGTACTTTGTGCCTTGGCTACTTTCATGCTTCACAGCCTCAGAAAGTAAGCTATGAACACGTTGTATAAGAAGCACATAAAGGAAAACGGGTATATTCTTTCACCTCCCAGACTACAAGGGAAGGTGAGTATTAACTAATAAAAATACATGAATAACGCCAGTGATCATTTAAACAAAACTGAATATCCTTTGGGTACGAAGAAAAAACATACATAAGCAAGAACAAAAACATAGTAAATACAAAAAAGTGGAAGATCAAGGAAGGATTTTACCTACACACACACACACACACACACACTGAAACCTCTACTCACCCACCCACACCTGCACACTCACAGAACCACCCTCACTTCCCCCACTCACTCCCCCCAACCCACCTCCCCCTCTACCCACCTCCCCCTTTACCCCCCCCCCAACACACACCCATCATCCCTTCCCTTCCCTTCTTTTCCCTTCCGTAGTATTCCCGCAGCCACGCACAGATTAACCTCATCCATCACCCACCAGTAAGCAAAAACCGCATCGCAATCCACTTGCCACACTCGAATATAAGAACGATAGTGAGGGGGGGGGGTGCGTGGAGGAGGGGGAGGGTAGGAGGGGGAGAGCTCTTAAACGCTTGAATGATCTCTCCCCTCTCAGTAGTCACGTGATTGATCGTTTCCAGTGGTGATTTGCATTCCTTTTTCTATCGACCTTTCTTTCTTCATCCTTTTGTTTTTGTTTTTAACTTTCTACTTTTTTTGATCCGTGGCTTCGTTTGTTTCTTCATCATTTATTTGTTTTGTTTTTGTTGTTTTTGGCTGTCGCGTGTTTGTTGTTTTGCCGATTTCCGTTTTCTTTTTAATTTCTTTTGATCTCTCTCTCTCTCTCTCTCTCTCTCTCTCTCTCTCTCTCTCTCTCTCTCTCTCTCTCTCTCTCTCTCTCTCTCTCTCTTCTTTACCCCGGCATTCTTCCTTTCAATCTTTGTTCATTAATCATCTCCTGCAAGACTACACGTAGAGAGAGAGAGAGAGAGAGAGAGAGAGAGAGAGAGAGAGAGAGAGAGAGAGAGAGTGTTTCGTAATTACGTACAACGAATATCTTCATCTATGGACCTTTTCTCCCCTCACTAACCACTCGACGTATGTAATTTGTTGTTATCAAGGACTTAGAGCGATGAATGTCTGTGCCAGTTGCATATCTCTAAGACTTTTTACTAGTTGTTATTTGTAAGCTTTCTGTATTTACTTTGAACGGGTAAACCTATAGACTCAGCGATATCACATTTGGTTCATTTATCACTGAAGTCTGTCTCCTTTGAAATGAATAACGTCCGTGTTCACAGATGCTTCTAGCTCTCATTATAAATATTTTCAAAGGTCACAAAGGAGGTTCGTCGGGTTCTCATGAGTGTTTTTCTTACTCTCATGGTGCAGCAGCCTTGTCAAACTATTACTAGGCTCATAAAACTATCCATGAAAATACCCACAACTTCTTCGAAAGCTTTATCGAATGTGGGTGTGTAAGCCCCGAGATGCTTAACCCGGTAGCAGCGACGGGCCAAATTTGTGGGTTTACCGTGTACCAGCAACGGCCCAAATTTTTGCTGTGATATAAACCCCAAAAATAGATGATGCATAAACTGATCACAAATGCGTTGATATATATTATGGAATGGTTTGTGTGAGTGATGATTTTTTTTCTCATTTTTTTCGCCTTTAAGAAACATGATCCCCGCAGCTACCGGGTTAAGAATATGAGTCTATGCGAGTCTCAACACGTCTACACATCATTGGGTCATTAGACTGTAAAGCAGGAACTATTCTCAACACAGGTACAAATCTATTAATCATCTCAGTATTCGTAGCGTTTTGGTCGGTTTTCTCTAAAATGAATACAAAATAAACCTTAGGTGCACACCACAACGCTGTCGGTGAGGCGTGTACACAGAACATTTTTTTTTTTTTTTTACAGCAAAGGAGACAGCACAAGGGCACACAAAAAAGGAAACAATAAAAAAATGCCCGCTACTCGCTGCTCGCCTCCTTCCACCACTTCCATTTTTCTTACCGTAATAGTTGGTCTTCCCCTAAATGAAGGTGTATTAAATCTGGCAGCGTTCGCCCACATCATTACGTCATTATATGCAACACAGACAGTGAGGCATGTACGGGCGCCCCAAGAACACCGCCCACCGCGCGAGTAATACAATTGGGAGTGAGCGAAAACAAGAGAGAATGTATCTTGCCAGCTGCCTGTGGTGTATGTTTTGGTCAGTTTTCATATTGGTTGAAGTTTTTGGGTGGGACTTTCTTTGGCCGAATGTAACCTTTCTCAACACACCAATATCTTCAGTACTCCATTTTTCTTAACATATTACTCGGACTTCCTTTAGACGAATCTGTGAAAATAAGCTTCTAACTCTCAATGGCGTCTGTTTGGTTATAGTTTTCACTCTTTTGGGCTGACTGTATATAGGCTACCTTCTGAACACAAATCTATCTCTTCACAACTATTTTTCTAACATATCATTCGAACTTCCTTTTAAGACGAATATAGATAACCGCCAACTCTCCACGGAGCATGCTGGTTTTTTTTTTTTTTTTATTTTTTACAGCAGAGGAGTCAGTTCAGACCAAGGGCATAAAAAAATGAAACGTGAAAAAAAGCCCGCTACCCACCGCTCCTTAAGTTAGTTTTTTATACTCTCTTTGACCGACTCTGCCTCTCTGAACACACATCTCTCCGCCACTCCATTTTTCTTAATATATCAGTCGGACCTTCTTGAAACGAATCTAAATAAACGCCAATTGTCAACGTCATCTGTTTACTCAGTTTTCACTCTCTTTAGCCGACTGTACTCCCCTAAACACACCGGCATCTCTTCCCCGACTTCATTTTGCTTAACCTATCAGTCAGACTTCCTTAAAACGAATCCAAATAAACCTCACCGCGTTCACACACACATCACGAGACAGACGTTGAGGGAGCCGTGTCCTTGCCTGAACTCTGCCTCACCACCTCACCACCTCGCCACCACCACGTCCATTACCTCACGCCCCGGAGCTGTCAAGTCGTGCCGGAGTTGCAATAGTTCAGGTGGGCAGACAGACGCGGGGGGACTGGACGCCTGGAATACTGGGCCGCTGTAGTTGCCAGAATGTTATTTTAATGGGGAGGATCAAGTTGAAACGTGATTAATGGCGCTGGATTTACATTTTAGCCGTGGTGTTTGGTTCGAGGTGCAGTTATGTGGGTAATGATGATAGTGGTACGTGTAGATAGGTAGGTTGCTGTTCGCTACTGTTGTTACCTGTCTTAATTAGTGAGATAATAGGAGGATTTTTTTTTCCATCTTGTGTTTAATTTGAATTCGTGTGTACTAACGAGGCTGCTGTTGATGACCGCCCACTAATTTATCTACTTCTACTGTCCTTCTATTCCTATCTTGCCTTCCTCTAACCCCTTCCTCTCTTCCCCCCTCTCCTCTAAAAAAAAAAAAAGTGACTGGCATGAGTAGGTGTCGGATATATATTTCCTTCACTATATCATGTTTTCTTTATTAATTCCTGGGGTCAAGTTAGAAAATAAACAAAAGGAGAAACTTACATTGTGTCCAGTGTAATATATGCTTCTGTGTGTACTAACGACATTTTTTTTTTGTGTGTGTGTGTGCGCGCGAATAAAAGTACGTAGACTGACTGCCTCTATTTACTGTTATTTTGTTTATTGTGTCACGGTTTCCTTCCACCCAAAAAGTATCGTGAGTGTTGACTTTTTGTGGATTATAACTGTATAACTGGGTATCTGGACACCTCTCCTCCCGAAATTGACCTCTCTTTCGGCCACCTCTTTGGATTCTTTTCAGGATCAGCGAGTAGCGGGCTTTTTTTTTTATTATTGTTTCCTTTTCTTTAGTGCCCTTGAGCTGTCTCCTTTGTTGTAAAAAATAAACGAGGGTCTGTCTGTCGCTGTCCCTAGAGTATATACATGAGGCGAATAAAAAAATATGTATACGTATGAATAGAAAGTTTTAGAAAGCAAACAGTGTCGATGAAAGTATCTAAAGGGACGACTGAGAGATGACAGAGGAGTGATGGAGAGAAAAAAATAAGAAAAGTAGATCATAAAAGTAAAGGGAAAAGTAATGATAGAGAAAGGAAGGAAAAAAAAGGATGAAGATAAACAGAGATGAAAGTGTTAAGTACAAGATGATGATGGAATGAAAGAAGGGGATTAGGGTCAGGAAGAGGAGGAGGAGGAGGAGGAGGAGGAGGAGCTGGATGAAGAGAGTTAGGGATAGGTGGAGGAAGAGGAGGAGGAGAAGAAAGAGGATGATGATATAGAGGAAGAGGATTAGGGACATGAGGAGGAGGAGGAAAGGGGAAAGTGGAGATGAAAGTATGGGATTAAGGACAGGAGAAGGAAGAGGAGAAAAGGAAAAGAAGGAAGAGGAGAAGAAAGGGTAGGAAGGAAAACATCAAACACCAAACAGACATCAAAACACCACCAACCAAACACGCACCATCACCACCATCACCATCACCAGCGCAACACGAACACAATCTCCCGTCCCTTGCCTGTCGCTGTCTGCTGTTGACCACACAAACACTTCCCCTGTCATGCCCCGCCACCACAGACAGGCCTCACCATCATCGTCCCAAGCCCCCCCCCCGCCCCCCTTCCACCACCTCCACCACTACCACCACCTCCTGCAGTCCCAAATGGAGGTCGTGGTGGTGGTAGTGGAGGAGGATGAACAAGTGGTGGAGGTGGTGGAGGTGGTGGAGGTGGTGGTAATTGCAGTGCTGCGCGTGGTTGTGGTGGTGGTGGTTATGATGATGATGTGATAATGGTGATAATGAGGGTATCGGTGCGCGGTGTTTGTTTGTATGTTGGTGTTAGTGAAGGGTAAGAAGGTGTTGATGGTAGTATAGAGTAACAGGAGAAATAGTAGCTGAAGTGTAGTAGTAGTAGTAGTAGTAGTAGTAGTAGTAGTAGTAGTAGTGGTAGTAGTAGAATTGCTTTGTGAAAGGATATGAGAAAATATACCGCTCACAACGCAACTCTAATGGAGGGAGGCCCGTAGTAGCAAAAGAAAAAGTAGTAGTAGTAGTAGTAGTAGTAGTGGTGGTGATGGTGATAGTAGTAGTGGTAGTAATAGTGGTGGTGGTGGATCTGAAGGTGGATTTATTTTCATGACGGTGGTGTTGAAAAGTGTATAGATTTCAAGTGTTGTATGCATATTAGGTAGTATAAATTATGACGGCCGTGGTGGTGGTGGTGGTGATGGGAGGGGTAGGAGGTGGAAGTGCCGGTGAAAGTTCGAGTTTTATTTATGGCGGACAGTAAATATGAGTTTAATAGTAGTTAATTCCAGCACGAAGACAACGGCGATGATTAATGACGCGGGGGCCGGGGCAACGCGGCAACAAAGATGGTGACTAATGGTGAGGCTCGCGATGGTGCTCGTCCGCGGGGGATAAATCAAAGTACTTCTATATCGCAGCCATCGCGGGGCAGTACGAATGGCTCCTTAACCCTTTTTTTTCTTTCTCTCTCTCTCTCTCTCTCTCTCTCTCTCTCTCTCTCTCTCTCTCTCTCTCTCTCTCTCTCTCTCTCTCTCTCTCTAAATAATCAAATAACTAATGATAATTCAATGTACTTTTAACCCAGTCTTTTTTTTTTACTCTGATAAATTCCTACTAAGTTTTTTTTTAGATTTGTCAACTCGTATGCACTTTCAGAGACTTCAGTAGGAGCACAAGTTGAATTTGGTGGGAGAGGAGAAGAGAAAGAAAAGAAGAATATTGGTGGGAGAGCAGATAAAGGAATGGAAGATATCGCTGGGAGAGAAGAAGAGTGAGAAAATTGATTGGTGGGATAGAAGAGAAAGGAAGAGAATATTGGTGGGGAAGGAGAAGAGAAAAGAGTAAAGAATATTGCTGGGAGAGGAGAAGATAAAGGGAGAGAGAAAATTGGTGAGAGGGAAGAGAAAGGAAAGGAATGGAGGATGTTGACGGGAGAGGAGAAGAGAAAGGAGTGGAGATATTTGGTGTGAGAGGAGAAAAGAGAGGAATGGAAAAGGAGATGAAAGATGAATAAGAAATGTTCACCCACCTCACAAAAAAGGGGAATTGATGATGATGGTAACGATGAGAGAGAGAGAGAGAGAGAGAGAGAGAGAGAGAGAGAGAGAGAGAGAGAGAGAGAGAGAGAGAGAGAGAGAGAGAGAGAGAGAGAGAGAGAGAGAGAGAGAGAGAGAGAGAGAGAGAGAGAGAGAGAGAGAGAGAGAGAGAGATATGGGGAATGTTTTCTTACGTTGAATTCCGTGGCTGCCAAGTGTGAAGATGGATAACAGAGGAACATATGAACGCAAGAAGTTACCGAGTCCGTCCCCACAATGCGGCTCCGATGAACCCTCCACTTGCTATCCTCCTCAGCCATGAATTTATCTAACCTGTTCTTGAGGTTATCGGTCATGTCTCTCACCATACGACTGATGATTTTGCTCTACTCATCTACTTCAGTGTTTGGGAACAGCTCTTTATCATGTGCTATGATTATTTTCTGTTCTCGTGATCAGAATTTATATCACCCATATTAAATCTTCGTATCCGATTCAAGGTATAGACTTTAATTTTATCGTCACTCATCCTTTATTGTTCTAGGTAATAAGTCCTTGATTTCACTGCACAGTGGAGAACATATTTAATGAAAAGATGCATATCACGGATCCATTAAATCAGCGTGGACAGGTCAGCCACTAAGAGACGAAGGTGACAACTATGGCCGCCACTGCCATGGCCGGCCAACAGAGGGGCCTGGACAAGGCAGTTACCGGCTAAGGCTGGCCGCTCTGCAAACAGTTCGATGCCAATAAATCATTGATGAACGGGCCCGTGCGGCCATGTCGTCGACAAAACAGCCCCGTTATTGGCTGCCGTTTAAGGATTGGGAGTCCGTGTATTTGAACTTCAAGAAATGAGGCGAAGCAGTGTGCAGGTAGTGGATGGGTCGGCGGGAAAGCCAACAAGGGAACCAGATTAGCCCAATGCCCTGAACGGCTGCCTGGCGGGGTTGTCTGATGCGGCTCAGCACTCCAGACGGTACCTGGGCTAATCAGTGTTTGAGGCAGAGAAGTCATTGGGTTTGGAGAAGAATATAGATGATTTAGGAAGTCAGTGGTGCGTAGACGGGAAGGGAAAAGGGGAAGAAGAATGGAAAAATGTTGTGAGCTGGAAAAAAAATAGTGCCCGGAAGAGCTATTGATTTTCAAGAAAGAATGATATAATTTCTAGCTAGTAATGTCCCCTAATGATCCACATAACTTATTAAAAATACACGAGTCGCCACTTGAGGCACATGAATCAAGTCAGTGATGTACAAATGACTAAAGAAATAATGAATACTTTAAAAGGGAAGAGGAATTTACTAAATATAATAAATCATATAATAAGTTTAATTGTCTCTGAAGCGCGCAGAGGCTCGAGCCAAGCAGGCAGCCTGTGACATAACTACGACTGGCCAGGCGCAGGAGTCACTGTCTTGAACTTGTCTCACTAGTATGTCATGTGCAATGGTGATCATTATACTGCCGTGACTACCTTTTTTTTCCTTTATTTTCACCCGCGCGAGGCCCAGGTGGCTGCACGATGGAATGTTGAGTTTACGTCTGTAAGTTTGGTCCTCGGTCACGGCAGCGGCTCTAGCAACGCCCCCCACTGTGCGGCGAAATAAGCCCCTCCACACAAGTTCGGCAAATATAAATAAAATAATTTTTTTCTTAGCCTCCACAACTCACTTGCAGCCTGATTCTGATGCGGACCAGACGATGATATTAATGGCAAAGGAGGAGCGGCTTGATTGTGAATTTGTTTACAATCATGAGAGGAGTATACTTTGTCGTTTTGTTCAGTCTTTTCACTTACAACAGTTTTAATTCAGGCAACGTGGCAGGAGCAGCCTAGTCCACTGCTGGGGTGGTCCTGTCATGTGAGTGGATAAGTGATCGCTGAAGGGAATTTGAGAGAAGTTCGACCCTCTACCACCCCCTCCCTCCTCCTCCTCCTCCTCCTCCTCCTCCTCCTCCTCATCATCATCATCATCATCATCCTTATCATCCCCTCCTCCTTCCATTTGTCAAACATGTGATTTGTATAACTGATTCTTTTTTTTTTCTTGTTTTATTTATGTTTTCTATTTCATTATAAATGAGCATTTACACTTTTATTAGCTCGTTAAACACATTTTATATGTAACTGGATGCATAATCGGTGATGTGGTCCACGTGATAAATCGGCAGGTGATCAGTAAAAAAAATTATATATATGTTCGTCGCCCTCCTGGTCTATTGGTGGGCCACACAGCCGCGTGTGTATGAATGTTGCGCACACGAGTGTTTCTAACCCTCTCTGCCGAGATAGTTATGAATAGGTCCTCTTTCACATGTTGTGTCTCAGGTCGTTTGCATCTGCTGTATCAATATGTGTATGAATAATGACAATGAAAATATATATATGAATAAAAGATGAATAAATAAATAAAACCCTGAACTTAATGAGAAATAGTCCAGTCAAGACTGATAACCCTCCCCCAAGAAAATTCAACCATCTCCGCCACCACCACCACCACATAATTCTCCTCTCCTCCTTGAAATATCTTACCATTGTTTCTAAGCCGAGATTTTGAAACAATAGTCAAACAATACAACTGAAGCAATGCTGCACAGACAGCGGCGGGAGTTATTTCTCGAACAGGCATCCGACACTGGAATAACCTTCCTGCTGAAGTAAATAATGCGAAAACAATCAAATTTAAGAAACGAACTGATCATCACTTTGTGCGTCAGGAACAAACTGACGGACGGATGTACATTTGCTTTAATCTGCTCGACGTACAATGAAGTGGCCGAAGAATTTATGAAATCACAGAAAATGCAGCTTTCTAATAAGCTAACAGACTTTGTGTTACCTGTTCACAGAGGAGGCGGTGGCCGAGTGGTCAGCATTCGGGTGTGGTGAGCCTGTGGACCAAGAAGTTCGAGTCCCACCAAATCTCGCTGATTTTTCAAGTCATCGCCGAGTGGCGGAAGATTACCCACATACTGTCCGGTTCTTTAATCAACCCTCACTTTAGCGACATCGTTTAAGTGGAGCACCGGGGGGCAGCATGGGCCAAGCAAAGCTTTTATTAGTAGTATCACAACAGCCACTATAAATATAATTCGCCTGCGCCATTAAGGGCTGGGGCCATCCAAGAGGCCCCTTAAGAGAGCCTACCGGCGCTACAGACACCACCTAAAAAATAATAATAAAAAATATATATTATTCCTCCTCCTCCTCCTCTTCCTCCTCCTCCTCCTCCTTTTCTTTTCCTCCTCCTCCTCCTCCTCCATCGCCAATCCGCCTCTAAATCACCGTAGTTTCTAAGTGGACGAAGCAACGCTTTCTAGTAATGACTTGCCGAATTCGAATCAGTTAATCTCATAATTACACACAGGGCCTAGTTATTAGCCTTTCTCCTTCGTCGTTCACTCGCCTCCTCTCCCTCACCGCTCCTCCTCCTCCTTCCAATAGCGAAAAAAGTCTTCTCTGTTAAGTGGATAAAATTATACACGTGTCCCGTACTCAATACCCTGCTCCCCTTCTTCCGCCTTTGTCTCCTTCTCCTCTTCTTCTTCCTTTCCCTCCTCCTCCTCCTCCTCCCTCTTTTACTTCCCCCTCAAGTTGGAAAAGCCTCCCCTCGTCTGCTATTATTACCCCGCCCTCGCCCCTCCGCAGGCCGCCGCGTGGAATAATGACGTGAGGAAGAGCGGGATTTCACGGTCATTATGAAGGAGAATTACGAACACGTTTCATTGGCTTGGAGTTGGGCTGTCTGTCCGCCTGCCTGTCTGTCTGTCTGTCTGTCTGTCTGTCTGTCTCTGTCTGTCTGTCTGTCTCTCTCTGTCTGTGTGTCTGTGTCTGTCTGTCTGTCTGTCTGTCTGTCCTATTCTTTCTCCTTTTTTCTCTCTGTTTACACATTTTTGCTCCAGGAAGATTCAGTTTGAGAGAGAGAGAGAGAGAGAGAGAGAGAGAGAGAGAGAGAGAGAGAGAGAGAGAGAGAGCACACTATGACATTAATTTGCAAATGTAGGAGGAGGAGAGAACCAATTATCGTGTGTGCAAAATTGTTCCATGACCTTCAGATGTTGAAAGAAATTATTATATTTGTTTTTACTTTACTCACACACACACACACACACACACACACACACACACACACACACACACACACACACACACACACACACACACACAGAGGGTCAGATTAGCATGTGAATAGCTCGGAAGGTGTTGTGCTGTGTTGTTACCTGCGGGAGGAGGAGGAGGAGAGAGGACATACCGCGACTGTTCAGCTGAGTCATACTAGAACAGGTGTGTGTGTGTGTGTGTGTGTGTGTGTGTGTGTGTGTGTGTGTGTGTGTGAGAGAGAGAGAGAGAGAGAGAGAGAGAGAGAGAGAGAGAGAGCACCTTTCAAATATTTATAGTGTGCATTAGGTGCCGAAATAAAATTCTTTATAACATAGACCGTACATTTCTTTACGTATATTGGCACTATTCGAGAGACAGACAGACAGACAGACAGACGAAAGCAAGAGACAAGCACGTATACAGATGAAAAGACACACACAGACAGGCAGGCAAGCGGACAGGTAGACAGACAGACAAAGAAAACGAACCAGTGACCAACAAACACATCCCGAATAAAACAACCTCGTTACATAGTTCGCGATGATCTTCCGAATTACTCGCATTGTTGTCGGCTACTAAGATGATGATATGGTGATTGTGACAGTGGTCGTGATGGTGATGTCCTTAACGATGGCCTTGGTGATTACGGTCCAGCGATAATGATAGTGGTGGCGGTGATGGTGATTGGGTAGGTTTGTGTTAGCGATGATGATGATGGTGGTGGTGCTTGATGTGGGTGTAGTAGCAGTAACTCGGTGATGGGCACTTCGGTGATGGTGATGGTATAGGCTTTGTATGCTAATGGCGGTGATATGGATGCTGGTGATATTGACTCGTCCATTATCTCGTTCATTGTGATATCACCGCCACTTTCACTACCACCACCACCACCGCATCCACCGCCACCACGACACCAGCTCTTGAGGTTCGTGTGTTCCCTGTGACCTGAGGAAGAGGAAGAAGGGAGGGGGAGGTGGAGGAGTGACAGGGAGAAGAGAATGGAAACGGAGAGGGACAGTAAGGAGATAAAATGATAGCAAAAGGGCTGGATGGCCGATGTTATGGGAGATGGACGGGATGGAGGGAAGGATAGCGCGTGGGAGGAGGGAGGAGGCAGTTAAAAATGGATGATAAAATACAGTTTGGAATTCGTGTTCAGGAAAGTAAAATATAAAAAAAGAGCTACAAATAATAAGAAATGACAGCTATAGAAGATGACGATGACTGTGCAAAGGAAAATGATAACGGAGAAAAAAAAAACCTTTGGAATTAAGGATGCAAAATAAGAGAAGAGGAAGATGATTGAAGGGAATTTGAGAGAAGGGATGGAAAATTGGAAACATAATAGAAGATGAAAGATTAAGGGAAAACTACCAAAATTGGATAAAGGAAATAAAATAAAGAAATAGAAATCGACAAAGAAGAAAACGCAAGATGGAGGTGAAGCGAAGGAGGAGGAAGATAAGGGAGAAAGATGGAGGAGCTTGAGGGAGAAATGTAGGAATAGGATGGAGAGAAAAGGAAAGGAAGGGGAGGAGGGAGGAGGGCAGCACCACGCCCTTCCTGCCTCCTCCGCCCTTACACATATGGGGGACTTAGGGCTTAAGCCTTCCCTGTGGCGGAGATAGTGGGCGGCGGCTGCTGACTGGATGACTGGATGGCTAGATGGCTGACTGAACGACTGGCTGACTGAATGGCTGGTTGACTGATTGGCTGACTGACTGACTTGAGCGATTGGCTGGCTAGCTGGCTGACTGAATGACTGAGTGAATGACTGGCTGGTTGGTTGACTGACTGACTGACTGACTGACTGACTGGTTGATTGACTGAGTGACTGAGTGTCTGGCTGGCTGAGTGACTGGTTGACTGACTGAGTGCCTGAGTGACTGGTTGACTGACTGACTGGCTAGCTAGTTGTCTTGCTGACTGGCTGGTTGGTTGACTGACTGATTGACTGACTGACTAAATGGTTGACTGAGTGGCTGACTGGGTGACTGACTGATTAACTAGTTGTCGGACTAACTGACTGGCTGATTGACTGGATGGCTGGCTGGCTGGCGGACTGACTGAGTGACTTGTTGGGTGGATGGCTGGTCGGCTCTCTCTCCCTCTCCCTCTGTCTCTCCCTCCCTCCCTCCGTCATCAATCTTGTTCACTTCACATACACAACGCTAAGCAGCAGAACAGGCGCTGGCTTAACAACGGAAGCGACCCGGTGAACAAGACGTGGCGAGCTTGTTTGAACGAGGAGAGACAAGGGAGGGGGCGGAGGAGGGAGGGAGGGTGTGAGCGAGTGAGGAAAAGGGGAGGAGAAAGAATGGAAAAGTGTGCGGTAGGAGAGGAGAGGCAGTTGGGAAATATGAGAGGAAGGGATTTAGTGCGTGTGTGGCGAGAGCGATGGTAGTAGTTGTAGTAGTAGTAGTAGTAGTAATAGTAGTAGTAATAGTAGTCGTAACAGTAACAGCATCCCTAGTAGTAAGAAGTTAAGTTTGGAGGCAACAAGTAAGAGGAAGAAGAGAAAGAGAAGGAGGAAGAAGGAGAAGAAGAAGAAGAGGAGGAATGAGGGTAGTTGGTCGTGTATCAAACAAAGCGTATAAAAGTCCAGGGAGGATTTATTTTGTTAGTAAACAGAAGGGGGGGAGGGGCGATAAGGAGGGTGATCTGTGGGTGGTGTGTGGAGCAGACGAAGACGGCAGTAGTGGGGAGCATGGGGGAGTGGAGTAAGGGAGTGGTGGTGGTGGTAATGAGAAGTTGGTGAGGGAGAAGCTGGAGTGTTGAAGGAAGGGGAGTGCGTGGAGTGCGTGGCTGGGGGGGGAGGGGGTGAGGAATAACGAACAGAAGGAAAGATCAGGGAGGAAGAGTAAAGAAAGTGGTTAAATAGTATAGTTTTCATTGGGTATATATAGATAGTGACATGGAGACTGATAGATAGTTAGATAGGAAGTCAGAGGTAGATAGATAGGTAGATAGATATACACTCAGACAAACCAAGAGAAACTGAAACCACATATGAGCAAAAAAACAGTTAATATTAAAGGAAAAATGAATGCCTTACCGATTCAAACTCCAGGTAAGTTGCAAGACTGAAGTTAACTGACAGCGCGCATATAATAGGGCAATGCAGAGTAAATTGCCAAGCTGAGTGAGTGGTGAGTGTGTGGGTTGTGTGGGTGATTGAGAAAACGGGTGGAGAAGGAGTAAAAAAGTTGTAGTAATGAGAGCAGGTGAGTGAATGAAGGAGTTCGAGACTGACTCAGGCCGGTATGACGAGACACTTTTGCTTCTCACATCAGCTATTTCTAAAGATCAAAGAAGGGATCAATTGAGCTCTAATGAGTGTTCTTTTCGGTTCATGGTACAGAAGAAGGGTCAAACTACCATCAGGGCCATAAAACTATCCCTGGAAATGCCCAAAACACCTACGAAAGCCTTGTCAAATATGTGAACTTGGGCGACGATATCTTTAGTAAAACGACCCTGAGTGTATGAGTGTGAGTGTAGGAAGAAGACAAGTAGGTGTGAGAAGAGTGAAAGTTGATTCAAGTGCAGGAACTGATGGGAAAAACGTGTGATAGAGTAAATGGAAGAGTTATATTGAGCAGTGTAGGTGGAGTGACAGGTAAAATATTAATTGATGGTAGGAAACAGTGAAGGTGGAAAGTGTGAGAGCGTGAGGGTGTAAATAAAAGACAAGAACGTTAAAGAAAAAAAAAATTCTCGTTCACTTTTTTTCGAGTATTAGTAGTTTTGGAGGCATTTTCCTCGTTGTTTTTTGTGTGCTCTATACTGCTTCCTCTAACAAAAGTGGACAGGAGTGGTAAGGAGATTAGAACATGCGGTAGAAGATAGGCAGATAACAGTAGTAGTAGACAGGTAAGGGTAGTAGATATTAGTAAGTCGTAGTAGCAGTATGTAGACAGTTGTGGTATATAGGCAGATAACAGAGTGAAGAGTGAGAGTGAGGAGAGTGAGAGTATGATAACAGGCATGAAATCAGTAGTAACGACAGGTAAGGAGGGTTAAAAAGATGCAGAAGTTGATCAATTCATAGACAGTAAGGAAGAGCAGATAGACGAGTACATTACAAGACCGTGTGAATGGCTGTACAGGTGAGACAACAGGTGGGGGATAGGTAACAGGTAAGGAGGCTAAACAAAACGTAAAAGGTGATAAGATACAGGAAAGTGAGAGTGTATATAGCTGAGTACATTACAAGGAAGAGTGAATGGCTGTGTAGGCGGGACAACAGGTGTAGATAGAGAAGTAGAGAGGCTGGTGACCTTTGTGTGACCTCAATGCCAGGTCAGCCATGCGGTGTTCTGGCTACCTGCTCTTCCTCAGTCCATGCAAGGTTTTTGTTGTGCATGATGTGTGTGTGAGAGAGAGAGAGAGAGAGAGAGAGAGAGAGAGAGAGAGAGAGAGAGAGAGAGAGAGAGAGAGAGAGAGAGAGACTGACTTAAGAAACGAAATTAATAATGAGCATCTCCACCTTGACCCTCTCGTTCCCCTTGGTTGAACACACACACACACACACACACACACACACACACACACACACACACACAAGGATACACACGAAGGATAACATTACTCACTCACTCTTGCAGGTAAGGACACACCACCACCACCACCACCATCACCACCACCACCACCACCACCACCGCCAATTCAGTCAAGGTTAGTAAGATGTTTTAGTCACGGTTGGGAAAGATCGTCACTATTTTTTTTTCTAATCAAGGGTATAGTACGAAGAGGAAGTGGGTTAGTGGTGAAGGTGCTGGTGGGTAATAGGAAAGGCGGTAGGAGTGTACATTTGTATTGTGTAGATTCGTTATAGTTGTTCTGGTGTTGTTATTGTTTATCGGGCACCTTATTTGTGTACCCCCGGCGTGCTGGGTGTGTGTGTTTGAATTGTTTGTGTGTAGAGAGCTGAGCTAATTCTTTCTCTCCCGCCTTTCCTACCCCCTTCTTTTTCTCCATCCCTCTCCCCTGTCCTCCCTCTCACAGCCTCCTTCCGTCCCTTCCTCCTCCTTCTCCTATCTGCTTCTCCCTTGTCTCCTTTTGTTCCTGTGCCTCTTCCTCGTTTTTATCCTTCCTTTTTTCGCTTTCTACTTCTTCTTTCATTCAAACATTTTGCTTTTTTTTTCTCTTAATGTTTTTTTTCATATATGTTAACTTATATATATTTTTTTTATCTTCCTTTTCTTATATTTCAGCTTCTTTTCTTTCTGCTGGCTTCCTTTTGTTGATTTTAGCTTCTCGTTTTATTTACCTTCTTCTTTTTTTAGCTTTTCTTATTTCCTGCTACTTCTTTTTCTCATATTTTTCCTTCTTTTCTTTCTCCTATCTACTTTTTCTTTATTTCAGCCTCAGTTTCTTTCTCTTACCTAACTTTTCTTAATTATAGTTACTTTTTTCCTACTATTTCCGTTCATTACTTTCTTTCTCTTTTCTTCCTTTTCGAAGTCATAGCGTTTCTTTCTTTATCCTTAGTCTCTCCATTTTACCTCATTCTCACCTTTTTTTTTCATTTAGGTTTATTTGTATACTCATTTTCCTTTCAGTTTACCTTTCAATTATTTATATGCTTTTAATTCCCTTCTTTATTGCCTCATTTCTGTATTCATGTGTTGTTCTTAATTGCCCATCTCTGTTTTTCATATTTTCCATTTTTTTCTATTCCTTCAACATGTTTTAATCACACTTCCATTGTATAACCTTTTCTAAACTTTTGTATATTTTCGTCTTTCATATTTTTTTTTACAGTAAAGGAAGCAACTCAAGGGCAACATTAAGCAAGCGTAAAAAAAAAAAAGCCTGCTAATCACTGCTCTAAAAAAGAAAAGAAAAAGAGTGGCAAAAGAGAGATCGCCATTCCTATTATTTTTTTTCTTCACATTCTCAACTTTACATGTCTTCTCTCATCTCTCTTTATCTTCGTTACTCTCCTGGGTTCCCATAAATCATCATTCTTATTGTTATCGGTCTCTAAGTCTGTCCCTATCTCTTTCCAGCTCTCTTGTTATCTGTCAGTCCTTGTTTCGATTCGTCCACCTTATGTAGCCTCCCCATCATCTTCCTCTTCCCTTCTCCCTTCTCCCCGTTCCTCTCTCTTTCTTTCCTCCTTCTGTGCCTTTTCTCCTACACCCTTCTCCTCCTCCTCCTCCCCGTCCGTTTCTGATTCCCTTTTTTCACTTTCCAGTCGATTACGGATGAAACAGACCGTAGATTTCATGACTGTCCTTTTTAATAATATTTTTGGCTTTACCTTTGTTTCCATTCTCTCCTTTATTTCTTTCTCTTCTTCGTGTTCCTCTTTTTCATTAACGCAAAAAAATGCTTGTTGTTCACAGACTGTCGTTGTTTTCCTCCATATTTCTTTTGCTTCTTCATAACTTTTTTATTCTTGATTTCTACAACTTTTTTTTTTATATATTTACCACCTTCCTCCTCTTCCTTATTATTCTCCTTGTCCGCCTCGTTTTCCTCGTTCTCCTCCTCCTCCTCCTCATCCCCTCCTCCACTTTCTCCTCTTCTCATGGTCTCTTCTCTGCCCCACTCCTGCCACACTGACCTTGCCATTCTACTTTCCTTATACGCCTTGCTTTTTCTCCTAATTCTTTTTCTCTTCCTTCTGTTCTCCTTCCTCCTTTACCAGCATCTCCTTACAACTTCATTCCTCTCACTTTGATTCACACCTTCTTCTTTCTCATTGCATCATTTTCTTTTTACCTCAATTATCCTTCCTCCTCCTCTTCTACCACCTTCTTTTCCCTCTCTCAATCCTGCCATCTCCACCTCAACTTCTTACTTTTCCTCCACATCCAGATATTTCTCCTCCTCTTGATATCTTCCTGTTCTCCTTTCCCCTCCTTCTATTACCATGTTTTCTCTTCGTCCTTCCTCTCATCCCCACCTCCCCAACTCCCCCCTTTTACCCTTCACGTCCTGCATCTGTCTGACTCATATGATCCTCTTCCCTTTCTTCTCCACCATCTTCCCTTCGTCACTCTTTGCCTGCCGTCCTAGTCCAAAGTACCACCGACTCCTCCAGCACTGTGTCCATTAAAGCAACCACAAATTACATCATTGTCGTCCATAACAATGATAATGTCTTCACTTTTGTTTTGTATTTTGTTTTATTTACTTTTTTTCTAAGGGTTAAGGCGAAGCTGTCTGTCCTAATCCTATACCTCCTGCTATTTATTCGCCTTCTCCCTCTCTCTTTCTCTCTCCCTCTCTCTGTTTCTCCTGTTCCTCTTCGTTTTAGTCGGTGCCGTCATTCTCGCTGTCCGATTCCTCTTCTAATCTTCCTCATCCTTCTTCCCCTCCTCCTCCTCCTCGTCTGAACCCTTGTCTCTTCAAACTCCTGCTCCTTCTGCTCCTCCTCAAGCTCTCCCTCCTCCTCCTCCTCCTCCTGCTGGCGCCCTTCCTTTGTCCCCTTTTCGCGGAAGCCCCCGGAGCGCCCCAATTACGCGGCCAGCTCCCCGGCAGCCATCAAATCCTTCTGCCTCCCTGACCCTCAATGACCCGCCCTCAGCCCGCCGCCGCGCCCCCGCCCTCCACGCCCGACCGGGAACCGAACCCACGCTCTCCTCCTCCTCCTTAACCTCCGCCTCCTCCTCCTCCTCCTCTTACTCAAGCTGCCCTTCCCCTTTTCCCTTCCTCTTTCCGCTATCCTTGCTCACTCTTCCTGTGTATGCTTCTGTCTTTCTTTTTCTTTCTGTTTGTTTGTCTGTATTTCTGGGGGTCAATCTACCTTGTTATTTTGTGTTTGTGTGTGTGTGTGTGTGTGTGTGTGTGTGTGTGTGTGTGTGTCTGTCTGTCTGTCTGTCCGTCTGTCTGTGTGTTTCTCTGTTTATCTGTCTGTGTGTCTGTCTGTCTGTCTGTCCGTCTGTCTGTGTGCCTGTCTCTGTCTGTCTGTCTGTCTGTGTCTCCCTTTCCCCTCTTTCTCATTTATTTTTCTTTGATTCACCTTCTTTGATTCAATTTATAATCCTTCGATCCAGTTTATATTCTGAAACCTTTTTTTTTTTCTTTTCCTTTTGGTTTAATATAAATACACACATACCCTGTTTTGTTTCCTCTACTGATTGCGTCTTTCCTTTATTTTCTTCCCTTTTATCATTATTTTTACCTTCCTGTCCCATACTTATTTTTCACCATCCATTAATCATCACATTGTTTTTCCCTTGGTGGTTCTTCAGCGAAAGGAAAGAATGACGTGATCGCGTGAAGAGGAGGAGGAAAAGGAGGAGGAGGATGCGCGGGGGGATGTGGAGGAGGAGGAGGTGGGGGGGAGGATGTGGAGGAGAGGAAGGTGTGAAGGACAGGCTGTGTTTGGCGTCCCTGCGTGTGTGTGTGTGTGTGTGTGTGTGTGTGTGTGTGGTGAGGAAGAGTCGCTGGGTACGGCTCTTCCTCATCTCCTCTTCGTACTCATCTTTTTTTCCTGATACTCTAGACAGTTGTGGTCGTGTCGGAAATAACGATAGTGATGAGGGTTAAAAATGCGGTGATGATGATGGTGGTGGTGATGATGGTGGTGATGGTGATATTAAAGATGCGTCATTGGCAGTTTTCTTATAGCATATCATCTGCTTCCTGTCACTTGCATCAAATCGGCCTCCTCTCCCTTCTCCTCCTCCTCCTCCTCCTACTCTTCCTCCTCCTCCTCCTCCTCCTCCTCGTCCACCACCACCGTTTTTTTTTTCTTTCCCCTTTTTTTCTGCTTTTCTCTCTCCTTTACTACTTTATATACTTCTATTTCCACTCCTCTTATTTCCTCTTCCTCCTTCCATTTCCTCCTCCTCCTCCTCCTCCTCCTCCTCCTCGTCCACCACCACCGGGTTTTTTTTCTTTCCCCTTTTTTTCTGCTTTTATCTCTCCCTTACCACTTTATATACTTCTATTTCCACTCCTCTTATTTCCTCTTCCTCCTTCCATTTCCTCCTCCTCCTCCTCCTCCTCGTCTTTATCTTCCGCTTCCTCAATACAATTCCTCGAAACTCTCCCTCCTTCACACTCTCTATCATTTAATTCACCGACAGATAGTAAAACAAATGAGGCGGATCTGTTTTATCAGGAGCGGCGTTAATGGCTATGTCTGATGCTAAGTAGTGTTTGTCAAGCAATTTTTCTTACCGCGTTTTAGAAGTTTTTACGGGTTTTCTTCTTTTTTTTTCCTATTGCAATTCGATGTTCTTTCAATGTTTTCTTTTGTCTTTTTTTTTTTCTCGACGATTGTGCTGTTGGGTCAAATGGCGTCGATGTAAAACGAACTGCTATTTAAAGTTTTCATGTTCCTTTTTTTAATTTGATTGTGCTTTTCCTCCTCCTCCTCCTCCTCCTCCTCCTCCTCCTCCTCTTCCTCCTCCTCCTGCTTCTGTTTCTTTTCATCTCGCAGCTCAAACCAATATCGTTCTTCATCCCAGCCCAACTCACACACACACACACACACACACACACACACACACGCCATGTACGGCCGCTGAGTCAGATGGCGCCTCATCGTAACCTGAGCCCGATTTATTTAGGTGATAAAAGCTCAATGATTCTGGCCAGTCACTTTCTACTCCTCCTCCTTCTCCTCCTCCTCCTCTCCTCCTCCTCCTCCTCTGACTTTTCTTCCTCCAAATGTATGAGTCGTAGTTAGTTTGCATTTTTTCCTCTTCCTTTCACCTAGTTTTTCTCAAGTAGATATTTTCCTACCTTCTAATTCGTCTTTTTCCTCTCGTTTTTTTTCCTCTTCCCCCTATTTTTCTTCTTTTCTCTCTCCCTTATTGCTCTATTTACTTCTGTTTCCATTCCTTCTCTTATGTCCTCTTCCTTCTTCCATTTCCTCCTCCTCCTCCTCCTTCCATTCATAAGCAGAAGCGAGAAAGAGAGAGAGAGGGGGAGTGCAGAAGAGAAAGGAACACTTGAAGAAGAATAACTGGTCGATGTTGCACTCACTGGCTAATCCATTCTTCGCGTCGGTCTGTCTCTGCGGCGTTGTAATGGGCGGGAGAGTGATGGTGATGACGGTGCTGGTGGTGGTGGTGGTGACGGGGAAGATGAGGAGGCTGGTAAAGGAAGTAGAGGGAGTCACCACACCCAGCAAGGTCACAAAAGAGCTGCTTAAGGACCCCATATTTTTTTTCCTTCCTTTTAAGTTTGATTTTTTTGTATATTTTTGACATTTTTATTTTTGGTCTCCTTTCTTCTTTCTTTATTTCTTCTTTTTCTTTCTTTCTTTCTTCTTTTTCTTTCTTTCTTTCTTCTTTTTCTTTCTTTTTTAACATAGAGGTCCCGGGAACAGAAATAAATAGGGATACATGAGTGAAATGAATACGACAAATATAATGGGGGAAGGGGGAGGGAGGTGGTGACGATTCTGGTAACGGTGCTTTTAATGGTGATTGCGGTAACGTATTGATGGTAAGATTCGCCGTAATATTGGTGATGGTAGTTGTTATTGTTGAAGGGGATAGTGCGTATTCAACCATGTAATGAGAGGAAAGAAAATATGAGGAAAAGACGATGGAAAATGAGAAGGTGAAAATGACAAAGGAGGGAAAGTGAGAAGCGGAAAAAAGGAGGAAGAAAGAGTTGAACAAAGAAAAGAAAAAAGATAATGATGATGATGATGATGATGATGATGATGATGACGGTGATGTTGATTGTGAGAAGAGGAAAAAAGGAGGAGGAAAGAGTTGAACAAAGAAAAGAAAAAAAAGAAATAATGATGATGATGACGGTGATGTTGATGATGATAATGATGATGATGATGATGATGATGATGACGGTGATGTTGATTGTGAGAAGAGGAAAAAAGGAGAAGGAAAGAGTTGAACAAAGAAAAGAAAAAAAGAAATAATGATGATGATGACGGTGATGTTGATGATGATAATGATGATGATGATGATGATGATGACGGTGATATTGATTGTGAGAAGAGGAAAAAAGGAGAAGGAAAGAGTTGAACAAAGAAAAGAAAAAAGAAGAAATAATGATGATGATGACGGTGATGTTGATGATGATGATAATGATGATGATGATGATGATGATGATGATGACGGTGATGTTGATTGTGAGAAGAGGGAAAAAGGAATAGGAAAAAGTTGAACAAAGAAAATAAAGAAAAGAAATAATGATGATGATGACGGTGATGTTGATGATGATAATGATGATGACGATGATGATGATGATGATGATGAGGAGGAGGAGGAAGAGCAAGAACAAGAACAACAACAAGAACAAGAACAGGATCCTCACATAGAAGAAGAACAATAAAAAAATGAGAAGAGGAAGAACAAGAAGGGGAAAAAATATGGAGATCAGATTAAGGACAAAAAGACGTAAAGGAGTAAAAAAGAAAATAACTGAAAGGAAGGAGAAGAAAACAAACTAAATGAACCCGTGGAAATAATTAAAGGGACTGAAGAGGAGGCAGAGAAAAGGGAGAAATACTTGAAACAATAATCGTAATGAAAATAATGAAGTAATTGCAGCGGTAAACAACAACAACAAAAGGTCATGCAGCAGAAGTCTCGTAAAAGAAGCAGGAACTGGAGCAGAACGCAATGACGCTGTTGGCACTAATGAATGTGACTGACGCTTTAACGCATGCTGTTGATGTGGGTATAGTGGAGGAGGTGGTGGAGGTGGTGGTGGTGGTGGTGAAAGCTGCAGTATTAATAGAGGTACTTATCATGGCAGCGGTAATGACGGCAGAAGTAACAGTGCCAGTAGTAGTAGTAGTAGTAGTAGTAGTAGTAGTAGTAGTAGTTGCTGTTGCTGTTGTTATTGTCGCTGTCGTTGTCGGTGTCGTAGTTGTTGTTTTTGTAGGGGCTGGAAAAGTTTTAAAAGTACCGTAGTAGTAACAGTAGCAGTAGTAAAAGTAAAAGAATCAGTAGTAGTAGTAGTAGTGGCAGTTGTAGTAATTGTAGTAGTAGTAGTAGTAGTAGTAGTGGTGGCGGTGGAGGGTCGCGGGTGCTCCACTTGGCTTGTGCTTCCGACTTGTTCCTTAATTCCCTGGCCGTTAGGGGGACTGTCAGGCCCAGAGCGGCGGTATTAGTCTTGCTGATGGCCCGGATACTTCTTTGTCTCTCTCTCTCTCTCTCTCTCTCTCTCTCTCTCTCTCTCTCTCTCTCTCTCTCTCTCTCTCTCTCTCTCTCTCTCTCTCTCTCTCTCTCTCTCTCTCTCTCTCTCTCTCTCTCTCTCTCTCTCTCTCTCTCTCTCTCTCTCTCTCTCTCTCTCTCTCTCTCTCTCTCTCTCTCTCTCTCTCTCTCTCTCTCTCTCTCTCTCTCTCTCTCTCTCTCTCTCTCTCTCTCTCTCTCTCTCTCTCTCTCTCTCTCTCTCTCTCTCTCTCATCTAAATAGTGTCACCTAATTTATACTATTGTTGCTCTAGTCTCTATCATTTATATAACTTGACACAAATGGTTTAAGTTCTTCTCTAAATAAATTACCCACAAAAAGCTTAAATATACGATTATCTGCACACGATCATGCTGCAAAAGAAATGTATATGCTTCCAAATGCTTCCAAATACTTTTCATCTTTCTAAAAATGGGAAAGGTATCTGAATGTATGAATTGAGTAACATAAGTAATCGAATCATATTACTAGGCTTCTTTATTCTTTAGTTTTACTGAATAATTTAAGTCAGAAAAGAGAGGGGAAACAAGAAAGGCAGAACGCTCTATAATTTATCACCTAAAAAATATGAGAGAATAGAGACACACATCAACTCTCGCATATTAAAGTGGGACAGGTTTGCGTCTGCTTAACATGTCATGGGGTGGGCGTGCTGGGGCGTTGATACTTACGATTAGCGGGTTGAGAAGAGCGGCGGCCGTAAACATAGCGGGGCAGAAGAGACAGGGATGCAACACCGGGCCGGAGCGAGAGATTGATGACAGTTGAAGAAGGGGACTTGATTAGATGAATGCAGGTAAGACGTGATGTGAATGGCAGAGCAGGATGGGGGGAGGGGGGTAGCGTCACCGTGCACTCTCCCCTTCCCCCTTCCTCCCCGCCCCGCCACACTGCCTCCCCCTGCAGCCGCCCACACCGACTTTATCCTCCGTGTGAGTGGCGCGAGGGCGGGTGGCGACTGATGCGGAGGTTTATCGAGAGGCCGGACGAGTGCATGAGGACTCGGTGGTCCCCGTAACCGTGTGAAGAGTGTGAGTCGGTGCTACGTAACAGTTAGTGATGAGCTGCCAACGATGTGTGGGTGAGAATTGGTGTTTGAAGTTTGTGAAGAGGATGCTAAACTGGGGAGGCTTTTTTTTTTTGTTTCTTCTTTTGTGTGTGTGTGTGTGTGTGTGTGTGTGTGTGTGTGTGTGTGTGTGTGTGTGTGTGTGTGTGTGTGTTTGAGCTGCCTACTTCACTGTAAAAAAAAAAAGGTTTGTAATGTGGAAGAGATGCCCACACTTATAGGCCTAGAACAGGTATGAATGAACAAGATGTATTTAGGTGTTGAGGACGCGAGTTGAATAAAGTACAACCAAACAACCAAAAAAAGAGTGTATTGAATTTTAAACTTGGGTGGCAAACTGTGATATAGTGAGGAAGAGAAGCTCAATTTAATACCGAAAGAAAAGATAGAAACTGTGTCGGTTTGGTTTTAACTCAAGAAAATGAGAAAGGAAATTATCAAGAGGATTCTCGAGGTGTGTGGATGAGTTTTTTGTTTTGTTTTTACAGCAGAGGAGACAGTACAAGGGCGTAAAAAAAAAAGAAAACAATAATGAAAAAAAAAAAGCCCGCTACTTACTGCTCCTAAATAGAGTAGAGTGGCCACCCTCCCAGTTTCCCCTATTTTCCCCTTATACTTTACCTATTTTCCCCATATGTTTTCTCCATTTTCTTTATTCTCCTCATATGCCTGAGAAACACCTCATCCCATTTTCTTTATTCTCCTTATATGCCTGAGAAACACCCCATCCCATTTTCTTTATTCTCCTTATATGCCTGAGAAACACCCTATCCCATTTTCTTTATTCTCCTCATATGCCTGAGAAACACCCCATCCCATTTTCTTTATTCTCCTTATATGCCTGAGAAACACCCCATCCCATTTTCTTGATTCTCCTTATATGCCTGAGAAACACCCCATCCCATTTTCTTTATTCTCTTCATATGCCTGAGAAACACCCTATCCCATTTTCTTTATTCTCCCCATATGCCTGAGAAACACCCCATCCCATTTTCTTTATTCTCCTCATATGCCTGAGAAACACCCCATCCCATTTTCTTTATTCTCCCCATATGCCTGAGAAACACCCCATCCCATTTTCTTTATTCTCCTCATGCCTGAAACACCCCATCCCATTTTCTTTATTCTCACCATATGCCTGAGAAACACCCCATCCCATTTTCTTTATTCTCCCCATATGCCTGAGAAACACCCTATCCCATTTTCTTTATTCTCCTCATATGCCTGAGAAACACCCTATCCCATTTTCTTTATTCTCCCCATATGCCTGAGAAACACCCTATCCCATTTCTTTATTCTCCCATATGCCTGAGAAACACCCTATCCCATTTTCTTTATTCTCCTCATATGCCTGAGAAACACCCTATCCCATTTTCTTTATTCTCCTCATATGCCTGAGAAACACCCTATCCCATTTTCTTTATTCTCCTCATATGCCTGAGAAACACCCTATCCCATTTTCTTTATTCTCCTCATATGCCTGAGAAACACCCTATCCCATTTTCTTTATTCTCCTCATATGCCTGAGAAACACCCCATCCCATTTTCTTTATTCTCCTCATGTGCCTGAGAAACACCCTATCCCATTTTCTTTATTCTCCCCATATGCCTGAGAAACACCCCATCCCATTTTCTTTATTCTCCTTGTACGCCTGAGAAACACCCCATCCCATTTTCTTTATTCTCCTCATGTGCCTGAGAAACACCCTATCCCATTTTCTTTATTCTCCCCATATGCCTGAGAAACACCCCATCCCATTTTCTTTATTCTCCTTGTACGCCTGAGAAACACCCCATCCCATTTTCTTTATTCTCCTCATGTGCCTGAGAAACACCCCATCCCATTTTCTTTATTCTCCTCATATGCCTGAGAAACACCCCATCCCATTTTCTTTATTCTCCTTGTACGCCTGAGAAACACCCCATCCCATTTTCTTTATTCTCCTCATATGCCTGAGAAACACCCCATCCCATTTTCTTTATTCTCCTCATATGCCTGAGAAACACCCCATCCCATTTTCTTTATTCTCCTCATGTGCCTGAGAAACACCCCATCCCATTTTCTTTATTCTCCTCATATGCCTGAGAAACACCCCATCCCATTTTCTTTATTCTCCTTGTACGCCTGAGAAACACCCCATCCCATTTTCTTTATTCTCCCCATATGCCTGAGAAACACCCCATCCCATTTTCTTTATTCTCCTTGTACGCCTGAGAAACACCCCATCCCATTTTCTTTATTCTCCTCATATGCCTGAGAAACACCCCATCCCATTTTCTTTATTCTCCCCATATGCCTGAGAAACACCCCATCCCATTTTCTTTATTCTCCTTATATGCCTGAGAAACACCCCATCCCATTTTCTTTATTCTCTTCATATGCCTGAGAAACACCCTATCCCATTTTCTTTATTCTCCTCATATGCCTGAGAAACACCCCATCCCATTTTCTTTATTCTCCTTGTACGCCTGAGAAACACCCCATCCCATTTTCTTTATTCTCCCCATATGCCTGAGAAACACCCCATCCCATTTTCTTTATTCTCCTCATATGCCTGAGAAACACCCTATCCCATTTTCTTTATTCTCCCCATATGCCTGAGAAACACCCCATCCCATTTTCTTTATTCTCCCCATATGCCTGAGAAACACCCCATCCCATTTTCTTTATTCTCCCCATATGCCTGAGAAACACCCCATCCCATTTTCTTTATTCTCCCCATATGCCTGAGAAACACCCCATCCCATTTTCTTTATTCTCCCCATATGCCTGAGAAACACCCCATCCTACTACCCCCTTCCACCCTTTTCTCCACATTCCACTATAGGCATCCATTCCATTACACTCCCTGCTTTGTTTACACTCCACTTCCAGTCTCCACCTTCTCCCAATATGACCCTCCCACACCTCCGCTTACACACTTCCATTCACACTTCTATTCCTTCGTTGCCGCATACCCTTCACCTACTCTTCCATTCTTCTTCATATTCCTACTCCAGTCGCATCCCTGCCATTCCTTATTTTCCCCCTGCTGTTCCTGTACTCTCTTCACCTTCCTCTTTCCTCTTCTCACATATCTCGTCACTATCCACCACCACATGCTTTAATTTCCTTCTCTCATTAACACTAATCATTATGCACTCCACTTGTCACATTCACATCTCCTCAAGACCGACTCCTCCCTTGTTTTTATCTCCACCAACACCTTTTCCCTTCCTTGAATTCAGCACCTTCTCCATGTCTGCCTTTCCTCTTATTCACACACACACACACACACACACACACACACACACACACAGACCCCCCCCTCCACACACACAATTACGGCTCTCCCAGACTGCTCTCCTCTCCTCTTTTTTTCCTCCCTCTATATCTAATCCGAGCAAAGGAGCGGCTCTTCAGGCTGCGGCCGACAACCATTATCTGGCCAACCCGCCTGGAAAACTGCCTCAAGTTGGACGACGAAGGGAGGGAGGCAAGGAGGGACGACAGAAGGAGGGAGGGAGGAGAGTGGGACGGAGAAAAGGGAGGGAGAGCAGGACAGGGGAAGGGAGGGAGAGAAGTACAGATAGACGAAGGGAGGAAGGGAAACAGAGGAACGAAAGAGGGAGGAATATATAGACTAATGGAGGAAGGGGGATATAGAGGGATGTAAATGGAGAGGCAAGGTGGGGATGGAGGTGAAGGAGAAAGGGAAGAGGGAGGGGCAGAGGGTGGAGGTGGAGGTGGAGGTGGAGAGAAGAGAGATGAAAGGGACAAAGAGAGGGAGATAGGAGGAGAGAGTGAAGGAAGGAGGGAAATAAGAACAGGGCAGATAAAGAGGGGATGGAGTAACAGGGTAAAGGATAAAGGGAGGAAGGATGGATATCAAGGAGGAACTGATTTTGAGGGAAGAGAGAAACGGAATGGAGAGACGGACGGCGGAAGAGGAGTAGGAATGGAGGTAACGAGGAGGTACAGAGGAAAGGAGACAGTGGGAGGAGAGATGGAGGATTGGAGGGGTGAGGGATGGAAGAGAAGAGGATGAAGAGGACGAAAGAGATGCAGTGAACTGAAGAATAATGAAATGAAGGGAAGACTCAGTGTATAGGAGTCGGAATAAAGTAAATAAAGTTGTGGACGAATGAAGGAAAGGAGGAAAAAAAACAGAACATGGAGGGAAGCAAAGAGGAAAGAAGAAGTTAGAAAGATGGCATAAGGGGAGTATGAAGAGAAACGAAGGTAAATAAAAGAGGAAAGAGTAGTGAAGAGAGAGAGCTGGTTAAAAGGTGGGCTGAAGGGAACACAGAGAAAGAAATATAGACGAAGGGAGAAAAGGGAGAGAGGGAAAGTATAGGGAAGAGGTTTTAAGAATAGGAGTGATGGGACAACTGTTGGGGCAGGAAAAAAGGTTATGAAGGTAAGAAAAAAGAAAGGAGGGAAGAAGAAAGGGAAGAAGAAAGAGGTGTGCAAGAGGAACAGAGACCTGGAAATAGAGGCTTGTTAAGGAGTGGGGAAGAAGAGGAGGAGGAGGATTGCGAAGGAAAGAAGTGGACGAAGAGGAGGAGGAGGAGGAGAAGGAGGAGGAGGAGGGAACGATCGTGAAGTAATCGATCAAGTTACCGACGTTCCAATAAGGCAGAGAGAGAGAGAGAGAGAGATTAGTTTTTCTTTACCTGTTTTTTCCGCCGTGTTTTCCTTATTTATTTTCGTCTCCTTAAAAGCTCGAGGTCACTTTTGGGTTCTCTTTATAACTAACTCTCTCTCTCTCTCTCTCTCTCTCTCTCTCTCTCTCTCTCTCTCTCTCTCTCTCTCTCTCTCTCTCTCTCTCTCTCTCTCTCTCTCTCTCTCTCTCTCTCTCTCTCTCTCTCTCTCTCTCTCTCTCTCTCTCTCTCTCTCTCTCTCTCTCTCTCTCTCTCTCTATCTATCTATCTATCTCTTTATCTTTCATCTATTTCCTTCCATCCATCACATCATATTTCCAGATCTTTTTCCCTCCCTCAACCCTTCTCTACCTTTTCCTCTTAACCATTCCTCCCTCCCTTCCATGTCTCCCAACCCTTTTTTTCCTCCCCAATATATACCTTTCCATCCCTTTCCTTCCCTATAGTACTTTTACCTCCCCCCTCCCCCCCACGCACTTCTCTCCCCTCCTCCCTGAAACAAACCACATTCCCTCTCCACACTTCTCTCCCTTTCTCCCCCACCCCACAAACTTCTCTCTCTTCCTCCCCTATACAAACTTCTCTCCCCCACTCATACTTCTCTCCACTCCTACACCCACTCAGTTCTCTCCCTCCTCCCTTACACTCACTTCTCTCCCTCCCCCTCACATCCGGTTCTCCTCAGGTGCAATTAGAAATATTAAAACTCAAAAGGCAGGTAATTAGGGCAACCAGGTAATTAGGGCATGCAGGTCTCTTCCCTCCACTTGTCTCCACCGCGACCTCCACCCTTACCTTCCCCCCTTTCACCACCATCACCACCACTACAACCTCCACCATATTCCAGGTCTCCCAATTTTAAACCATTTCTTTCACTCATATTTCTGCTCTTCCTCCTCCTCACTACCACCATCACCATCTTCATCACCATCTTCACAACTACTTCCACTATCATTTCCACCATACCACCATTCACCCCTTTCTGCCATTTCATTTAGTTTCTTTTTTTTTCCTTTTCCTTCTCTTCCTTTTCCTCCTTTTTCTCCTCTTCTTTCGTACTCTTCATCCTTTTTTTTATTGCTATTTTCTCCTTTCCGTCTTTCCATACAATTTCTTCTCCTCCTTTTCCTCCATTTCTCTCACCCTTTTCCTCCTCCCTTTTTTTTTTTCTTTTCCATGTATCCTGCGTCCATGTATCTTAAAAATCAAATTTAACCTTTTCCATTTATTTTTTCTCCCTTTTTTGTCTTTATTTATTTCTGGTTGGGAAGGGTCGTAAATCCAGTTGACTTTTTGGTTTGGTCGTAAAAATCTTGTTCTGGGTACATGTCAACTCTTTTTTCCTTTTCTTTTTCTTTTTTTCGGCTTCTCTGTCTGTCTCTCTATATGTCTCCTTATGTAATACTCTCTCTCTCTCTCTCTCTCTCTCTCTCTCTCTCTCTCTCTCTCTCTCTCTCTCTCTCTCTCTCTCTCTCTCTCTCTCTCTCTCTCTCTCTCTCTCTCTCTCTCTCTCTCTCTCTCTCTCTCTCTCTCATTTTTATCTCATCCTCTTCTCTTTTATTCTCCTTTACATCACCACCCTTCTTTTCACACACACACACACACACACACACACACACACACACACACACACACACACACACACACACACCTACCTTCCCCCCCAACACACGCACCTCTACCCTTTCCTCCTCTCTTCAGTCTTCCTCCTCTCCCTCCTTTTCCCCTCGCTGTTAATCCACCATCAGACAGACACCCAAAAGCTATCAGTGATACTTAATAGGAGGCAATTAGTCACCTGGGGAAGGTAATTTGTTGGTTCTTCACCTCGCCGTCCTGTCTCATTAAACACCCTCGGTAAGGTGATGATGATGATGGGATGGTGGGGGTGGTGATGGTGGAAGGGGGAGGGGTTGTAGAGATGATTTTGAAGATGATAGGAAGAGGACGAGAAGTAGGAGGGGGAGGAGGAGGAGGAGGAGGAGGGTTAAAAGATGCACAGAATTAGAAAGAAAGACAAATCAAAACAGGAAAAAAAAATGCCGAAAAAACTCGATATAAGAAGAAACGAAAACGAAGTAAAAAGAAGAAGAAAAGAAGAAGAAGAAGAATGCTAAAGGGGAAAGAAAAGAAAAAGAAATGAACAACAGAGAGAGAGAGAGAGAGAGAGAGAGGATGATGATGTTTGGATTACAATTAGCTGGGCGGGGTTGCAGTCAATCTTTTGTTTTCTTGTCCCTCCTCCTCTTCCTCCTCCCTCTCTCTTTTCCTCCCCCTCCTCCTCCTCCTCCTCCTCCTCTTTCTACTATTCTTTTACATCAACCTTTATTTCTTTACCACGAAGCGAAAAACCACCACCACCACCACCAACAACAACAACAGCAATAACACCTCCACCACCTCCTCCACCACCACCACCACCATCACCTTCAATTAGCAGTCATTAGGCAAAACTTAATTAAGGGCAAAACAGGTAGAGGAGAGAAAAAGGTGATGGTCCACATGACTGATTTAGTAAGTGATCGTTTTATTCTCTGCGGCTATACTTCTTTTTTTTTCCTTCTTTTATGATTTAATGGAGATGTTGATAACTCTAAATGATGTGTGAGTGAGTACGCTTAATGGTCTCTCTCTCTCTCTCTCTCTCTCTCTCTCTCTCTCTCTCTCTCTCTCTCTCTCTCTCTCTCTCTCTCTCTCTCTCTCTCTCTCTCTCTCTCTCTCTCTCTCTCTCTCTCTCTCTCTCTCTCTCTCTCTCTCTCTCTCTCTCTCTCTCTCTCTCTCTCTCTCTCTCTCTCTCTCTCTCTCTCTCTCTCTCTCTCTCTCTCCCTCTCTCTCTCTCTCTCTCTCTCTCTCTCTCTCTCACTCTCTCTCTCTCTCTCTCTCTCTCTCTCTCTCTCTCTCTCTCTCTCTCTCTCTCTCTCTCTCTCTCTCTCTCTCTCTCTCTTCCTCCTCCTCCTCTTCCTCTTCCTCCTCCTCCTCCTCCTCTCCTCCACAACCAGCTCTTACTTAGCTTTTGTAATTATCGGAGTGTGCAGGAAAGTATAGACCCAGTGTGAGTGGCTTTTGGTATGGCGAAGGAGGGTGTGGAGGTGGGGATGGGGGGGATGGGGTGGGGGTGAGGGAGACATGGAGGGTTGCTGGGGAATGTCTGTAATGTACGGTAATGTAACATAAGAGTGAGTCATTTATAGAGGTGGTGGTTGGTGCTATTGAGGGCGCTGTGCCTCTGTGTTGTTATCTGTGTCAGGTTTGGCCTTGTTGAGGGTCTGGAGGGTCAAGGGTTACAGAAGGAGGAGGTCTGAACACGTACAGGTGGCAGGAGCTTAGGATGGCCAGTATCAGGGACGGATAGCGAGGGTTTGGAAAGAGGGAGCGGACCTCATGCATTTTAAATTATGTTAGAGGAATAAAGACGCGTAAATAAACAAAAAGTACACATATGGAAAACTGATGAATTTTTTCTCATATTTATTGACAGATATACTAGGGTTCCAGAAAAAAAGAAAATTCAGCATATATATACGCAGGACACCAAATAAAACACCGAAAAACAGCTGTACTCATTATAAACTGAGTAAGAAAGTGTCCACTCCCGCCATTGCCTGCTTCTCGCACTTCTACAGATGGGCGCCCTGCTTCTGAAGGCCACACAAGGCTTACATCTCGTCAGAATAATCCTGCCGCTTCAGGTCAGCGTCCTTCCTCAGTCACTGTCGTGTTAGCCTTCTACGGCGCGGTCTTTGGATGCCGGAAGATGCGGGAACCGTTTACTTGCCGTTAAAGGTGCAACTTTTGTTTTAGCTGGCCAGTGACGAGGACCCAGTGTAAGATACCGGCCTCCTCTTAAGCTTACTTGTCAGGAGCTCTTCAGGGCAACTGGCAGATACTTGGTCCTCAGCGAGCTGCGGCGGGTGAGTTACAAACGCTGGTAGCTGTCGCCTTGCACGTCGCCAGTCGAACCCAAATTTCCTAACAATCTACTCTTTGCTGGATTCCCCTGGCTGTCCACTTTCTTCATTTCTCCTAGCCCATTACTTTAATTTCTTCGTTATGTCCCTCCAGTACCACCCTGCTCCCCTTTCCCTTTCTGCTAGCTTTCCTCCCATCATCCACCCAACACTCTTCCGTTCCTACTCTTCCCTCCCCTTTCCCTCCTTCTCGTTCTCCCTTCTCCCCTGTTGTCTAGCGCAGCATCGGAAACTCTGCTGGTCACTTAAAGGAACAGTCAGTCCTGTGAAGGGGTTAATGAAGTCTTTGTGTGCGTGTGTTCGTGAATGTGTTTGTGTCTGTGTCGGAGGAGGGTGGGGGGGTGTTTAGGAGATGACACACACACACACACACACTCTCTCTCTCTCTCTCTCTCTCTCTCTCTCTCTCTCTCTCTCTCTCTCTCTCTCTCTCTCTCTCTCTCTCTCTCTCTCTCTCTCTCTCTCTCTCTCTCTCTCTCTCTCTCTCTCTCTCTCTCTCTCTCTCTCTCTCTCTCTCTCTCTCTCTCTCTCTCTCTCTCTCTATTCCCCCCCCCCCCCATCCCATCTGCAAGTCCTTCCTCCTTCGTTGTTAGTCCTTATTAGGCGGCACTAGGGTCCTTCTGAGGCCTCCCGGTCCATCTGTGCCCCTCGCAGGACTCTTTGTCAGCCTCTTGGACCACACCTGTTGCTCGGGGAGTCCGCGTGTGGCCCCGAGAGTCCTGAGAGTCCTCTCGTCCTAATGCTCAAGTCGAGGAGAGTTTTAGAGTGGCTTTGTAAATCTTTCTTTTTTTCTTTAAGTCCATGCACGAGTTTAGGAAAAGTTCAGTTATTTTTGTTTTTGTTTTTCATTAGCTACGCAAGTCTGTGCAAGGTTGTGTGATTTTCTTTTGTTTATGTTATTTAAATTATTGAAGGAACTACGGTTTTCTTCTTATTTTATTTTGACATGTAATGGGATTGTATTTGGAGAGAGAGAGAGAGAGAGAGAACGTCCTGACCATCCCTTTTTGATAACGGAGGGAAAGCAAAAACTTGGTTCAGATACAGTACATATATTTACTAATCATTTCTTTGACCCACTTAGTAAGATAATATTGCTTTATTCAGGAGTATTAAGTAAAGTATTTAGCATGAAGTAGTCAGCAGTATCTAGTATCATATTAAGCAAGATTGGTGTGATACACATTTCTCATTTTGTAACATATACCTGGGAATCAACTCATTAAGAACACCTGGCAATCATTATAGGAAAACCTCCCTTGAGGTTATTAAGCGAACTAGTTATCTCCTTCTCTCAAACGCACCTCAATTATGCATACTTTTTCCTTTACACCCACAAAAAGCAGAATCTTATAAATCCTACTTGACAACCCCCCCACACAAAAAAAAAAAGAAAACCAGCTGAATTTACCCACCAAATGCTGAATGAACTTTTAACACATATTCCCCACAAGAATTCGCACTTAATGAACCTGAATGTGCCTCGGTGCGCCGTTGGTCACCTTCTATAAGCGTAAGTCACCTGGCTGGCCCGTAACTCACCATCGCGGGCCGTAGGTCAGTACCGCCGCCAGTCACCTCCACGAGCCGTAAGTCACAGGTCCTTTGTTGTAAGCCATCTTTTTGCTGCGTCAGACTTTTTTTACAGGGAGACATGGGAGACAGATGATCGAGAGAGAGAGAGAGAGAGAGAGAGAGAATGGAGAGACATACAGACAGAAGACAGACAGGCGACACACAGACAGGCAGACATATACACACATACATACATTCATACAGACAGACAAAGACAGATCCATCACAAAAAAGTAACCAACAATTACTGAGCTAACTTCATACATACAAACATATATATCTTACGGTCATTTTTAGGAACTAGTCATTTTGCGAAATGCCCGGTCATTTTGAGAAATGACCAAAAGTGTGGGCACTTTACAAAATGACCGTAAATATTGTGGCATTTTGCAAAAGGACCACAGTTATGGTCATATTGCAAAATCATCAGTAGTCTACTTGGCCAATTTGCAGAACATCCAAACAGCAATTGGTCAATTTGAAAAAAAAAAGTACAAACCGGTCACCTTCAAATGCTTGTTTATTCAACTTTAAAACTACATTAAATAACATTAAAACAACATTACAATATTAAAGTTACATCAGACCAGTCAGCCTTCGTTAAAACAATGCGACGATCTGTGTATGTGGAGCGTAAATAGTCTGTAGAGGTAATGTGGTGGTTAATAAGGTCATCGCGTGTGGCGGCTCCTGGCGGGTGGTAGAGACAGCAAAACGTTAGCTTTCTGACACAGGCTGAAAAGTAACTCTATAAAGTCTACACACATTCTGGAACATTAATTTAAATGTTTTTTAATTTTAAAATTTTCTTTAATGTATAACGCTACGCCACCTCCACGTGTTTGCCGACCGGCACCTCTTCCGCCCTCTTCTGCACGTTCTCGGTGACTCCCTTACTTGGCATGGAAGAGTGACTGCATAACAATACCAATCACTGACCATATTTATCAATGCGCCTCAACGGCGAAGGTTGAATATACAAGCAAATGAAGGCTGACTGGTCTGATGTCACTTTAATTTAGTAATGTGATATTAATGTTAATGTAGTTTTAAGGTTGAATAAACTAGCATTTTAAGGTTGACTTGTTTGTACATTTCTTTTGCATATTGACCAACTGCTATTTGGATGTTCTGCGAATTGGCCAAAGAGACTACTGATGATTTTGCAATATGACCTAACCGTGGTCCTTTGGCAAAATTCCCAAATATTTGCGGTCATTTTGTAAACTGACCACTGTTTTGGTCATTTCTCAAAATGACCGGGGTTTTTACAAAATGACTAGTTCCTCAAAATGACCGTAACATAGAAGTACACACACACACACACACACACACACACACACACACACACACACACACACACACACACACACACACACACACACACACACACACACACACACACACACACACACACACACACAAAACCAGACTCACCCAGAAAGAAAGAAAACATCACTTACTCCTAACTAACTACTCATTGTTGTTGTTCGCGGTACATTCACATACAGTTAGGTAGGCGGCCGCTCAGCCAGTCAGTCTCCCCGGCCATCAGTTATCAGTCAGTTATCAGTTAGGCAAAAGATCAGTCACCGCGGGACCTCGGCGGGGCGGGCTGAGCCGAGTTTATGATCACTTCTTGCCCCGAGTGTGGCTCCCATTATGGTGGGTTTATGGGCGAGAGAGAGAGAACTGAAAAGACAGACAGACAGGCAGAAGGAGAGACAGAGAAACAGACAAACAGATGGATATATAATCAAATATAATGATAAAACATACACCAACAAACAGAGACAAAGGCAGCCAAAAAAAACCAAAAAAAAAACAGACATATAAACAGATATACAACCTGACTGAAACAGAAAAAAAAGCATATTAAGACAACTCGTTACAAAACCAAAGACACTTTAACGGGAAACAAAAGAACAACGAATGTTTTCACACTTTTACGGTGGGTTAGGGACGGCAGGTGTGGGTGTCAGGTGTGTGATGATACCGGAGTCACCTGTGCGGCGGAGAGGAGGAGATGAAAGGGATGAGGGGAAGAGAGGGAAAGGAACGTATAGAATGTAGAAGAATGGACGGAAGGATGGAAGGAAGGAAGGAAACAGAGACGGAAGGAGAGATTCGTAGGTAGGAAGAAAGGAAATGAAAGGAATGAAGAAAGGAAGTAAAGATGACAGGAAAGATTGCTGGAAGATATAAAGAAAGGAAGAGGGACGAAAGGAAAATAAGGAAGATAGAGAGAAACAAGAAACAAGGAAAAGGAAGGGTTACAAAAAAGACAGGAACAAGTTAGTGGAAGAAAACAAAATAGGAATAAAATAAGAAGTAAGCGGAGGATGAAAAGAGGAAAGAAGGGACAAGGAACGAGCTGGAAACTAATGAAGGAAGAAAGGAAGGAAGGAAGGAAGGAAGGAAGGAAGGAAGGAAGGGAGGGAGGGGAAGAAAGGGTACAGTGACTAGCCTCTTCACCTCCTTTTGTGTGTGTGTGTGTGTGTGTGTGTGTGTTCTCCGCATAAATTTCTCTGGTGTTTTAAGTGTCCTGTTGACCATTTTCTGCTTGCTCGGTGATTGTTATTTTTTTTTTCTTCTCTCTCTTTCTCCTCCATTTTAGGACGTGATGTGGCCTCCTCTGACCCTTATTTAGAACACACACACACACACACACACACACACACACACACACACACGCGCGCACACACACACCAAGCTGCTCTCCTAGACGCGCTTACTCTCGGTTCTGTATGCTGAAGGTGGTGGAGGTGGTGGTGGTGATGGTGGTGGTGGTGGTAATGGTGATGGTGGAGATGGTGGTGATAGTGGTAATGGTTGTGGTGAGTGATTGTTGTGGTGATGATGATGATGGTTGTCGTGGTAACTGAGGTAGTGGTGGTGATGGTTATGTTATTGCTACTATTACTACTACTACTACTACTACTACTACTACTACTACTACTACCACAACCTATACTAATACTGATAATGCAAAACCATCATCCTTCACTACGAATCTTCTCCCCTCACCATATTTCTTTCTCCTCACCTTCTTCTCCTTTCCCTCCATCATCACCACCACCACAACCACCACTAATACTAATACTAATACTAATAAAGCAAAACCAAGGATTCTTCACTACAAATACTTCATAATTCTTCTCACCATAATTTTCCTCCGCACCTTCTTTCTCCCTTCCCCCGTCTCCCAAGCACAACCATATCACCACCATATTCAGCGGTCGAGCTCGGTGGCTGCGTTAGATTTAATGGTGCTCTTCTGGTTCCATGGTAGCCTCCGCCCTGCCCTCCGGCCCTCCTCCTCCTCCTCCTCCTCCTCCTCCTTTTGATTCTCGTTTTGGGTCCTCTCTCTCGTCCTTGTCATTCTTCCTTGATTCTTGTCCTCATTTTTCTTGTCCTAAATTTGTTCTTGTTTTCTCTTCTGCTTCTTCTTGTTTTCTTCTTCTTCAACCTCTTCTTCCTCCTATGGTACTTGCTTTTCTTTGTCTGTTTTCTTGCTTGCCTGAGTTTTCTTCTTTTGTTTTCTTTGTTCTTGTCGTATTTATATTATTTTGTTGTTTTTAATTATATATGTATTTTTTTATTTTAGGTCATCGTCGTCTTCTCTGTCAATATCGATTTGGATGCTTACGTTCTTAACTTCGTTCGTCTTCTTCCGATCTCATTTTCTCAAACATTTCGTATAACTTCTTTTTATTTTGTATATATATTTTTTTCCTTCTGTCTAACTTTCTTTATTTCATCCCTGCGTTTTTCTTATTCTATTGTTATTTTTTTTTTCTTATTTTCTCCTCTCATTCCTCTTCGTTCCTCTCTCCTCTTACTTCGGTTTTCCAATGTGATGTTCCTTTCTTCCTTCTTTCTTTCTTTTTTCTTTCTTTTTCTTTCACCCTTTCTCTCTCTCTCTCTCTCTTGATTGTCCTACTTTATTATTTTTTTTACTGTTTATCAATTAATTATTTTTTTCTCTGTTGCAGGTAAAAGAAATGGGGTGAAAAGGAAAGACAAAGGTATGGTAAAGGTTGATTTTCTCTCTCTCTCTCTCTCTCTCTCTCTCTCTCTCTCTCTCTCTCTCTCTCTCTCTCTCTCTCTCTCTCTCTCTCTCTCTCTCTCTCTCTCTCTCTCTCTCTCTCTCTCTCTCTCTCTCTCTCTCTCTCTCTCTAACACTCACTTCCTTTCCCTCTTTCCTTCTTTTCATTCATTTATCTCACTCTTCTGCCTCCCTTTTCCTTGATATTCTCTGCTCCTCCTCCTTCTCCCTTTCTTCCTCATTCTCTTATCATCTCGCTCTTTCAAACCCTTCTACATTTTTTTCCTCATTTCCTTCAATAATATGGATGTTCTTTCTTTTTCAAGTTTTCTATTTTTTTCTTTCCCTCACTTTTTTTTTAACTTCGTCGTTTAATACTTTCCTCTTTTCGTCCTCTACTTCAGATATCCTCTCGCCTTTCTCCCACACGGTTTCTCTGATAATAATTCCTTTTTAATATTGATAGCTGGCTTTTTTGTGTTCTATTTCTTTGTATTTAACTTTTCTTTATACCTGCTTCTTTGTATTTAATTATTTGTGTAACTTTTTTTTCGCGCTCTTTACTTACTTTCTTCCTTCTTCTCCACAATCTATTTTTTATCTGCTTTCGTCCAACGCTATTACTTTTTTTTTCTCCTTTAATAGATGATTTTATGCTTTCATTTTATTATTTCCTTCTCTAACTCTTATCTTTTTTTTCTCTTATTTCTTTTCCCCTTATTACTTTTGCTTGACCTTTTCCCTCCTGTCCTCCCACGCATACCTCCTCCTCCTCCTCCTCCTACTCCTCGCCTTCCACTCTGTTACTTCTCATCTCTCCGCCTCCACCTCACCTCAGCAGCCATTAGTCTCCATTTTTTCCCCTCTTGAGCACTGTTTACCATCAAAGTCCTCGTGTTGCAGCCTCTTCTTTTTTACCTTTCTTTTTGTTATGCCTTTCATGTTTCTACCTCAATTTGTTGTTCTCGATCTTTTTTTTTTTCGTTTTCCTATACAGTTTCTTTTACTATCATCATTTTCAGGTTACTCTTACTGTGGTTCGATTCATTGTTATTTTTTCAATCTCTCCTGCCTCCCTCTTCCTCTCCGTTCTATCTTCCCTCCTTTATCCCGTCCATCCCCTCTTCCTTCTTTCCTTACGTGTGATTCTTGATTAGTTGCTTGATCTTTTATTTCCTTTCTTTCTTCCTTCCTTCCTTTCCTCCTTCCTTTATTCCTCTTTTCCTTATTTTACCTGTCTCTTCCTTCTCTTCTTTTCTTCCTTCAATATATTTATTTCCACCTATCGTCTTTATTTCGTGCTTTCCTTATTTATTTCGTTGTTCTTCCCTTCTTTCCTCTCCTTCCTTTCTTTCGTATTTGTCCTTCCTTTTCTCCAGCCTTCCTTTTTTTCTTCCTTACATCCTTCCTTCATTCGCTCGTTCCTGCATCTCTTCCTTCACTTCTTCCTTTCTATCCTCCCTCCTTCCCTCCCTTACCTTCCTTCCTCCATTTCCAGTCTCAAATGTATTATGTATTTAATCTTTCGCCTCTTCCACTTTTCTTTTGTCCATTCATACCCTCCTTCACTCTCCCTTTCCCTTCCTTCACTTTCCCTTAATCATTTCCTTATTGCCTTCCCACCTCAATCTCTCTCACCTTGCCCTTCCATACTATCTTCCTCTCTGTCCTTCCTTTCCACACACCACCCTTTCTTTTTCATCCTTTTCTATCCACTTGTCTTCTTCCCCTTCATCTTCTCACATCCTTTCCTTGTCTCCTTATCCTCTTCGTTTTTTATCTATCTCCTCTTTCATTAATTTTCTTTCTCCCTATCTTCAACATCACTGTCCTTTTAATTTATTTCTCTACCTTGCCTTTCGTTCATTCTCTCTCTCTCTCTCTCTCTCTCTCTCTCTCTCTCTCTCTCTCTCTCTCTCTCTCTCTCTCTCTCTCTCTCTCTCTCTCTCTCTCTCTCTCTCTCTCTCTCTCTCTCTCTCTCTCTCTCTCTCTCTCTCTCTCTCTCTCTCTCTCTCTCTCTCTCTCTCTCTCTCTCTCTCTCTCTCTCTCTCTCTCTCTCTCTCTCTTCCTGTCCCTTCTTCAATCCCCTCTCTCCCTCTCCCTCCCTTTCCCTCTCTCCATCCACCTCTCCCTCTCTCCTTCCCGTCCTCCACCTTCCTATCTTTCTGCCCTCTCTTTCACTTTCAATCCCTCTTCTTCCTCCGTTCCTTTTACTCCTCTCTCTATTCCTCTTCCTCTTTCTTCCCATTCCCTCCGTCAGTGCCTCCTCCCTCTCCTCCTCCCCATGCAAAATCCAACTTGATTCATTCGTCACTCTTCTCCCTCCTTCCCCTCCCCTCTCCCTCTCTCCCTCCTTTCCTCCACCTTCGCTTTTTTTTCCCTCTTTCCGTCTTTCCCATTCCTTCCTTATATTCAATCCTTTACTCTCCTTCCTCCCTCTCTCCCATAATTCGTTCTTCCGTTTTCTTCTCCCTTCCTCCATCCGTCCCTCCGTCCCATTCCCTTCCTCCACTCCCTGCCTCACTCTAAAAATCTTCCTCCCTCCAGTCTTCTCTCCCTCTGTTCGTTCCCTCTTCGTCCCCTCCCTCCTCCTCTCTCTCTCCTCCCTCCCTTCCTCCCTCCCAGCGCGTCATAATACACACGTCCGTCCCTTCCATTAAAGTACAGCACATTATGCACAGGTTACGGCCGCCATGATCAGCAGGAACGTAAAGTTAGTAATTCATGCCCGCCTCAACCCCGAACACCTGTTGTAGTGGTGGGGGGAAGGGGGGATGGGTGGGGGTGATGGGGGTAGTGGTGGTGGTGGGAGGAGGGGTGGTGGTGGGAGTGATGGTGGTAGTGGTGGTGGTAGTGGTGGTAGTGGTAGTGGTGGTTGTGGTGTTGGTAGTGGTGGTGGTGTTGGTGGTGGTGGTGGTGGTAGTGAGGGAGTATTTTTTTTTCTTCTATTCCTTCATTTACTTTCCTCTTCTTTCCTCTTTTTATTTTGCCCCCTTCCTCGTTTCCTTCCCTCCTCCTCCTTCCTTCCTCCTCTTTCCTCCTTTCTTGTTCCTTTCTGTCCCTTCTCCAACTTCCTTTTCATCCTGTCCTGCCTCTTCCTCTCCTCCTCCTATTCCTCTTTCTTCCTGTTTTTCTCTTCCATATCTTATACTTGTCCCCCCTCCCTCCTCCCCCCCACATCCCTTTCCCATCACCTTCACTGGTTACGTCTCTTCCTTCTCCTCCTGTTGGTATTTTCTTTGCTAACTTTATTCCTTCTTCCTGCTTCTCTTTCTCTCCCTCCTCCACCCGAATCCTCTCCTTCCTTAAATATCCTCCGTGTCCTTTTCCATCATTGTTTACCTCCTCCTCCTCCTTCTCCTCCTCCTCCTCTTTCTCCTTCGTCGGGGTTTGTGTGTGTGTTAAATCATCGCTCTTTCACAACAGCATTAACGCACCTTGAAATTCGTGACTGAGAGAGAGAGAGAGAGAGAGAGAGAGAGAGAGAGAGAGAGAGAGAGAGAGAGAGAGAGAGAGAATAATGGTGTTTTTATTGTGCTCTCTCTCTCTCTCTCTCTCTCTCTCTCTCTCTCTCTCTCTCTCTCTCGTGTCTGTGTGCATATACATGTAAGTGTTTCTGTCCGATCTTATCTGCGTGTTCACTGGCTGGTCCCGTGTGTGTGTATGTGTGTGTGTGTGTGTGTGTGTGTGTGTGTGTGCTATAACCATCTCTTCCTTCATATGGACCAAAGATAAGGAAAAGAAAAAAAAATAGTAAGGAATAAGAAGAATGAAGTTATGTTGTCCCTGTGAGCTGAGAAGGAATGAAGTTTTTGTCTGTCTGTGCAGGTTTGTTCGTTCGTTTGTTCGTTCATTCGTCTGAAGCTTCGAAGCGTGTTTCACTTCATTGGGAGGTTGTGAGGTTGTCATGCGGTGAATCTGGCCTTCGTTATAATTATTCTCGTTAAATGGATGTATTTGCATTGTGTCTATATATATAAGCGTCTCTCTCTCTCTCTCTCTCTCTCTCTCTCTCTCATACAAACGCTGAGAGCATGAGGACAGTGGCCATGGTTTGCAGGAGGAGGAGGAGGAAGAGAAGAAGGAGGAGGACACGGCTGCTTGAAATATGAGGCAACACATCTTAATATTCACCGAGAGGCCGCGGTAACTAGTCTGCCTCACGCCTCTCCCTCCCTCCTCTCTTCTCTACCTCTCACCCTCCCTCCCTCTCCCTTCCCGCACGGCCAACATTGCCAAAAGAAATATACACGTATGATTTTCTCCCTCCGGTCAGCCGTGGAGGCGGTGGGCGGGGCGGGTGCATGGAGGGCGGGCGGCGGCGGGCGGGAGGTGGAGATGTCAACGGCGGCGGGAAGAGCAGCAGCGGCGGCTCGGGGCGGCGGCGGCAGCAGTGACAGGTCTGGTTCGCGGGCGGGGTGAGGCGACTTGGGCACCCGGTAACCTCCTCCCTCCCCGCCTCCCTCCCGCTCACCTCCCGCCGCCACAGAGCTCACCACTCGCCCGCCGCACCTGGTGGCGCACACACGCTCACCGGCCTCTCTCTGCGCCCTCTCTCACTCGCGTGCCCCCTGCTGGCCATATCTGAGTTTCTGCGAGCCTTTCCTCCGTCACCCAGCGGCCTCTCCCTCCCTTGTGTGCTCTCAAGGAAGCCTGTGCAACGCGTCCAAGGTTCCGGCGCCCATCCGTGTGACACGTGCTCCTGTGTGTGTTTACCTGTCGTGTGCTGCAGGTGACAGGGGGCGTGGGGCAGGTGTGTGCCCGGACAAGGGAGCCGCCACTCACCGCACGCCGCTGGTGAGCCTGAGTGTCGGCGTGTGAGTCTTGTTTTGTGCGTCGCGTCACTCCCGGGCCAAGTGGTCGCCGCCACCGTCATGGAGACCACTTGTGTGTTTGGATAATCCCGCGAGTGCCATTGTGCCGCGTGTTGACAGAGGCCCAGCAGCCGCAGCAGCAGCCATAACGCCGAGTGCCCTAATGCACGGCTCTCGTCCCCGTGAGAGTTGTCAAGGTTACTGAGGAACGCCTCACGCCCAGCTAGCCACTCAGCGTGCCGCGGCGAGCAGGCAGCGCAGTGCACGCCAGCGGGAGGAAGGAACACCACCCCCGCAGCATCCCGGGGCCACTGCACGGCGAGAGTCCGCGGCGAGTAAGTGAGCAAGTGAACGAGAAAACGACTCTCATTTGTGCAAGTTAAGCCGCGTCTGGTAGTGTCCGGCAGGGTGTTGCGTGCGTGCGTGCTTGGTACTGGGGATAATACCCTCTTAACCGGACTTACGTAAGCGTGATGTTACGGGCTTGCTGGCCTCACTGAGTTGAGTGTCTGCCGCGAATTCTAATCAGATTTTGGGCCGAACTTCGAACCCCACGAGTAGCGGGAGCTGAAAGGAGGAAATCTGTGTACGTGTGTGTTTGTGTGGGTGGGTCACTGACAGATCAGACCGGAATCTCGCCTCGTGTGTCGTAGTATTTACGCACTTAATGCAGAGCGTATAAAACGAACCTTTACGCCGCGAGGGTTTGATAGCCCCGCTTGGAGCAGCATTAAGGCGGTGCGGTGATAAGCGTGGGTATAATAGCGTGTCGTGGGGCCGAGCGCTGCCCACTCTCCGCCGCCGACAGGGCCAAGCGTCGGGCGTGTGTGTGTGAGAGTAAACGAGTGGAAGGCGTTGCGACTGTGCGGCTAAATTCCCTTGCCTAAAGAGGTTTTGAATGTTGTGATCACGCGTGCACGAGAAAGCCTAGAGAAAAGTGGACGGGAATAAGAGCATCGCGTGGCAGCTTGAGTGAATCACAGCTCACGCGTGGCGAGGCTGCGGTCGTCCGTGTGTTGCCTGATGCGCTGAGGGGAATCTGATACCAGCGAGTGAGTCTGTGAGGAAACACGTTTAAAGATACTCAAGAGGACTGCGGTTTGTGTGCCCCGAGAGGAGGAGTCTTGCGACGGGACAGCACTAGACGGCAAGACACAGCGAGCCGCCTCCAGAACTCAGCAGCCCACAAGGTAAGGTGTCTGTGGTGGCGGTGGTGGCCAGGGACTAATTTGCACCTGTAACCTAACCTGCACTTGTCCACTTAGAACAACAGTTACGGGACGCCACGAGAAAGGATGAGCCGTTCGCGTGTATCCCGGCCGTGGCTTACCCTGCGTGCGTGCGTGTGTGTGTGTGTGTGTGTGTGTGTGTGTGTGTCTTAGTCGTTTGGGAAGGATACTGACGCGGTAAGATTTCTAAGTTACGTAATGATATACTTAAAAAGATTATATTCGCAAAAGAAGCTACGTTAATTCTGTAAAGCCACACCGTACGCACGTTCACTCGACTAATTCTCTAGTCATCTCTTTAGCATCAACATAAGCCACGATAATTAAGCTCATGACTCACCACGATCTCTAACCGATCCAAAACACACTAAGACTGAATTCACCAACGTGTACATGACTTCTTTCTGAATTCACGAGCCATCAAGTCTTGGTTCACGGAGACAGAGGGGAGTGACGGTCTTCGTGTGAGGTTCTCGTGGACAGACACTGACAGACTCACGGCGACACACGAACAGAAGTCGACAAGGTTAATGAGATCGCTGGGAGGGACGCCGGATCCCTACCTGTGACGAATGGCGGAGGTAATTACTCGGGTGGGACAAGTGGAGGGAGTCAGGTAAGGTTGGTGGGGAAGGGAGGTGCGGAGAGACAGAGGGTGGAAGATCGACAAGGCTGATGAAGTGGAGGGGTTGGATAATAAGGGTAGGGGAAGCATAGAACCAAAGGGTGTGAGGGTAGTGTAAGATAATATAGGGAAGTGAAGACTGTTGAAGTGGTGTGAGGTAATAATGGTGGGTTTCAGGAAGGTTGAGGGATAAGAAGGAATTACAGGAGGGTGATAATGGAAGGGGCTGTAAGGGAGCTGCAGGGTGCATGGTGATGTGTAAAAAGGGTGAGGGCCAGGTAAGAGTGGTGATGTGAGGGAGGATGAGGACGGGGCGCGGGTCAGCCCTCTACCAGCCCATCAACAGCCCGCTTAACAGACCACGTGACTAGCTGTCTGGCTGTCTCGGTGCCCATCAGAGCCGCACGTGGCCTGTCAGTCACACACACACACACACACATACACACACACACACACCGATGCAAATAGACATATATACAATTTGAACCAAAGTGTCAATCTCGTGAGGTTGAGAACTTGTCGTGTTTCTGAGACAAATTCGTGGCCGTTGAGGTCTTTGTGTCGCCCAGAAAGGAAATTAGCATGATTCATCTCGGCTTTGTCAGGCTAAAGACAAAAATGGTAAAAACAGGAGCGAGGCAGTAACATCATTATCGTGTTTGGGATAATGGCGGCAAAAACGATAATGGCGGTGACAGCGCCGAGGAGGGGAGAGGCGTGCATGGAGGCGGTTCATCGACACGACACATGAGACAGCACAATGAACCTCGGCGCGCGGCAAGGCTTATTAGTCCAACATCTTTCGCGTCATCCAATCGAAATGGCTTACCTATATTATTCAAGTCCGCTTATACAACGTCGTGGATCTCTCTCTCGCAGCTCTGGGCCATATTATCAAACATTTTCGACTCCTCAAGTTCAGGTAGATTGCGGAAGTCTTGCCTTTGAATCGGCACTTCCTGATGTGGTCTTGATATTGTGGTCTTGCGGTCTGGGTCTGGGTCTTATATCTGATTTAGCTTCACTTTATTGATTTTATCCTTTTCTCTCGTATTTCCCTTCACTAAATATTTCCTGAGGTCACAAAGGAGATTAGTCGGATTCTCATGATGTAGAAGTCTTGTTAAACTATCGCCAGGCTCATAAAAGTGCCCATGGAAATACGAACACAGCCTCTACGAAAGTCTTACCTAATGTGGGTGTGTAAGCCCGGAAATGTTTGAGGATGTTGGTTTTAGTCTGTTTGTTATGTGTAAGGCTTAGATGTCAGGTAATAAAGATGTTTGGAGATGTGAAAGATGGACACTGAAGGATTTTTTTTTTTTACATTCTAGTTAAGATTCATGGAAGTTAAGTATATATATGAAAAAAAATAAGGAAATAGCCGTTCAGTAACACTTTTTTTTTCACTATTTAAAGGGATCGAAATTGCAGAGGAGAGACAAAACACGAAACGAAAAAAACAACAACACTTCATTAGCTTACACACACAAAAAAAAAAAAAAAAAATCGTCCTTCAATATTACAATTTTTCTTCATGTACATTTTTTTTCCAGCTCACCTTCGCTTATCTTTTCTTTCACTTTATGCACCGGGCCATTTACTCATCGCCTTACCTGCTCGTCTAGGTAAATTGATGCCCATTTTCATGAAACATCACTTTATTAGGAATATTAGGGCGCGGTATATCATCAGAATCATGCGCCTTCTGTCATAATTTGTGTGCTGCGTAACGAGTTTGAGAGAGAGAGAGAGAGAGAGAGAGAGAGAGAGAGAGAGAGAGAGAGAGAGAGACAAAAATTCAGACGACCCAATAAAAGGAGTGTGGAAAAGTAAGGTGGAACAGAGTGCGTTGGACAGCCCTTGAGACCACCGGGAGGAGGAGGAGGAGGAGGAGGAGGTGGAGGTGGAGGAGGAAGAAAAGGAAAGAAAAATAGGAAGGGTAACTTTATATAGGATCTGTTCACATTTTCTCCCTTCACTACCTCCACTTTCCTTCCCTGTCTCCACCACCACCACCCATCCACATAGCTACTTGCACCACCATCACCACCACTACCATAACAACTACTTCCACCATTCCTACCTACACTACTACTGCTACCATTACCACCACCTCCACCCCTTCCATTACCACCATTGTTACCATTACCACTCTGTCCTCGCCCTCATTCTTGCCACCACGACTACCACTACCACTACCACCACCACTACCGTCATCACCCCCCCCCCCCCCCCTCGCACCCCAACCCGCTCCGTGACACATATCAAATAAAGGCGAAATCGACACCCACAAAAACAACAATAACGCTGACGTACGCCGGAGCGGTGACAAAAAAAAAAAGATGATTTACCGGAATTTGACGTAAGCTCGCGGCCAGAACCTAATTTATGGCGCGCCCTCACAAGATTTAGTGGCGCCTTTTTCTGCACCTCCGCGTCCTCGCCCTCGTCCTCGTGTGTGTGGGGGAGGAGGGGGGAGGGGGAGGCGGGTCCTGTATGTGCGTGTGTGTGTGCGTGTCCATACCTGTGACGTAAGTTGAAAGATGGCGGCGATGGTTATGACAAGCAGAATAAGTTATAGCACCAGCAGGAGCAGTAGTAGTGGTAGTAATGGTAGTAGTAGTAGTAGTAGTAGTAGTAGTAATGGTAACAATAGCAAAGTAACAACAGTAATATCCTTGGTGAGTGGGTGGCCGGCCAACATACGACATTAAATCATATCCTTGGTTCGAGTCCGGTTGTCGATTGATAAATATTTGCTGAGACCGCCTGGGACAAGATAATCCCTGTGCCGTCCAGCCTAACTTGAACCATCGGTCAGGCGGGGTGTCAGGCGCTGAGTGAGCCAAGCAAACAAAAAAATGATCGCCTCTGTGAAGAAAAAAATCCACAGCAGCACAGGATGAGGCGGGGCGTCAGGAGCAGAGCCAGCGGAAGAAACAAAAACAAAAACAAAAAACACGAGCGTCTCTGCAAAGAAAAAAAGTATCCCTCGGCAGCACAGGATAGGGAAGGCCTCTCTTATTTCCGCAGGAGCTTCGCCGCGCCCTGGGCACCCCAAGTTGGTAACGCGGGCACGCTCGGCGACAGCAGGAACAGGTCGTCCGGGGAGGGAAGAATTCCGAGGTAAATCAGTTTGGTGCTTGAGCCGTGTCGTTAATGGCATTGTTGGCTATCCTCTCCATGACCTTGGTCGTCCCCCACAATGTCACCAGCAGACATGTGGCCGAGCCGATGCAAGGGATTGAGGGATAACATTTCTTCGCCCAAGTGCACATATTTGACAAGGCTTTCGTAGAAGTTTGGGGAATTTCCAGGAGTAGTTTTATGGCCCTGGTGGTAGTTTGACCCTTCTGTGCCGTGAACCTAAAGAAACACTCATTAGAACCCGATTGATCCCCTCCTTGACCCCTAGAAATAGCTGATGTGAGAAGCGAAAGTCTTATATTACCGACCTAAGTTAGTGTCACATTCCTAAACATCTCCGACTCCCATCACTACTATTTCCCAAGGCCACAAAAAAAAGATTAACCGGGTTTTCTTGGGTGATTTTCCCAGTCAGGATGCAGAAGTCGGGTAAAACTATCACCAGCATCACAAAACACTCCGCGATAATCCCAACAAATTCTACGCGAGGCTTTTCAAACCAGTGGACTGTGGTACCGATACGTTTAAAAATACGGGCTTGAGTGACGCACAGACAGACATACAGACAGACATACAGACAGACGAGCACCAGGCCTACAAGCAGTCAACAGCTGGGTCACTTGGTTTCTCCGCGTGAGGCCCTGAACGCACAGTGCTTTCGTACCCCCGCGAGGCTCTGACCCTTAGCTGTGTCCAGGCCTGAGGTGTTTGTCAGTCCTAATGTGTCTCGGTCAGTGTACCTGGCGGCCTCTTTTTTTTTGTGTGTGTGTGTACGCGGGCATGTGTGTGTGTGTGTGTGTGTGTGTGTGTGTGTGTGTGTGTGTGTGTGTGTGTGTCTGTGTGTGTGTGTGTGTGTGTGTGTCTCTCTCTCTCTCTCTCTCTCTCTCTCTCTCTCTCTCTCTCTCTCTCTCTCTCTCTCTCTCTCTCTCTCTCTCTCTCTCTCTCTCTCTCTCTCTCTCTAATTAAGAAATCACCGTTGGAACATAAAATAAATATTTGTTATTGTTGCAGTATCGAGAAAATACAGAAACTGTCAAGTACACACACACACACACACACACACACACACACACACACACACACACACACACACACACACACACTCTGCCTTACTAAAAAATGTAATTCCTTCTGCTCGATCTGAATATATTGTTTACATTTGTGTGTCGGGGGTCGGGGCGCCGCTCCCCTCGCCACGTGACTGCTGTAGAAGCCTTGTTTATTAGCCCTGGGGGGAGAGAGAGAGAGAGAGAGAGAGAGAGAGGGAGAGAGGGAGAGGGAGGAGAGAGAGTTGGTAAGTGGAGCATCAGGGAGAGGGGTGAGTGTGGAGCAGGAGAGGAATGAGTGAGGGGGAGGAAAAGAGGGGAGGGAATGGAGGTATCGCTGGGGCTGTGCTTGTTGGAGGGGAGTTACTGAAGTGGGAATGAACGGAGGGAGGTGTGAGTGTGGCGTCCTTATTCAACATTACTTTTCCGGGGTAATTGTTGAGCTTGTGTATGTCTGTTCCTATTGGTTGTTAGCGGCGGCGTTATCGTGGCGTGAAATACTCATACTTTCTTCTCTTATTTCCCTTTTGGTTTGTTTTGTTTCCCTTTATTGCGGAGTTGTCTGTCCGTGGATTTGTGAGTCTGTTTTGCTCTCTTTTTCTTTCTTTGTTTATCTCTGTTTTTTTTTCATGTCTGTCTCTGTTTCGCTTTACTGTGTTACTGGTATTCTTGTCTATTTTTTTCTTTTTATTCTTATTCTTTTTTTATTTCCCTGCCCTGTCGTGTTTTTATTTTATGACCTATATCAATTCATCTATCTATCTATTTATATCTACCTATCTATCTATCATTATCTATCTATTTATCTATCTCTTATCTATCTTCTTATATCTCATCTTACTGTATTATAGGGTTTGATTACTGTTGCCTAATTTTTCCGGGGACATGAGACAGTCAGGGACCATTTTTCATTTTTAGGCGAGTCGACACAACTTTGGTTTACAGGACACTTCGTAATGGCTAATGTGTCACCAAGTGCGATGCCGCTCACCATGCTCATCTCTATTGTGTATTTATTGATCTACGACCGTCTGTTTGTCCGTCTGTGTGGCTGCATATGCGTCACTTTTATGGTTCTTTATCAGTTTGTTTAACCCGGTAGCAGCGACGGGCCAAATGTGTGGCTTTACCGTGTACCAGCGACGGGCTAAATTCTTGCCATGATATAAACCCCCCAAAATAGATGATGCATAAACTGATCACAAATGCGTTGATATATAATATGAAATGGTTTGTGTGAGTGATGATTTTTTCTCATTTTTCTTGCTTAGAGGGGCCTTTAAGAAACATGATCCCCGCAGCTACCGGGTTAAATTTGTCCATCGGTCTATTTGTGTCCCTTGTATAGTGCGACGACTCAAACGCCGGTGGTGGGGGAAGAAGGGACGGCGCGAGAACGTGGAGAGGGGTGAGGACAGGTAATGGGCCTGTTACCAAAGTTACCAAAGTTACAGAGTTAAGGTCATTCAGTAGCCTCGCAAGGGAAAGGCAGAAGATTGCTGGTCTCCGCACAGAGTGGACTATTGGATCAAAAGTCTGACCTTTAGTCTCTTTGCCGCGACGCCGCACGGGACGATGCAAGCCGAAAGGTTAGTGAGGGATAAAGGGATTCAAGGAAGGCAGTGGGGATGAAATAAGAGATAGATGAAAGAAAAAGGGAAGCGTTAGGTTAGTGAGGGGCGGAAAAAAAAATGGTAGCAATAAAAGAGAAGTGTTATAGGAGAGAAAAAATTGCAGAGATGATGCATGAAAACTAAGAAAAGGGAAACGATGTAAAGATATGCTGAGTAGGAGGAAAGATGGCATAAAGACGTGGAGGAAAAATATAGGTTTTGAAACAGGTGTACAACTGCAGAATGTATTAAAAAAGAATCATGGCATGGAGAAAGAAAGAGAGAAATCGGAATGAAGTTAGAAAAGCATAAAATCAAGTTAGAATTCGTAGACATTGAGAAGGGAAAGCCGTTGAAGGTGAGAAATGGAAAAGGAAAAATATAAGGTTAAAAAGTAACAAAGGAAAAGAATAACGGCGGGAATCGAAGAGCAAAAGAAAAGGTGATAGAGAAAAGAATAAAGCAAAAGAAGAAGCAAAAGAAAACTGGAAAAAAGGCGAGGATAGGAAAAGATTTTATGATCAGGAAGGAAGGAAGGATGGTAAAAATAAGGAATGCAAGGTAGGTAGGAAAATAGGAAAATGGGGAGAAAAGACAAGCTGAAGAAAGGAAGAAAGTAGTGAAAAGAGGGATATGGAGGAAAGGAAGAACAAAGCTGAGGTAGGTAGGAAAAAAAATATAGGTGAGGAGGGACGAGCTGGGGAGGAAGAGAGGTAGGCGGTGGCTGAATGGATAGCAAGACGGCCCCGCGTTCAGGAGGACGCGAGTTCAATCCCCGACCGGTGCCACCAAGCTGGGATTTTTCAGCCGCCGCCGAGTGGCTTAAAACTACCCACATGCTGTCCAGAAGACCACCTATCAACCCGGACTCTAGATTCTAGGATTAAAGATGAGCTCCGGGACGGCAGCATGAGCCAATGCAAGATGGCGCCACTATAAACACTCGCCTGCGCCAGAACGGGCTGGGCCGACCATCAGGCCCCACCGGGAAGAAGACTTGGACCGCCCATCAGGATCCACCGGGAAGAAGCCTACCGGCGCAATAGGCCACAACGTAAAAATAAAAAAAAATAAAAATAAAAAGTTAAAAAAGGGATATGGAGGAGGAGGGACAAGGCGGAGGGAGGCAGGTCAGTAGGTAGGTAAGTAGGTAGGTAGAGAGGTAGAAAGGTAGAAAAAGAGATGAAAATAGAAAAGACGAGTTGAGGAAAGGAGGGAGATAGTGAAAAAGAGTTAAGGGGGCTGGGGAGGCCGTGAGGGAGGGAGGGGGTCAGGTGGGAAGGCAGGGAGGGAGGGAGGACAGGTGGGAAGGGAGGGAGGGAGGACAGGTGGGAAGGCAGGGAGGGAGGGAGGACAGGTGCGTGTTCGGGCAGGTACGACAAGTTCAGGTTAATTGGGTGTTTATTGTCAGAGTTTATCGATCGCACTACATAAAATTACACGTTCAGGGGGCGCCAAAGTTCCTTCCCCCTTCCTCTCCTCTTTTTTTTTTATTTTTTCGCTTTTTCTTACTTTCTCCTATATTTTTCATGAACACGATTTTTTTTTTTTGGGGGATCTTTTTAGTTCCCTTTTATTCGCTCTAGTTTTATTACTTAATCGTTTTTCCTGTCCCTTTTTGCTTGTTTATCTTTTTTTATTCAATTCACGAAGTTCTTGCAATCCTTGGCTCCAGTTTCTCTCTCTCTCTCTCTCTCTCTCTCTCTCTCTCTCTCTCTCTCTCTCTCTCTCTCTCTCTCTCTGTTACCTCAATTACGTGCTGCGACCACCCTGCCGTAAAGTTTATTGGGAGAGAGAGAGAGAGAGAGAGAGAGAGAGAGAGAGAGAGAGAGAGAGAGAGAGAGAGAGAGTCTGTTTACAAATGTACATACTGATATTTATACATGAATTCATACACATATTTCATACACACATACATAAATAAATATGTAACTTGCATATACACACATACATACACTGAAGCTTGTTTACAGAACTACATATGTTGACAAATGATGGTGGACATTACGGACACCATTACTTCCATCCATACGTACATCTATGCATATATACTAAAAAAAAAATAATAATAAAAAAAAAAATCAGCATGCATATATAAATACGAAACTATAGCAAAATCTGGCGAATATATGACAGTGAGTGATAGGCTTATATTCTCAAGCATATCCGAACTTGCACATCCACATTAGACAAGGCATTCGTCGAGGTTGTGGGCATTTCGATGGGTAGCATTATGAGCCTGGTGATAGTTTGACAAGGCCTCTGCACCATGAATGTGAGAAAAACCTGATGAAAACTCCACTAATTTCTTATTTTTGGCATTTGTAAATATAAATTGTAAGAGCCGAAAGCGTCTGAGAACATGGGAATCAGAATAATCGGGACAAGGTCGACAGACAGACACAGACAGGGGAACAGACAAGCAAACAAATAAAAAAAAACAGACAAAAACAAATACAACCACTAAAATATGTGAAAAAAAATTATACGTGATTATCGTCCACTTGGGTATCCGGGGTATTTCATATATTCGTATTACTTAACCCTCAACTACAAGAAAAACGCGAATACAACTTGAGGCGCTGATAGGTTTCGAGGTTTCATTACTCAAGTACAAGATAATAGAACGTTTAAAAGCATGTAGTTGAGGATTATTGTCACTAAACACACGCTGAGCCCCTAACGCCCTCATGCCGAGACGTGCGCTGCCACTCCCAGTCCTGAATGCGCTGCCTCTCGAGTGTCTGGTGCAAGTCTGAGGTAAACAAGGCAATAAACTCCTGATGACAACGTAACCAGCCGTTGAATATTACCGCATAGATCCCCTCACATATAATTAGCTCTTCTACCACTAAGAACATGCCCCGTAAATTGATCATATATTTAGGCCAAAAAGTATCAAGATTTCTTTTTATAACAGAACAAGAACAAGCTTACCTCTTTATTACCAAGTATGCCCTATAGGTTACTTACGTATTGAGAGGCCGATAATGTTTTAAGACTTACAGCAAGACAAGAGTATTAAGATGGAGCGTGTTACACCTTCAAAATAGATGTATAAGAGTGACATGCATGCTGTTTATTTCACCAAGGAAGTTAGTTTGCATACAGTATACATTTTTTTTATAACAGTGACGCTGGCATATTTATAACCTGCTTTAGAATGAGTGACTTATGATTTTTGAAGGTAAATGAATTGAGTGATTTGCATGTTGCTGGAATGTGAAACTTCTTTAAGCCCTCCAACAAGATCATGGACAGACACGTGACTTGTGTGCTTGAGTGTGACGCTGATTCACTCTCGCTCCGTCACCGACTTAAAAGGAGAAACGTAACATCATGGCGCTGGGTACAATGACCGAGGCGAGACGCGTGCAGGAGGGACTCTGATTCAGCAGCTCGAGAACACACGAACGGAAAAAAATAACAAACTTCTTAATGGTGAACTGATACCCACAATTTTGGAGAGCTCGAGAGGGTAACACGGCACTACATACATTAAGCAATTCTTACCCGAGTCAAACACGAGATAAGTATAATAAGCAAACATTTAATATATCATCAAGTGGAAGGAAGGGAAGGTAGACGAGCCACTCCTTTCTGTTGTTTGCCCTGCTGATCAGAGTAGGCCGGTTTCTTGTTCTCTCTTACGTTGAGCAAATATTTAATGTAGGGTTGAGTAAACGGGTTCATTCTTTTATTAAACACACACACACACACACACACACACACACACACACACACACACACACACACACACACTATAATGTGAATTTTGTGTTTACAGAGGGTAAAGTTAGATTAATTATGCATAGGATGGTTTAATGAATTGAAGTGGTAGTAAAAGTAGTAGTAGTAGTAGTAGTAGTAGTAGTAGTAGTTACAAAGCTGTATACTGAGAGAGACCTTTGAATGACCGTGTAAAATGTACGTACAATAAATTAATGTAGTTATGTGGAAAGAAAATACGCTCATATATTAATTGATGTTCTGTAATGATTAAATTATAGCTTTTTATTTTTTTTTGTCTTCCTCTTTTGTTTCATATTTATCCATCAAAAGCTATTGCCGTCTCTGTGATCTCTCCACTCATGATCGTCTCTTCCAGGCGTTTCTTTAACTTCTCATTCTCCTTTCTTTTCCCCTATTCTTTCCTCCCACTCAAAAATTTCCTTCAACTATTTTACCCTCCCTCATCATTTCTCTCACCTCTGTACCTTTATCTCTCTCTCTCTCTCTCTCTCTCTCTCTCTCTCTCTCTCTCTCTCTCTCTCTCTCTCTCTCTCTCTCTCTCTCTCTCTCTCTCTCTCTCACCCTACAAAAGAGAGATAAGCAGTTCACTTTACTCTGCGCCATAAACTTAACAGATCCTCTCAAGACCCTTACACACATTTTTACCGACTTCCCTTTTTTCCTTACTCTCTTTTTTTACCCTTTTTTATGGTTCACTCTAAATAAAAGCTTCCGTCCGTCTTACTTAAGGGCCCCGATGAGGTATGAGCGCCAGGGTGGAAAGGAGAAAGGGAGGGAAGAGGGAGGTAAGGAAGGATGTAAGGGAGAGAGAAGAAAAGTGAAGAACGGTAAGGGAGTGATGAAGAAAGGAAGGAATAGGAAGAAAGAAAAGAAGGGAGGATAGAAAAGAATGAATGAAGGAATGAATGAATGAAAGAAGGAAGGCAACAAAGAAGTATTGTCAGATAGATAGATAGATAGATAGGTAGATAGATAGATAGATAGATAGATAGAGAACTGGAAGAGAGGGAGGGCTGAACAAAGGAAGGAAAATATGAAAGAATCGAAGAAGTGAATGAATGAAGGAGGTAGAGAGAGAGAGAGAGAGAGAGAGAGAGAGAGAGAGAGAGAGAGAGAGAGAGATTCAGGCAGATAGATACAGATAGAAAGATAGAGAATAAAAAGCAAAATTATAATGGTCTAATTCTACGCTTATCTCTTCTTAAAGTTAAAAAAAAGAGCATCGCTAATCATACGAATGAGATTAAACCCTCTTATCACATTACCTGTTTTGCGGTGATGATGGTGGTGGTGACGGGTGGTGGTGGTGATGTGGGGTGGATGGAGTTGATGGTAATGGTGGTAATGGTCGTTGGTGATGTTCTATAGAGGGTAACTAATAGAAAGGAAAAAAAGAATAGCGTTTGATACTGATTAGTGGGTTAGTGGTGAAGATTCCTATGGTTGAATGCCTTCCCCTCTCATCCTCTTCTCTTCTCTTTTTCTTCCTCCTCTTCCTGTTGTCCTTTCTTCTCTCCAATTATATCATCTGCTATTTTTTTTATCTCGTTCTTTTGTTTGCTGTCGGCTGGGTTAGGTTTTCATGTATTTTTATTTCTTTCTCTCTCTCTCTCATTTTGTTTTTTGTATTGTTCTAATTATTGTGATTTTTGCTGTTTTCATTTTTTTTCTTGTTCTTGTTCTTCTTGTCCTTGTATTCTTCCTCATAAGCATCTTTTTTTTTCTCTATTCTTCTTTGTCCTCCACTCCTTCTTCCACCTCTCCCCCTCATTCTTCCTCATTTTCCTCCTTTTCTCCTCTTCTTTCTCCTCCGCTTGTTCTTCCACCTCTCCCACCCCATACTCCCACTTTCCATGTTTATCACCTCTCTCTCTCTCTCTCTCTCTCTCTCTCTCTCTCTCTCTCTCTCTCTCTCTCTCTCTCTCTCTCTCGCTCTCTCACTCTCTCTCTCTCTCTCTCTCTCTCTCTCTCTCTCTCTCTCTCTCTCTCTCTCTCTCTCTCTCTCTCTCTCCTTCCCCCAACATCATCACCACCACCACCATCACCACCACCCCAACACCAGCATCACCACTAGCATCACCAGATCATGTCATCTCACCATCTCGGCGTCGAATCTGCCCGCATAGGGACACTCACTTCGGCTCCTCCTGCCATCCGCCCTCCCCTCGACGTGCCCAAACTGGCTTAATTGACGATAATTATGGCCTGAGACAACCTGGCTGGTGATTATATTCAAATTTTTATGAGTCCCTCTGTCCAGGACGCCACGCAGAGGGAGGGTGTGAGGGAGGGAGGGAGGAAGTGAGGGTCGAGGTGAGTGTGAGGGAGGGATGAAGGGAGAGTGGGTGTGAGGGAGGCAAGGAGGAGGAGGAAGAGGACTGGAAGTTAGATATAAGTGTAAAGAGGAGGGGGAGTTTTTTTTATGTTACTTGAGGGGGGATCTTAGACTACAAGGTGAATTCAGGATACTGGGAGGCTGCAGTGCTTATATATAGTGGTTGAGATAGACGGGAAGCTGAAGCAAACGATGAAAGTGGATGAAGAGTTGAGGAGAACGTAGAAAACAAAGAGTATGAAGAGGCAAGCAGGCAGGAGAAAGAGGCGTATATAAGAGGACGAGAAGAAAGATATGTGAGATAGATGGGGAAGTTGAGGCAAACAATGAATGAGAACGAAGAGTTGAGGAAAACGTAGAAAACAAAGAGTATGAAAAGGCAAACAGGCAGGAGAAAGAAGCATTTAAGAGGACGAGAAGAAAGATATGTGAGATAGATTGGAAGTTGAAGGAAACGATTGATCAAGACGAAGAACTGATGAGAGGGTAGAGAACAAGAACGTGAAAAGGAAAGCAATCCGTAGAATGAGGAATCTAAAACGACGGGAAGAGAGATGCGTGAGATAGACGGGAAGTTAACCCAAACGATTGATTAGGCCGACGGATTGGGAATATAGAGAAAAAGAGCATGAGGAGACAAGCAGGCAAGCTGAAGAATGAGGATTAAAAAGAACGAGAAGAAAGATAAGTGCATTTTTTTTACAGCAGAGGAGACAGTACAAGGGCGTAAAAAAAAAGAAAACAATAATGAAAAAAAAAAGCCCGCTACTTACTGCTCCTAAATAGAGTCGAGTGGCCAAAAAGAGAAGAGAAATTAAGAGGATTAGGAAGAGTAAAAGTCGACAGTACGAAGGGTTTTGAAGAAGCTGTGGTTAACGAAGGGAGGGAAAGAGAGAACCCCAATAGGAGGAAGAACATATAGAGTAGGAAAGGCTAAGGAGGTGAATGAGACAAGAAAATAAATGGATAAAGACGAGGAAAAGGAAAATGAGAAAGATAAAAAAAAACTGAGAAATAACGAAGAAAAGACAGTGATGGGAAAAGTGAACATAAAAGAGAAAAAAATCAGTAAACGAAATGAAAAATGAGAGATAAAAAAACCTAAGAAATAACGAAGAAAAGACAGGAGGGAGGACAGTGATGGGAAAAGTAAACATAAAAGAGAAAAAAATGAGAGGTAAGGAGGCGGAAAGGAACTGGAGAGGAGAGTGAGAGGGAATTAAGCTCAGGAAGAACGAAGAACGGAATGTCTGGGATTAGATGAGGATGGTAAGCAGAAGGAAACAAAAGGAGGAGTGGAAGGGAAGAGAAAACGATGAGGAGAAAAGATGAGAGCTATTGCCGTCTCTGTGATCTCTCCACTCATGTTCGTCTCTTCCACGTTTTTCTTTAGATTCTCATTCGTCTCTCTTTTCCTCTGTTTTTTCCTCCCACTCAAAAATTCCCTTCAACTTTTGGGAGCTTTGGGATTTGGGAACTGGAGAATCAAGTAGAGGAGAAACAGATTGAAAGGATGAATGGGCAGAATCAAATGGTCTATAAGGAGGGAAGAGTAAGGCCAAGGGGGATAAGAGAAAGACAAATAAGAGGAAGACGAAGAAGAGAAATGGACATCAGATGCAATATTTAGGAACAAGGAAAACAAAGAGCAAATGAAAGAGAGGCTGTGGAGAGGCAAACGGTCTGGAAGGAGGGAAAAGTAAGGACAATGGGAACAAGGGGAGCAAGAAGGCGAGGAGGTGAGTAAGGGGGCGGGCTGCCGAGAGGGGGCGAGTAATGGGGACTACTGACGGGGGGGGAGGGGGGCAAGTCTGGTCTCCGTAAAGTGGCTGGGCGTGTTGGGTGAGGGGGGGGCTGGGGGAGGTGCGGGGGAGTTGCTGTGCCTGAGGGCGTGAGCGGGGTTGGGCAGAACCTCATGGGACTAACAAGGGGATAACCTGTATTGCTGGGGAGTGGCAGGGGGGGAGGGGGTTGAGGAGGTGGTGGTTTGGTGGTGGCGGAGGTGGTGGTGGTGATGCTTGTGGCTGGTGGAGGAATGTTACAAGGATGAGGTGGTTTACTTGAGGATAATGTAGGAAGGTGTGTTACTTTCCTCTCAAAGGAAGGAAGAACAAACAACAGCAGACCTGCTGGTCCTTACGAGGCTATTTGTGACAAGCTACACTAACTATCTAATCAAAGGTGGAAGATGGAGGACAGCAAAGGCGAAGGCTCCTCCCCATCCCTCCAGCCAAAGCTGGCAGGAAAGGAAAAAGAACTATGCAACATGGAAAAACTGCATGGAAATTATGTAGGAAAGAGGAAAGAACTACCATTACTGCTACCACTAACCGGGCGATAAAAGCGGACAAGGACACCAGTATTCGAAAGAACTTAACGTTATTACGACAATGAGTAATATCTTAGTTGCTGGTTGAATTCAAAATATCTGTCTAATCTATTCTTGAAGGCCGTAACTGTTGTACTATCAACGACATCACAGGGTAGAGAGTTCCAAACATTAACAACTCTATTGAAGAAGAAGTGTTTAGCTTCGTGCGACGAGAATCTTTTACCACTTATCTTCAAATTGTGATTTCTTCTTGTTCTATTTGATCGATCAATTGTAAAGTAATCTTCCGCATTAATATCACTGAATCCTTTAAACATTTTAAACACTTCTATTAGATCGCCTCGCATTCTTCGTTTTGATAGGCTGAATAAATTTACTTCTTTAAGCCTTTGTTCATATGATAAATTTCTCAACCTAAGAATCATCTTTGTTACTCTTCGTTGAAACCGTTCCAACTTTTCTATGTCTTTTCTGTAGTAGGGAGACCAAAACACAGTACTCTAGACGGGGTCGAACCAACGAATTATACAGCTTTAATATTACTTTTTTTCGATTTATTATTAAAGACTCATCCGATGAAGCCAACCAATTTGTTTGCAGTTTTAACTACCTCTGAACAATGCTGACCGGGCTTTAAATCGCTTGATATAGTGATTCCAAGATCCTTTTCTTTACTTACTGCAGAAAGTTGTTGGCCATTCATTACGTACCGAACGCGATTGTTATTTTTCCTGATGTGCAACACTTTACATTTGTCAACGTTAAATTTAATTTGCCATTGATTGGCCCAACGTGCAAGTCGATCTAGATCTGATTGTAAAGCTTCTTTGTCGAGTGTCGCAGTTACTTCACTAGCAATTTTTGTGTTATCAGCAAATTTTGATACATTGCAAGTGAGCCCATCATCGATATCATTAACATAAATTAAGAAGAGCATGGGGCCAAGCACTGATCCTTGAGGTACGCCGCCTCTGACGTCGAGCCAGTTAGATGTAACACCGTTTAGAACTACTCTCTGTTTCCGCTCAGAGAGCCAGTCCACAAGCCAATTGTGAATGTTACCCGAGATACCGTGCGCCAATAGTTTGCTGAGCAATCGTTTGTAGGGGACCTTATCAAATGCCTTTTGAAAATCCAGATATATGATATCTACTGATCTGCTTTCATCGAACACCTCAAAAATATAATGAAAAGAATCAAGTAAGTTAGTTAAACATGAACGTTTACTACGGAAGCCATGTTGCGAATTATTAATTATATTATTTTCTTCGAAGAATTTCACCATATCGTCGCGAATGATAGTCTCCATTAACTTACAAACAATCGATGTCAGGCTAATTGGTCGATAGTTTCCTGGATGAGACTTGTCCCCCTTTTTGAAAATTGGTGTGACATTTGCACGTTTCCAATCCGACGGAACTTTTCCAGCTGTTTTCTCTTTATTCTGTAAAGCAGGTTTACTGTAAGAAATCATTAGCCTGTTCTCCTCGGGTGTAGATAAAGGTGTGCTTGGGCGACATTTTTTCTTATTATCATTATTATCCTATTTCTTCCTCTTCTTCTTCTTCGTCTTCGTCTTCGTCTTCGTCTTCGTCTTCGTCTTCGTCTTCGTCTTCGTCTTCGTCTTCGTCTGATTCTCATTCTCATTCTCATTCTCATTATCATTCTTATTCTCATTCTCATTCTTATTGTGATCCATGACAGGGCATCAAGAGAAGAAAATTATGTAAAAGTTGATGTATATAGAAAAGGATGAGTTGGTGGTTATCTTCAAAAACCTTCAGTAACTGTATAAGGAATGCAGGACAAGTACTGTATTTTATTTTTATTTTTTATAGTTGTATACAAGGGAACTCGCTCAAGTCGGTTTGGCTATAAGCGTCATAGGCTGGTAATACAAGACACTTTGCCTTCTCACATCAGCTATATCTAAATATCAAAGGGGGGAATCAATCAGGTTTTAATGAGTGTTTTTTTTTATGTTCAGGGTACAGAGGAAGGATGAAACTACCACCAGGCTCATAAAACTACCCCTGGAAATGCCCACAACTCCTACGAAAGCCTTACTGTGCTCTTGGGCGGCGAAATGTCTCTTAATACGACCCTATATATGGTCTTGACCCCACAACAGTCATCCCAGGTGAAACGATCAAGAACACTATGTCCATTTTTTTGTAGTCAGGAAAACCTTCTTGGTCTTGTGTATTGCATGCAATTTTTGGACGTTTTGCTGTCGTTCATAAGTAGCCGTGTCCTGCTTCATGTGTTGTCCTGGGAAATGGTTGGCCTTTTTCTTGCCACTTGTCTATGTCTTAATGGCTGTCTCGTATTGTAGGTTATTTCACTGTGTCATATTATCCCAAACTTGAAGTCCGCGTTTCTCGTTCTTTTGCCGTGATGTTGCTAGTTGTAAATGTGTAAAAAAGTAAATATCGGTTCCTTCTGCTGTCTACCTCATATTGTCTGTCTCGAGTGTAGATTCCTCCTCTGTGTCATATTATCCCAAACCTCAAGGGCGTGTTTCTCGTTCTTCTTCTGCCCAGACGTTGTTAGTTTTCTTTTTCATATTAGTTTAAAAAAAGTAAATATCGGTTTATTCTGTTGTCTACAATTGCCAAGTCGTGTTAACCTACTTGGCATATAATTCATTACTGTACAAATTTTGGATTCTCACTGAAACCCTTTTTTTATGGGGCGGATCCAAATGGCCGAACATGTGTGTCGTTCTGAAGAAAAAAAAGAAGTGTCCTATTCATGTTAACCTTGTCACAGTGGTTCAACTCTTTTTTTTCAGCAAGGGAGATAGCTTAAGGGCAAAATAACAGAAGAAAAAAAAAGACAAGTCAGAAAAGAGGTCAGTTTCTGCTATACACCTCATCAACATTATATCAGTGTGCAAGCAACCACGTCAGAGTCCACCTCGATCTGTTTTTTTAATTTGCTTTTTTAGTGGTGGAGACCCGCCGCGCAGACCCGCTATCATGGGGAGAGAGGGTGGCGGTCCTTGCTCGTCGGTGAAACGGGGGAGATATTTCGTTGAGTGACGCAGCGTTTTAAGTTCTGCTTGGCTCATGCTGCCCGCCGGTGCTCTATTTGACATAAATAGCGATGAAGACAAATTTAATGGACGCCGTCTTTGTGATCACCGGCCACTCGGCGATGATCGACAATTGCCGTTCCCTTGTTCTCCACTTCCGCGCGCTGACCACTCGGCGCCGCTGTCCCGTTATGCACACTTTGCACCTCCCTTCCCCTAGACCGCTGTCACCTCCAGAGTTCTTTGATTTCCCTTTAGCGTTGTGTTCCATTGTTCTTCCTCCTTGGTATAATACTCTTTTCCCCTGGACGCTGATTTCAGTGACAGTATAGGTACGGTGTCTGGCCCCCGGCAGTGACAGTAATATCTTGAATGTTGAATGGGTGGACGATGATAACAGCTTTGTGTGCTCCTAACCGCTAAGACAACCCGCAATTCTGAGAGAGGAAACCATGCGAAATGACGAGGAGAAGGAGATTGAAAATGAGACCAGAGGCAAGGTATAGATAGCAAGGTAGAATAGGTAGAAAAAAGTGGAGATGAAAGCAAGAAGTATGTACTGCAAGAAGAGGGACCAAATGTGGAGTCATCGAATTTAGGTGCATTGTAATTAGTAGTGGGCACAAGGGGTGGAAGGAGGAATAATTGTAACGCTCTGAAGGGACGTACGGTGAAATATTTAACGCTATAGGGAGGAATACAAAAAGGAAAGCAGTGGGAAAGCAGTAGAGAGAAGATGGCGCCACTATAAAACACCTGCCTGCGCCAATACGGGCTGGGGCCGACTACCATCCAGGCCCCTCAAGCAAGCCTACTGGTGCTATAGGCGTAAACGTAAAAAAGAGAGAGAGAGAGAGAGAGAGAGAGAGATTTCTTACCGACATTGAAAACAGAGGGTAGAGAAAGAGAGGACGGAGGAAGAGGAGAAGAAGAAATAAAACACGAAGGAAAGAAAAGGTTCGGGAAAGGCGACGCAGGGAAAGGAATAACGGGCAGAGGTGATGGATAGAGTTATTTATGGTAACGCTTAGGTCTGTAATGCTGAAGGGAGGGAAAGGGGTGGTAATGGGGGGAGTGAAGGGGAATGTTTTGGTGGTGTGCCGGCGGCGGTGGTGAAGGCGGTGTGTTGGTGGTGTAGCTACAAGAAAAAGGGAGTGAGGCGGAGGTGTTGTCTGGCGTAATAATGGTGGTGCTGATGGTGTTTGCATAATAGGAGAGCGATGGAGGCCGCAATGGAAATGGTGGTGACGGTGGTGGTGGTGGAGAGAAAGGGAGAGGCGGGGTGTGGTACTGTTTGCACGGAGGTATGGAGAGGGGGTGTTGGAGGTTGGAGGTGGTGGTGGTGATGGAGGTGATAGGGAGATAAGAACGACGTGGGGGAAAGGGGGTGTTACATGGAGGTAGTGGTGTTGATGATGGAGATGATGGTAATGACGATGGGGGTGGTGGTGGTGGTGGTGATGATAGTTCTAGATATGGCAGTAATGGTGATGCTGCTGCATGTTGATGGTGATGATGGTGGTTGTGATAATGGCTCTAGATATGGCGGTAATGATAATGGTGAAGATTATGCTTGATGCTGGTGGAGGTGGTGGAGGAGGTGGTGGAGGTGTTGAGGTGTCGTGATGTGCGTGCGCGGGTTTGGCGCGGGTAAGAGCGAGGCGACGAGGTGAGAGGTGAACCGCGATCACTTAAGATTAAGACGAGCTGCCCGTGTTGTTCTCGCGCCTGTTTGAAGCCCGCTGATTACTGCTGGGTGGGGGGGGTAGTGGTGGTGGAGGAGGGTAATTGTATGCAAGGTGGTGATGCGGTGATGCAAGAAGGTAGTGGTGGTGATGGTAGTGGTGGTTAATGTAGTGATGGTGATGATTGTGGTGGAAGGAAAGAGGGATAGAGAGGGAGGATAGTAGGGTAGCGATAAACAAGAGCAGAGTGGTGGTGTAGAAGGGTAGTGGTTGTGGTGGTGGTGGTGGTGGTGGAGGGTAGTGATGGTTAGTGGTGGTGGTGGTGGAGTAGAAGGGAGATGGTGCCGGAAGTTAGTGGTGAAATGGAGAAAAATGGTAGTGATAGTCAAAGTTAGAGGTGGCGGAGGTGGTACAGGGGCGGATTAGTGGTGGTGGTAGTGAAGATAGTGGTGATGGTGGTGGGTGAAGATGATGGGAGCTACGAGCAGAAAATGATGCTTAGCGGTTGTGGTGGTGGTGGTGATAGGGGGGGGGGGGGTTAGCAGGTCATCGTCGTCGGGCTTGTAAATGGAGGAGCACTGATGGTGGTGATGGTGACGGTGGTGAAGGGCCGTGCTTGTGAAAGATGAAAGACTAACTGACCGACTGGTGGTGAGAAATGAATATGTATGACGCTGCTGCAGGCGGTGGAGGTGAAGGTGGTGGTGGTGGTGGTGGTAGTGGTGGAGGAGGTGGTTGTTTGTAAAGAGCAGAGTTGTTAAGCTGGTTGAAGGGGTGGTGGTGATGATGGTGGTGGTGGTGATGATGATGATGATGGTGGTGGTGTGGAGATGAAGAAAATGAACAGAGGCATTAACAGGTGTTCGATTAGTAAAAAAATGAAAGGTGAAAGTTGCTCCAAGAATCACAATGACGAGAAAAGATGCCAAATAAGAAATGACGGTGACAAAAAAAATAATGTGGTGCTGAGGTGGTGTTGATGGAGGTGATAACGTTGGGAGGGACGAGATGGGGCAGAGGTGACGACTTTGGACCACCATCTATCATCATCTTCAGGGAGGAGGGGATGATTATATTAACACAAGAGAATAATAGCAAGGAGCTTGTGATATAGTATTGGAATTGTGAAGTAGGTCTAAAAGTATCAATGAAGGAAGAGGAAGAAATAGGAGGTTGTGTGAGGAGATAATGAGAGGCGAAGGAGGAGGAGAAAGAGGAGGAGGTTGCATATATATTTTCATTGGAAGATGGGGCCAAGGAGCTTATGACATAGTATTGGAATTGTGAAGTAGGTCTAAAAGTATCAATGAAGGAAGAGGAAGAAATAGGAGGTTGTGTGAGGAGATAATGAGAGGCGAAAGAGGAGAAAGAGGAGGAGGTTGCATATATATTTTCATTGGAAGATGGGACCAAGGAGCTTATGATATAGTATTGGAATTGTGAAGTAGGTCTAAAAGTAGCAATGAGGGAAGAGGAAGAAGTATGTGGTTGTGTGAGGAGATAATGAGAGGCGAAGGAGGAGGAGGTTGCATATATATTTTCATAGGAAGATAAGGCCAAGGAGCTGATGAAATCGTATGAGAATGATTAAGTAGGTTTTGCGGTAGCACTGAAGGAGGATTAAGTCTGAGGTTGTGTCAGGAGGAGGAGGAGGAGAATGTTTACTTTAGAGAGTTAGTTACAGTAGTGGTTGGTGTTGTAACAAGTGGAAAAGTAGAGGAGAACACACACCAAATATGATCATGAAGAAAGCTAAAAGGGATGAAGAACTCCATATTGGTAACGAAAGAGGAGCCTACGCATAGTTGTTTGAGGCGGTGGTGGTGGTGGCGGTGGTGCGTAATAAGTAAGTGCATAGCTGACAGGGGAGAGGGAGGTGAGTGGGGTGGCAGGGAGTATTGGTACGTGCCGGGGCCGATCTGCACGTCCTTATGTTTGGGGGGGCATGGTAGTAAGCTGCTTAGTGTCGGGGCGGGGCGGGGCGGGACTGGGGGCGTGCTGTGAAGGCGGGGAGATCAGCACTGGTGGAGGGTGTAATGGGGTGCAAAGAGGATGGTGTGAGGAAAGATGATAGGCATGAAGAGGCTGGGGTGGATAGCAGTGGAGGTGGAGTAAGGGTGGGTGGTATTAGCTATGACGGAGGGCGAGGAGAAGGAAGAATGAGTGTGGAGGAAGTGGGATGCAGAAGGAGAAGGAAAGAGGAAAAAGAGGAGAGAAAGTGGAGCGATATGTAGGTAGAGTGGGATTGAGACACAAAATTAAAGAATGGAAGTGAGGAAGAATGGGATATTGGTAGGAAAATGGGGTGGTAAAACTGGTTGCTGATATTGGTGGGGGGGCGATGATGAGATTGTATATGGGCGGGGCGGGGTGAGAGCTGGGGAGGGGAGGGAGAGGGCAAGAAGAAGATGGGGTGGTAAAAGTGAGTACTGATAGTGGTGGGGCGATGATAAGATTGTATATGGGCGTGGCGGGGAGGGCGTGGGGAGGGGAGGGAGAGGGCGGGAAGAAGACAGGATGCATGGTAAAAGTTCTCGTAGTGGGTGGGGACATGAAGGGGTTGCATATGGGAGGGGGGGGCAAGGCGGGGAAGAAGAGGGTTTGGGAAGATGGGATGGTAAAAAGGGTACTGTTGAGGGTGGGGCCGTAAGGAGGTTGCATATGGGGAGGGGCAGGGCGGCGTGAGACTTGGGGCGGGGTTGGAGTGAGGTGAGTTACGCAGCACTGAGGTAGAGCCCCGTCCGTCCCTTCCTCTACAAGGCTTTAGTGGCAATAGAAGCGGCGCGTGTTTTCGTGTTCCTCTGTCGCTTAACTCGGGATTTACAACACACTTTCGAGCCCTTTTCCTTGTTTTCGTGCATCTAATCATGTCTTAATACGCTGCTCCCTTCGGAAAACGTTGTATTTGTGAGGGTATATTATGGTTTTGCTCGTTCTCTCTATATATCTCTATCTATCAGTCTTTTTCTCGGTCTTTTTTCTGTTTATCGATGTACGCATTCCTCACGACACAAAGGTTATGTTGTTTTTGTTGTGGTTAACATATGTAGATTCTTTCCAAACTTGTCAATTTTTCTGTGGGCATGTAATCTATGTGTGTGTGTGTGTGTGTGTGTGTGTGTGTGTGTGTGTGTGTGTCAACGTATACCTTTCTTTTTCCTACCCTAAATAGTTTACACACACACACACACACACACACACACACACACACACACACACACACACACACACACACACAATTAACCTCCTCGACCCCTCGCAGCGAATGGACATAAAGACACAACTCAGACGAAATATAATCAACAGGAAATAAAAGAAAGAAAAAAGGAAATTACCGTGAGGATCCGAAACCCACGCGGCGGAGAGGAGGAAGAGGAGGAGGAGGAGGAGGGGCTAGGGGGGGGGACTGGGGTAATAATGTTGTGCCCGCAGGTGTAACGCAGGTAATGATAGAGTTGGACAGGTAGTAAATATCGCCTTTTTATATACCTGTCATTGTCACCTGTCCTGTTTTTGTTAATTCCTGTATTTATCTGTGTTTGTCACGTAAGTGCATGCCTCGGATTACTGTTCCCTCCACCCTCCCTTCCCCTCCCTTCATTCTCTTCTCCCCTGCTCTCCCCCTTCCTTCCTTTCTCCTCCGTCTCTCCCTTTCCTCCCCTCCTTTCTTCCCTTACTGTGGTTCTCTTTCTCCCTCACACACATTCCTTTTTACTCTCTCGTCCCTCCCTCCTTCTCCTTCCTTCGGTGTCTCCTTCTCAGTCAATATTTTACTCTCCCTTTCGTCCTTTCTTTTCTCCATATATACCTTCCTCCTCTGCCACCACGCCTCTCATACCCCTCTACCTCCTCCGACCCCTCCTTACCTACCTACCTACCTACACACACACATACACACACACACGGCGCCGCCCATGTCGTGTGTTGGTCGCCCCTCCGCTAGCGTGTCCGAATGAAACAATTATGCCACTCAAACAACAGCAGGAGCAGGGGCGTGTCACCTTTCCTCCTGCCTCGCTGTTACCTGCTTCGTCTTTTTCCCCTCCTCCTCCTCCTCCTGACCGTCTTCTCCTCAGCCTTTAAGCACCCTCACGCACTCTCGATTTAGCTGTCATGGAGGTCTTCTTACGCTACCTTTTTTTTTTCCACCTGGCTGCCCTCTTTAACACTACTTTTTTTTTATTATTTTTTTAGCCTGTTACACCTTAAGTTATGCTTCCCAAATGATCCCTGTCTTATGCTGTGGCCCCTATTCAAAGAAGCTGTCGACTCTCAATAAATATTTGCAAAGAACACAAGGGATATTAGTGGGTTTCTCATTAGTGTTTGTTTACGTTCATTGTGTAGGGATCTTGTCATACTCTCACTAGGCTCATAAAACAATCCATAGAAATACCCAAACCTCCTACGGAAACCTTACAAAATGTGGGTGTGGAAATTTTTTCAAAGAACACAAGGGATCTTAGTTAGGTTTTCATGTTTTTTTTTTATTTATTTATTTTTTTTTTTTTTTTACGTTCATGGTGTAGGGATCTTGTCATACTGTCACTAGGCTCATAAGACTATCCATAGAAATACCCAAACCTCTTACGAAAACCTTAGAGAATGTGGGTGTGGAAATTTTTTCAAAGAACACAAGGGATCTTAGTCATTTTTTTTTTTTTTTTTTTTTTTACGTTCATGGTGTAGGGATCTTGTCATACTGTCACTAGGCTCATAAGACTATCCATAGCAATACCCAAACCTCCTACGAAAACCTTACAAGATGTGGGTGTGGAAATTTTTTCAATGAATATAAGGCTTGTCATACTGTCACTAGGCTCATAAGACTATCCATAGCAATACCCAAACCTCTTACGAAAACCTTACAGAATGTGGGTGTGGAAACCTTGAAATGTTTGTGAATATGAGGCGTCATCTTATACACCGTTCCATCTCCCTACAGTACCACATCAAGGTCGATATTATAAGACATTTTCGCTTTTCATATCAGCTATTTCTAAAGGTCAAAGAGGGGTCAGTCAGGTTCTAATGAGTGTTTCTTTAGGCTCGCGGTACAGAAGAAGGATAAAACTACCACCAGGACCATAAAATTAATCCTGGAAATGCCCCAAACTCCTACGAAAGCCTTGTCAAATATGTGAACTTGGGCAACGAAATGTTTAGTAATATGGCTCTTGGCAAGTCTCCTCCTCGCATTATAGTTTTCTCCAGACAATATATACTCAACGTCCTTTTTCCTTAAGTATCCTTGAGTTATTATATATCACGAACATCTTCATCCAGTTGTCTTGTAAGCTTTAAAATCGTCTGGGGGATCAATTTTCTTTTCTCAATCCATTTATTTTTTCCGAAGCTCAAACAACCATTTCTCAACACAGCATCACCATAGCGAACAGCCACCACAGCAAAATCAGCCCTGCATCTTGTAACAGTTCCCCCCCTCCCCCCCTTTTTTTTTTTTACAACAAAGGAGACAGCTCAAGGGCACAAAAAAGGGAAACAATAATAAAAAAAAAGCCCGCTACTCGCTGCTCCTAAAAAGAATCCAAAGAGGGGGCCGAAAGAGAGGTACACCCTGTATTCCTCCATTTTGTACCTAATTTCTCCTTTTCCATCCCTCCTCCTCCTCCTCCTCCTGCTCTTCTTATCCTCTTCAGAAACCCATCACAACCTCCTCGCAACAAGCCTTCCTCTCCTTGTACAACCTTACCAAAATGTCATTATAATCCCAACTTCACGGCTTCTCCTCCTCCTCCTCCTCCTCTTCCATGCCTCCTTAATTCTTCCTCTTCTGCTTCCTGTTTTTCGTCTCTTCCTCCTCTCCTTCCCGTTTTTCTCTTCTTCCTCCTCTCCTTTCCTTCTCTCCTCGTCTTTTTCCTCTTCCTCCTCTCCTTCCCGTCTTTCTCCTTTTCTTCCTCTCCTTGTTTTTCTCCTCTTCCTTTTCTCCTTCCTGTCTTTCTCTTCTTCCTCCTCTCCTTTCCGTCTTTCTTCTTTTCCTTCTCTCTCTCCCATCTTTCTCCTCTTTTTCCTCTCCTTCCTGTATGTCTTCTCTTTCTCCTCTTCTCTTCGGCCTAACATAACCCCAACCCGCGGCCCTTCCATACTGCATAGCGCTTCCTCGTTCTCTTACACCCTTCCCCCTCCCCCAAGACGTGTATGCCCCGCTTACATTATAAAACGCCACATGTCCGTACCTCGTCACCCTCCTTACTTCTCTTCCCCCTCTTGCTTCTCTTCCTCCTTTTCCTTCTGCTTCTCCTCCTCCGCCTACACGACAACCTCACGATTTTTCTTCTTAATCCATCGTTGAGTTTTTCCTTGGCAGAATACTGTTAAAGAAAGAGGAAGGGAGGGGAAAGGAGGAAAGAAGGAAGGAAGGAAGGAAGGAAGGAAAAAATGAAAGAAAGGAATGAAAGAAAGGGTAAGGAAGGAAGGAAAAAGTATGAAAGAAAGGAAGAGAATAAAAGAAATGAATGATAGAAGGGTGAAAGTTATGAAGAAAAGATAGAATGAAGGAAAGAAAGATTGAGTGAAAAAAAAGAAAATGAGTGAATAATTGAAGAAAGTTTTGAAAGAAGGAAAGATGGCAGGAAGCAAGGAAAGAAGGAAGGAGGGCTAATGAAGAGAGAAGAGAGTCGCTAGCCATGCCCTTCTCTTCCTTCTCCGTCCTTTCACGGCCTTGTCCACCCCTGTCTTTGGAAAACTTTTATTTACACAACGCAAGCTTATGTTCTCGTCTTCCCTTTTTTTTATTGCCTCTCTTTATTTTGTTGGTTTGGATATTGTTTGTTTTGCTTTCCCTTTTTTTTGTTGCTTATTCATTGTTTTTTTTATATATTTTCGTGTTTCATTATTTTTTCTTCATCTCTTTTTCCGTTCACAGACCTTGTTTCTTATGATATTTTTTTTCTGCTTTCGTTTGTCGATCTTATGTTTTCTTGTATTTTTTTTTAGTTTTCTGTTATATCACTTTTACTGTACTCCTATGGTTTCTTTCATTTTCTTTCCTTTTAATCTTTATCATCATTATCGTCCTCTTCCTCCTTTTCCTCCTCCTCCTTCTCCTCTTTCTTATCCTCTTTAATCTACTACACCTAATTTTTCCTGGGCCATCGTCGTCTGCCATCGTCCCTGCTGTCAGTCTGTTTGTCTGTTCGTTCGTCTGTCTGTCAGCGATATCATTAGTTGGCCCTCGTCTCCCTCGCCTAATTGAGCCAGTGCCATAAGAGGGAATAATATTATCTGTGTGTGGTGCTAAACTCTTTAATTACCGTGGACCCTCGCTGCCTCCGCCCTCTGCTCTGATTTGGTCTTATTTGGCGTTTTCTTTGTGTTTTCTTGGCTTTGTTTTGACTTGGTGTTGTTTGTGTGGGTGTTGGTATGGAGTGGGGGGTTGTGGGGGTGAAGTAGGGGAGCTGTGGGGGGAGAGTGTAAGGGGCTGTGGTGTGTGTGTTGGGTTGTGGTATGTGTGTGGGTGGAAGGGGTTGTGTGTGTGTGTGGGGAGGGTTGTTGTTGTTGTTGTTGTGTGTGTGTGTGTTATTGGTTGTTGTTAATGTTTGTGGATCTATTTTAAGTTATTGTTGCTGTTCCTTGCCTTTCAGTTATGTTTAGTCTTTGTCTTTTTAGTTCGTTTATTTCTTTATTTAGTGCGTTTCTCAGGTTGTGTGTCTGTCTGTCTGTATGGTGTCTGTTTCTTCGTATGTCCCTCTATCTTATCAGTGATCTCTCCTCCTTGAAGAATTTAGCCAATTAATAGTGATTGGACGTTGTACATTCAGAATTCCAAAAGTCAGTTGATGAGTTCCTCGTGATATACTAATGTACAGAAGTAAACAGCTCGGTATCGCGGTTAATACACACAAATGGCTTGAAGGCTGGCCAGGCAACATCAGTCAAATGGTGGTCGTTGACGGCTCTGTCTTAATTAATGGCTTCCAATAAGGGGCTACTCCAGGGCCAGTACTGGTCATGATAATTTGTACAGGGAATTTAATTGTCTGAATTTGTCTGAATAATCGTTTCGAAATTTCCAGGCACCGGGAAGACTATGTTAGATATTCCCATTGTAAGAGAAAGACGCCACACAAAGCGTTAGGTCCAATCACGGTCCGGTAAATTTGCGATATTTATATGAAAAAAAATGGATCATTCAGAATGTGTTTAATTTCAATACTGCTGATAGTGGCAAAATCAGAATAAATTTTCATAGAGTTCAATGTAAACAACAACAAACATCTTGAATGATCCCAAAAATACAACAAGTCAGCTCATGAGACAGGTCCTTATCAGCCTTGCCTTCTGAGATTAAGATAATACATGACTTTCACCGAGGAGTGTCGCCAGATCTCATTCAAAACATTAATGCAGTCAAGCTTCTTTACTTTTTTTTATTTACATGTGGCCTATAGCGCCGGTAGGCTATTTCTTAGGGGCCTGATGGTCGGCCCGAGCTCGTCATGGCGCAGACAATTGTTTATAGGGGCGCCATTATTATTTGCAAAGGTGGATCTGCTCTCTTGAGGAAAACACTGAAATCTGTGATCTTTGTCATATTTTGGTTAACAATATATTTATGATCTTAGCCACGATCTATCTTTGTATAAGTGTGATTGTCAGTGTGTCGATATCTTTGTATGTGACTGTGACGGTCTGCCTCTTTCTATCTGATTGTATCTTTATAAACATTCGCGTGTTTCTCTCTCTCTCTCTCTCTCTCTCTCTCTCTCTCTCTCTCTCTCTCTCTCTCTCTCTCTCTCTCTCTCTCTCTCTCTCTCTCTCTCTCTCTCTCTCTCTCTCTCTCTCTCTCTCTCTCTCTCTCTCTCTCTCTCTCTCTCTCTCTCTCTCTCTCTTACACACACACACACACACACACACACACACAAACACATCTTTGCACCTCACCTCCCTCTTGACAAAGCTAAAAAAAAAAAAAAAAGGGAGAACCTCTTATGCTCGTCACCTGCAGCCACGCCCAAAAACCTCCTCCTCCTCCTCCTCCTCCCTATCCTCTTCCTCTCATTTCACTCCTTTTCTATCTCTTCGTCTCTTTACTTATCCTTCTCTCTATCCTTCTGTGTTTGCTGTCACCTTCCTTCTCACAAGCATCTACCTCTCATCTCCCACTAATCTCCCTCCCTTCCTTCTTTCCTTCCTCCTTTCTTTCCTTCTTCTTTCTTTCCGTCCTTCCTTTCTTTTTTTCTTTCCTTCCTTCCTTCCTCCCTTCTTTCTTTCTTTCTTCCTTTCTTTATTCCCAGTCCCAGTCTCTTGTGTTTTCTCATACTCATGTTTTTCTTATTCATTCCTTTATCTTCTTTTTCTTTCCCTGGTATACTGCAGCTTTTGGTAGATCCTCGAGTCTGCCTTTCATCTCCTGTTCTTCCTACTTTCTTTATATCTATTCTTACCTCTGCATTTCCAGTAGTCTTCCTAGTCTTCATTTCTAACTGTGTTTTCATATCGTCTCTAATTCTTCCTTTCCACCCTTCATAAAATTTTCCTTTTTTCTATTTTTCCATTTTTTTTATCCTGTAACTGTCTATCTATATGTGGAGGCGGTGGGTGAGTAGTTAGCGTGCAGGCGCGGCATACAGGAGGACGTGGGTTCCTGTCCTGCCCGCCTCCACAAGCTAGGATTTTTTAGTCACCGCCGAGTGGAATAGACTACCCACGTGCTGTCCAGATGACCACCTTTCCACCCGGACTCTATATTCTCTCTCTAAAAGGAGGATCAACGATGAGCTCCGAGGGACAGCATGAGCCAAGCAAGATGGTGCCACTATAAACACTTCCCTGCGCCATAACAGGCTGGGGTTGACCATCAGACGGCAAGATAGCCTACCGTCACCATAGGCCGAAACGGAAAAAAAAAAAATCTTACCCTCCCTCCCCATTCTATTTCCTATTTCCATCTTACTAAGTCTTACTACTTACTATTACTACTGCCCATTCCTTTCCCATTGTTTTCTCTCTCCTTCCAGCCATTCCTGTTATTTCCTCTTTTTTTCCTTTACTCACTCTACTGTATGTCTCCTTTCTGTAGCATACGCCACTCTACTCCCTCTATATTCCATGTCTCCCCTACCGCTCCCTGTCATCCTTCCACCCTTCTTCACCCTCCTCCTCCTCCTCCTCCTCCTCCAGCAAACAGAAACATATAAGCTCTCCGGGGACATAAGCTGGATATATATCGCGGCCTTCCCAAAACTCTCACCGGAAAATAAATACAAATGGCGGTGATTTTTGCTGCCCTCCCCCCCCCACCTCTCTCTCTCTCTCTCTCTCTCTCTCTCTCTCTCTCTCTCTCTCTCTCTCTCTCTCTCTCTCTCTCTCTCTCTCTCTCTCTCTCTCTCTCTCTCTCTCTCTCTCTCTCTCTCTCTCGTAGCTGTTCAGAGAGAGAGAGAGATGATTTAAGGGGTTCTCGATTGTTTTGTGATAGCTTTCAATGGCGTGAGTCTTGCGTATTCGACCCTAAATTTGCGTATGAATGTTCGGCCTTACTGGGAAGTCGGTAATCTGCGGGGAAGAAAGGGGGGGAGGGAGAAAGGGAAGGAAGGGAAGAGGGAGGGGGGAGGAGGAAGAGGAATGGAGGGAGGGGGAGGGGGCGGAGGAAAGTCTCGGCTGGGTCTCCATAACTTTAATGGAAATTGATCGTGTAGTTGTGGAGGTGGCGTGTCAACCCTCCTGCGCTCTCTCTCTCTCTCTCTCTCTCTCTCTCTCTCTCTCTCTCTCTCTCTCTCTCTCATACTGAAGGAGGTGTGTTGTGGCGCCCTCATCCCTTTTGTGGTAATAATGGTGGAGGTAATGGTGGTGGTGGTGGTGGTGGTTGCAGTGGTGGAGGAGGAGGAGGTGGTTAGTGGTGCTTAGTCCCTACATAACTCCAGCTCTTCCACTTTCTCTCCGTCCTTCCATTCCTTCCTTTCCATAGCAACGATGGGTCAGTCTCTCCATGCCACGGACCGGCAATGTCTATCTCACTATCTCCTCTCATTTGTCCTTATATTGTCCTTCTTTTTCCTCTTTTCATGCTTTTTTTTCACTAGTTTCCCTCCTTCTCCGCTTCTTAACCCGTCATTGTTAGTATTTCTCCTACAATTCTCACCTTCTGACAAAGACTTTTTCCCCCTAAATTATTTCTTCGTTAATCTAGTTTTCCTTCGTTAAAACTCACTTATCTGCTTCTGTATTTCTCTGTTACCCAGTTTTCCCTTTCCAGCAAGTCCCATCCCTTCCTTTCCTTTCTTTTTTTTCTCATCCAGCTCCTTTCTGCAACTCCGCCTTTCCTTTCTCTTCCTCCCCTTCCCTTTCCTTCTCATTCAGCTTCTTTCTGCAACCCCGGCTTTCCTTTCTCACCCTTCCTTCGCGTCCCATCCTGCTCCGTCCTTTCCCGCGGCCACCTAACACGGCTGAGAGCGTGTACACAGGCTAGTAGTGAGGGAGATAGATGGGTGTTGAGTCCTGCTGCGGTGGCCTTCAGTGTTTCGATATTCCCAGACGCTTCCACCTCTCGCATTTCCACCTCTCACTATTTTCAACGGCCAAATGGGATATTAATCGGGTCCTCATGTGTTTCTTTACGTTCATGACACAGAAGCTTTGTCTAACTACCACCAGAATCATATAGCTACCCATAGACATACCCACGATGCCTATTACGAAAGCCAATTAACGTGTGCTTATAGGCGCCGAAATGTTTGTGTATATGGCGCCTACTAGAACAGAGGGCTCAGAGTGGGATTACGGGAGAGTGGCGTAGGACGTGTGGTAAGGAGTGCATGGGTGGTGAAGGGAGCGTGGTTGAAGAAGGCAAAGGGAGGTAGATAAAGCGAATATGTTGGAAGGAGAGTCGCAAAGGGGTAAGGGAGAGAGACTAAGAGGAAAGCTAAGGTGGAATGGTGATGAGAAGGAGAGTTGTGAAAGGAGTATGGTAAGAAGTGAGTGGTTGGAGGGTGGCTAAAGAAGGCGAAGGGAGGAAGGAAGATTAAGCGAGCGTGTTGGAAAGAGAGTCGCTAAGAAAAGCAAGATAATTATATAAGAAAGGGTGATGTTGGGGGGGTGGCTAAGGAAAGGAGATTAAGAGAAGGAAGTCTAAGAGAGAGAGAGAGAGAGACTAAGTAAAAGATTAAGGGAGACTAATTTAAGTAAGGCTTGCAGGAAAATCATTACCATATCTGAAGGGAGGGGAGTGTTGATGTGAGAAGCTGTGAAGGTAGAAAGATGAGATGCTGGAGGGAGGAAGGGAGGGAGAGAGTGGAGAGGTAACCGGAAGGGAGGAAAGGAAGAAGTCAGCGGTGGAGAGAGAAGTTGAAAGAAAGGAAGAGGTAAAAGGGTGGAGATGTGACAGGAAGGGAGGAAGAAGTTAGTGTTGGAGAAAGAAGTAAAAATAAATGAAAAGGTAAAAAGTAAAAGTAGAGGAGACTGACATGAGGAGAAGATAATTTTACGAGTCTTATCTTTTTAATTCTCTCCCACGTTTGTCAGTCAGTCACTCAGCCCCATTACCGTCACCTGTCACCTCTGCCATCACCGTTGTCATAATTACCACCTCCACCACCACCACCGCCACCACCACCACCAGGCGTCCAGATTGCTAAATAATTGGGCGCCTAAAGGTGATGGGGGCGCTGGCTGGTGGTGATGATCGTGGTGGTGAATGAACCTCCGGCATTATTAAGAGTGAGGAGGAGATGTTTGCATGATTCACTCGCTCACTCATTCACTCGCTCACTCATTCACTCTCACTCACTCCCTCGCTCTCTCATTCACTCGCTCAATCTCTCGCTCGTCAACTCCACCACCATTGAAATACCGATGCATCTTCTTATCAGTTTGTAGTACTCTCTCTCTCTCTCTCTCTCTCTCTCTCTCTCTCTCTCTCTCTCTCTCTCTCTCTCTCTCTCTCTCTCTCTCTCTCTCTCTCTCTCTCTCTCTCTCTCTCTCTCCTCTTCTCTTTTCCCTTCCCTTCCCTTTTCCCTTCCCTTCCCTTCTCTTCACTTCTCTTTCATCATTTTCAAAACTACTACCCCTACTACCTCTTCCCTTACTACTACTACTACTACTACTACTACCAACACTAACTCACCCATTCCTCATTATTCATCATTCCTCGTCTTCGCTTCCCCGGCAAACCGATCACTCCCACTCCCACTCTCGCATCTTCACCCTTTCCTCCTCCCTCCACCGCCTTCCGTCCCCTTCCTCCCCCCCTTCCCGGCCACACTGGAGGCGCACACCCGCTTCTCGAGGCCTCAGCTCCCATCACTCCCGCCGCCAAATAGGGAGGAGCGGACGAACCCAAAGGAGAGAGACAATATTTAGTTAAACCACCTTTTTTTCTCTCTCTCCCTCTCTCCCTCCCTCTCTCTCTTCTTTCATCCTTTCTTTCCTTCTCCTCATCTCATCGCTCTTCCTCTGTTTCTGGTTCTTGCTAGCTCGCACACTCACTCTATCCTGGTCCTATCCTCTTCCTCCCTCCCTCTCTCTCCCTCTCTCTCTCTGAAGTGGAGTTGACCGTTCACTCTCTCTCCCTCTCCTTTTATTGTTTGTTTGCTCTGAGGTGGGAAGATGGACGTTGCTCGCCCTCCTCTTCCTCTTCCTCTCACACCTCCTCCTCCTCCTCCTCCTCCTCCTTCTTATGTGCCCCACCCCTCTCCCTCTTCTTTTTAATTTGCATCCTCTTCCCTCCATTACAGGTTGCTCCTCCTCCTCCTACCATTCCTCCTCTTCCTCCTCCTCCTCCTTCCTCTTATCCACAGCTATTACCTCCTCTTCCCATGTCCTCCTACTTCATCAAGGCATATCACTAGTACTACTTTGCCCTTCCTTCTCCTCCTCCTCTCCCCCTTCCTCCTCTACCCCCCTTCCTCCTCTACGCCCCTACATTATCTACTCAAGCATGGGGGCATAAAGAGCGTCGCCTTGCTCGCTTTACGGCCCAGTCTTTATCAGGGGCATGAGAGCCTTCCCCCTGCCGCCCATCACTGCATTTCACTGCCCTTCGTGGCCCATCATCAGCCTCCTAATGGCCACGGGGATATCTAAGGTGTGAGCTCAGGTGTGTGCGTTGCCCCTGGGATCCTATACACACACACACACACACACACACACACACACACGCATACCTACCTAACTACCGACCTATACACAAACAAACACACATACATACATACATACTTACATACATACATACATACATACATACATACACTTAAATGGTTCTGATGGGTTTAAGTGCATTTGTTGACCATCTATTTCCTTTTCCCTCACCTCCTTATCCTCCTCCTCCTCCTCCTCCTCCTCCTTATCTTCAGTCTTCGTATTGTCTTAGCCTTATTCGCTTTCTTCATCCTCCTCCTCCTCCTCCTCTTCCTCTTCCTCCTTCGTTTCCTCTTCTCAAAAGTTCTATCTCTGTTCCCAGTTATTCACGTTTGTTTGTTTTATTGCCATGGATAACTTTTCCCTTTTTCTTTATATATCCTTTTCATCTCCTTTCTTTCCATCTATTTCCTTCTCCTTCATCCCGTTTTCTTTCATCATATCCTCTTAAGTGTGTTGCGATCTTCTCCTCTTCCTCTTCTCCTCCTTTCTTTCATATTTTCCTTCTCAGTTCATCCCTCTATTTGATGCTGTCTTTTTCTTTTCTATTTGTACTTTTTCCTTTTATTTTTTTTAGTTAGCCACAATCGAGTTTTTACTTCTTTTTATTTTTTATTTTTTTATCTATCAACGTCATTATTTTTATCCTAAGAGCTGGTAAGATCATGATTGTTTTCCTGTTTTTTTTGTTTTTTACTTCTAAGTCTTGTTTTTCTTGTTCTTGATCTTTTTCTTGTTCTTGTTCTTCTTCTTCTTCATACTCTTCCATTGCTTCCATGTCCTCCTTGTCCTGCTCTTCCTCCTCTTCCTCCTCCTCCTCTTGTTCCTCCTCCTTTTACTCCTCCTTCCCTCCAACACCCCCCCACCCCAAACTACACCTCCTCCTCCTCCTCCTCCACCTTCCCCCCTACCACCCCGCCAAACTATAATACTTATCTCTCGTAACATATTGAAGGGTATGTGTTCTCCCTCTTACTAATGGAGTTAATTAATGTGTTCTACCTACTCTCTCTCTCTCTCTCTCTCTCTCTCTCTCTCTCTCTCTCTCTCATACGTCATTTATCTTCTTTTTTTTGGTTTTCATTACTTCCTCACGCCTCCTTCCTCCTTTTCTTTATCCCTCACTTCACCTTTTCTTTATTTCATGCATTCTCTCTCTCTCTCTCTCTCTCTCTCTCTCTCTCTCTCTCTCTCTCTCTCTCTCTCTCTCTCTCTCTCTCTCTCATACGTCATTTATCTTCTTTTTTTTGGTTTTCATTACTTCCTCACGCCTCCTTCCTCCTTTTCTTTATCCCTCACTTCACCTTTTCTTTATTTCATGCATTCTCTCTCTCTCTCTCTCTCTCTCTCTCTCTCTCTCTCTCTCTCTCTCTCTCTCTCTCTCTCTCTCTCTCTCTCTCTCAACAGTAGCGGCGTGTATGTATGTATGTATGTATCTCACAGCGTAAAGAAGGTTAATCTATCGTTGTAAACTCTATATAAACTCAAATGTAAACGCGTCTCCTTTGTTTACTTGGAGGGCCAGAGCAAACCCAGCCCGGACTAATCCATTCGTCGGTGATCCTCCGCTTTCAACGAGCCTGAATAATCAACAATGCCTTAAATACATTGCTGGGAGGCCGGATCGTGCTTCCCCTGAGAGAGAGAGAGAGAGAGAGAGAGAGAGGAAGAGGGAGGAGGGGTAAGGCGGGGTTGTACTTATTATGTGGCTCAGGTAGATTATGTGTGTACGAGAGATAAATAGATAGATGGATAATATAGACAGATAGATACATAAATAGATAGAGACAGAGAGACAGAGACAGAGACACAGAGACAGAGGGAGAGAGAGAGAGAATATATATTAAACGCACGCATGCCCTCACTCACACACTGGAAGGCTGATTGAGTTTTTTTTTTTTTTTTTAGTCCGTCCATTATTGATTTCTATTTCGGGCGCAGGTTAATTTTTTGATAAGCGGGGGACAGGACGCCGCGGGGAAGGACTTCGGTCACCTGTGAAATTACCTGACCAACACACACACACACACACACACACACACACACACACACACACACACACACACACACACATTCCCTCTCCCCCCTCCCAAACACACAAACACTCCCTCCCCCCCCTCTCACACATATACACCCCTCCCCCCACACACACATATACCCCCCCCCCCCCCACACACACACACACTCCTTTTTTTTCCCTGTCGCTCCCATACGTAATACAGTAATTTGCTATTCAATGAGACATGAATATAGAACAACCACTTAAATCAGGTGCTTGACGCGTGGGTATTGCAGCGGACATCTCAACAGGCGAAGGGATAGATGTGGACGGGAAAAAGAAGGGCGGGGGTGGTGTGTTCCGTGGAAAAGAAAAGGAGAATGGGCGTGGGTGGAGACTCTTGTGGGCGTGGCCGGGGAAGGGATGGATCAGGGACAGAACACACACAGATACACACACATGCACACACAGACTCAAACACACACGCAGCTGCTGAAAACGAACTCTGTCTTCTGTTAGTTTGCCTCTTGGTGTTCCGTGTTGTCTAGTGTGTTAAGACTGTTTAGAATGTATTGAATGTGTTTGGAGGAGAGTATATTATGCGGTTTTTTGCACCTTGGTCTGTTGTCGTTGTTGTTGTTGTTATTATTATAGTTCTTGTTGCAATAGTGGTGGTGGATAAGGTTGGTGGTGGTGGTGCTGGTGGCAGTGGTGTGTGTGTGTGTGTGTGTGTGTGTGTGTTTACCGGCATCTGTCCACAACATAGGAAGGGGTGAAAAAGGAGGGGGGGAGATAAGGGAGTATTCTCAACATCATTTATTACGTCTTTTGGTCTTGTATCTTCGTGTTTGTAGCCTTTATTTATTTATTTATTTTTTATTCACTTCTACAGATATATTATTTTTCCTAATTTTGTTTCTTAGTTCTGCGCGTGTTGTAAATCTGCGTTCTGTTTATATGTGCGTCCCTCTTAACACACACACACACACACATAAACACGCAAGGAAAGTGAAGTATACACACATAGAGAGTATATACAAACATTTTATTATACTTTTATACAAATCATTTTTCTTACTTATACTGTAATAACACTGAATTGCTGGAGCGTTGAGAGAGAGATATTTGCCTCTTTTTGTTCCTTTGTATTCGCAACTCTCGTCTCCTCGTCTCTCTATCTCTCCTTCATTGTATCTTATCTCTTGTCTCATTAAAATACGGGGCGAGGACAGCAGCGGCTTTTTAATAGTGTGAGCGTGGAGAGTCGCATGGTAGTGGTGGTGGTGGTGTTGACGGTGGTGGAGGTGGTGGTCGTGATGTCCGAACAGAACGAGGGTGGAGTTGTTATTGTTGTTGTTAATGATAGTGATTGTTGTTAGTGGTGATACTGATGGTGATGGTGATATGCATGTGGTGGTTGTGACTTGTGGGGTTCTTGATTTGGAAGATGTAATAGTAGCAGTGGTAGTAGTAGTAGTAGTAGTAGTAGTACATAAGAACGTAAGGAGTCTGCAAGAGGTTGGTTGGTCTATACAAGGCAGCTCCTGTTAGTCCAACCGCGCCTTACCTCACTATCCATGTTTGATCGATATTTGGTTTGTTAGTTAGTTAGTTAGTTAATAGGTAGTCAAACAGCTCTATTACCGTTAGTTAGGTTGGTAGTTAAATAGTTAATTGATAGATAGTTAGTAGGTTTGTTAATTTTACTATATTATGTATTTATTTATTTTTATTTTTTTATTCATTTTTTATTAGTTTTTATTTTTCTGATTTTTTCTTTTTCTTTTCTTTTCTTTTCTATTCGTGTTTTTTATTTATTTTTTTTTCTCTTTCTTTTCTTGCTGTTATTTTTCCTTATTGACGTTCTTTTTTCCTATCATCCTTTTGTTGATGTCCGTTGGTCTGAGTGAGCCGCTTTCCTCCCAGAAGAGACCCGCTCATAATTTTTGGTGATGTTAGCTGGGGCCGAAAAGTGGATGATGTTTCTTTGTATTTTTCTTTTCTTGATGTTCTTATATTGCTGTTGCTTTTCTTTTTCGATTTTTCTTGTTCTTTTCTTCCATGTATTTTGGTGTTCCCTTCTATATCCTCCCTTTTTGATGTTCTTTGGTCTGGATGAGCCTTTTTCTCCCCAGAAAAGACTCACCCATAATTTTGGCGATGTTAGGGCCTAAAGGTGGATGATCTGTGTTTTGCTTCTTTTCTTGATGTTTCGTTTTTATATTTTCCTTTTTCTGGTGTTCTTTTTTCTTCTCTTTGGTGTTCCCATCACGTGGATTGTCTACGACATCTAACAGGCACCACAAGCCCCGGTTTATTGTTAGCTCCAATTTTTTTTTTTTTGTTGTATTTTCGTTCTCTAATTTTCTGATTAATTAATTTTACGTAGCAGAATTAGTTAATCAATTAACATCTTTGAGGTACACTGCATTCACACACCTGCTGAGGGAAAACACCAGTGAGTGTGCTGACTCTCAAGGACGGTCCACTAAAATTTCATAACATTTGCATTGGGGTCCCACTTCTCTTTAGTCGTGCGTTTCTTTATTTTTCTCTTCCTTATTTCATGCTATTTCTCCCTTTCTTCCATCCCTGCTCTCCATGTATATATATATATATTTTTTTTTGCACCCACCCCCCCCTCTCTCTCTCTCTCTCTCTCTCTCTCTCTCTCTCTCTCTCTCTCTCTCTCTCTCTCTCTCTCTCTCTCTCTCTCTCTCTCTCTCTCTCTCTCTCTCTCTCTCTCTCTCTCTCTCTCTCTCTCTCTCTCTCTCTCTCTCTCTCTCTCTCTCTCTCTCTCTCTCTCTCTCTCTCTCTCTCTCTCTCTCTCTCTCTCTCTCTCTCTCTCTCTCTCTCTCTCTCTCTCTCTCTCTCTCTCTCTCTCTCTCTCTCTCTCTCTCTCTCTCTCTCTCTCTCTCTCTCTCTCTCTCTCTCTCTCTCTCTCTCTCTCTCTCTCTCTCTCTCTCTCTCTCTCTCTCTCTCTCTCTCTCTCTCTCTCTCTCTCTCTCTCTCTCTCTCTCTCTCTCTCTCTCTCTCTCTCTCTCTCTCTCTCTCTCTCTCTCTCTCTCTCTCTCTCTCTCTCTCTCTCTCTCTCTCTCTCTCTCTCTCTCTCTCTCTCTCTCTCTCTCTCTCTCTCTCTCTCTCTCTCTCTCTCTGTCTCTCTCTCTCTCTCTCTCTCTCTCTCTCTCTCTCTCTCTCTCTCTCTCTCTCTCTCTCTCTCTCTCTCTCTCTCTCTCTCTCTCTCTCTCTCTCTCTCTCTCTCTCTCTCTCTCTCTCTCCCCCCGTACGTGTGGAGGTGTTCCTGGTGGTGTTGAATTCGCTATTATCACCGACTTGAGACTGGCAGGAGAGAGAAATGTGTGTGTGTGTGTGTGTGTGTGTGTGTGTTGTGTGTAATAAATCACAGCTAATTATATTGAGACAAAGTTACAAAGTGAAATGTTGTTTACTGAACAGAGGCGCGCGGGCGCACACACACACACACACACACACACACACACACACACACACACACACAAACACATATAAGGTTCATATGAATAAAAAAAAAAACATAACTTAAATACAGAAGCTTCGTTAATTTTGCCAAGCACCGTTATACTATAATAGCAAAAAGACTTTGTACGAATGCCAGTATTGAGGCTTTAGCTAAGTGCGACACATGTATAAACTGCTTCTCTGATCTGAAGACAAAAAAAATGTTAAGCTGCTCTTTGTGTATTTATGTATTTAGTTCAAGGTTATCTGAGATGGCAGTCCTAATGAGTTATTTAGGAATGCAAAACACGTTGACATAGAAGAGAAAAACTTATTGGCTGATTGAAGGGTAGACAAATACGTGAGTATACATATTACCCACTCAGTCGATTTGCTGAGTTACTTTTACTCGACATACTATTGACTCGACTGAATTGATAATTAACTTGTTACCTGATTGATTGATCATTTGCCTGCCGGACATATTGTCTCATCGGTTGGCGCCACTAGCAGACCGGGGCCAGCCAGCACGATCCGTCATATATGCCTACCGGCGCCCCGGGTCGAGAGTAGAAAATATGAAAATAAGATTTTTACATTACTGGCAAAGTTAAGGCGGCGCATCGTCGATGTGCTTTCACTTCATTACAAAAAAATCGTGACCTGTTTGCTGCCGTCAGGACCTCACAGTGACGCAGCGATGCGCTGCGTGGACCCTTACTTTAATGTTTGTGTCGAAAAGCTAGTACGGAGACCCTCAGCTTTTTTTATTCTTTCATTATGACACAAGTTCCGTTGGTTTGAGCTGGAGATGTATTGTATTTTGTAAGTTGTTAAGAATTCTTCACGGACTGCTGGTTAGATTTATTCAAAGTGCATGTAAACCTAAAAGCGCCACATTCCTGGAGGGAGTCAGACGTGTGCAGTACGCTGTGCATGAAGTGCTGGAAGTGAAACCCGGCCCGGCGGCGCGGGTCAAAGGTGGCCGCGTTGGAGTCACCCGCGAGGCTGCCTTCCCGCGGCGCAGCGAGGCGACGGCCGGGCCGATAGTGTGCGGCGCCTGACGATGATGTGTTGCCCTCCAGGATGTGATACAAACCTTGGCCGAGCCGCCTGTCAGGCCGCACGGATAATGATGCACCGCCGGCTGCTTCCCTTCATTATACTACAAGGTGAAACTGGAATCAGCCGGCACTAAACGCTGAAATTGATACCTTCCCGAGCCAACAAGTCTGCCGGAGGAGTGAGGAGGAATTTTACTTAATTTTATTTTGTAAGGTTTCTAATCCTGAGAGAATGTAAACGAACCCAGCGTTCTCATTTTTTGCACAGCTTTATTGGCTCGTTTATTAACAAGCCACGATTAAGGATCAGTAAGCAAAAGGCCGACAAGATAAAGTTTCAATTATATGTACCGCAGAAACTGGAATGATGTCTTGCACTCATTCTCTAAACACAACACCACGGTAATAAACAAAAATAGATCTCCGGGCACGTGACACATGCAGCACTCTGAGTAACCCACAGCAGCCAGTCAGCCAGTGCCAATTCTGTCTTTCAAGCAGCCTTGCCCGAAGACCTCAAAACAACGCCTAACTAACATAAAAACAGTACTCAGAATAATACATGTCGGCCTGATGACAAGAGATTCTAATCAGTGTAGCACAAACCATCCTACCAGAAGACCATTAAACATTCTATTAAATTTTAAGACTTCAAAACAGAAACCCACAAAAAAAAACAGTAATTAGTCATACAAGCTGGACTGATGACGGGAGATAGTATTAAGTGTAGCACACATACCAGAGTACCAAGAGGGCCACTTAACCTTCTACTTAAAACCTCAGACTTCAAAACAATGACTGATAAATACGTACAAGATATTCTAATAGTGCTAATTACGTACAAGATATTTTAATAGTGCGGGTCGGAACGGCCGTGCATAAAGCTAGGAGCGGAGGTGAAGGCTTGGCGTCCGATCCCGGCAAACTAAAGGGTGCGGGCGCTTCGGGCTTGTCCGCTGAACGCTTGATAACTACCCCCCCACCCCCACCCCCACCCCCCGGCGTAAAGCAAACAAACAAGTGAGAGATGAACAAACTGAACGGCTAACTCTCTGCGGTCCAAACTTTGCTCGGACATCATCATCTCCTGTGAACCGTGTGCGTGATCCGTGTGCTAAACTGTGTGTGTGTATGTGGGGGGAGGGGGAGTGTGTGTGTGTGTGTAGGGGAGATGCTTGTCTGTCTGTCTGTGTCTGTTTGTCTGTCTGTCTCTTCTTTCATATTTTCTTTATCTTTTTCCTTTTTTCTTTTTCTTTCGTTCTATCCATCTCTCCTCCTCTTCTCCTTTTTTCTTCAAACGTGTCCTCCTCCTCCTCCTCCTCCTCCACATCCTCAATTTTATACCTGTCCGTCTCGTTTCCTAATTAGCGGCGCTCACCTGGGCATCTGAATTATCATATCAAGAGCAGAAAGAGGAGGAGGAGGAGGAGGAGGAGGAGGAGGGGTCTTTGCGGTCAACACCAAACACCTTTTCTTCTTTTAGGGTTCGGAAAAAGGGCCTTAATGTGTTTCTTATGTTGTTGTTTTGGTGTTGTTGTTGTTGGTGTTGGTGGTTGTGGTTGTGGTGATAAGGGAATGATCTTGGTTGTTGTTTATTTCTTGTTGAGGTTATGTAAGGATCTCTCTCTCTCTCTCTCTCTCTCTCTCTCTCTCTCTCTCTCTCTCTCTCTCTCTCTCTCTCTCTCTCTCTCTCTCTCTCTCTCTCTCTCTCTCTCTCTCTCTCTCTCTCTCTCTCTCTCCCCCGCCCCCCCGTGACGTGACCAGCATCCCCCTACCACAAACCCAGTTCCTGACTCCTCTCTTTTCCCTCTCCACTTAATGTTTTCCACTGAGAGACAATGGACTTAACGCCTCACTGCTCCTCTTCCTCCTCTTCCTCCTCCTCCTTTTCCTCTTCATCCTCTTCTTCGCCATTCCATAACTAGTTTCACGACCGTTTTTTTTTTTCTCCCTTATACTCATCTTCCTTTTTCACCTCCTCCTCTCTCTTCTTCGTCCTTCTCCTCCTTCACTTCTCCTCCTCCTCCTCCTCTTCTCCGCCTCGTCCTGTTTCTCCTTCTTCTTTTGTCTTTGAAATATTGCAGCTTTTCGTTCTTCTCTTGTTTCACACTGCTTTCTCTTTGTCTTCTTCTTCTTCTTCTTCTTCTTCTTCTTCTTTTCTTCTTCTTCTTCTCCTCCTCCTCCTCCTTCTTCATTTCTTGTTCTTGTTCTTCTTTTTCTTGTTCTTGTTCTGCTTTTCTTCTTCTTCATCATCTTTTTTTTTGTTCTCTATCTTTTTCTTGTTCTTGTTCTTCGTCTTCGCTTTCTTCTTCTTCTTCTTCTTCTTCGTGTTTTGCATTTCTGGTCTTGTTGGTATTTTTCTTCTGCTGCTGTTTTTACCCTCCTCCTCCTCCTCCTCCTCCTCCTCCTCCTCTTCGAACAGGTCATGATCTTAATTTTCACCTCTCGCTTCCTCTTCTGCATATCCGTGTCCGTGTTGACTCTGCCCTTTTCTCTTTGCCTTTGCTCTTCCCTCTTCTCTTACCTCCTCTTCTCACGCTTCCTCTCCTGCTTCCTCGCTCCTCTTAACCTCCTTCTTCTCTTCTTGTATTTCCTCTCCACTCGTCTTGCTTCTCCCTTCTTTTTTTCCTTCCTACTGTCTTCAATATGTTTTTCCTCTTCCTTTCTTCTTCCCTTTCTTTATTCCTTTCCTCTTTATCACATTGCTATTTCTTTTAATTTCTTTTTATTTAAGTTATCTTTCTTCTTTTCTCTATGTTCACTAAATGCCTGCTTTTTCCTTTTTTTCCCTCTTTCTCTTCTTTTGTTTCGCTCTTTGAATTTCTTGCTCTCTCCTCCCTATCCTAAATTTCTCTTATTTCCTCCTTGTTTACCTCTCTTTCTTCTCTCATTTCTGTTTCTACGTTATTATATTGTCTTTTCCTCTACCCCTCTCCTCATTTTTCATTCCCCGTCTTTGTTTTCTATATGTCTCTCGAAGTACAGTTTCCTCTTTTCATTTCTTCCAGTGGCCTCATTTATTCCTTTCTTCTTTTTAATATTTTTTTCCTCTTTACGTTTCTGTCTTTTTCTCTACCCTTTTCCTCATTTTTCATTCCCCGTCTTTGTTTTCTCTTTATGTCTTTCGAAGTACAGTTTCCTCTTTTCATTTCTTCCTATGTCCTCTTTTATTCCTTTCTTCTTTTTAATATTTTTTTCCTCTTTACGTTTGTCTTTTTCTCTACCCTTTTCCTCATTTTTCATTCCCCGTCTTTGTTTCCTCTTTATGTCTTTCGAAGTACAGTTTCCTCTTTTCATTTCTTCCTATGTCCTCTTTTATTCCTTTCTTCTTTTTAATATTTTTTCCTCTTCTTCCGTACTTTATATATTTTCTGCCTCCCCTTTCTCACTCTGTTTTCTTTCCTTTCTCATTTCTATTTTAAACATTCTTATCCTGTATCTTGTCTCCTCTCCTTCCGTTGTACCTGTCCCTTCCTCATTCCCCTTCTCTTTCCTTGTTCATTCTTCTGATTCCTTCCTTCCTTCCATTCTCCTTCATCCCAAACACAGCCATCCCTTTCTCTCTCCCTTTTCTATTTTAACCATCCTGTCTCCTCTCCTTCCGTTCTTCCTGTCCGTTCCTCATTCCCCTTCTCTTTCCTTGTTCATTCTTCTGATTCCTTCCTTCCATTCTCCTTCATCCCAAACATAGCCATCCCATTCTCTCTCCCTTTTCTTTCTTTTCCCTTTCCTATTTTAACCATTCTTATTCTCTCTCCTCTCCATTCGTTCCTCTTGTTCATTCCTCTGTTTCCTTTCCTTGCTCATTCTTCTAATGCCTTCTTTCCTTCCCTTCTCCCCCTCTCCCCCATCCCAAACGGGGCTCACACGCTGAACACAAGAACCCCATTTTTGACCCCACAGAAACGACAACAGTAGTGAAAATACCAATAAGGGAAAGAGGGAAGGGCCATTTTCTCTCGTGTGTTGTTAAGCCTCTTCTTCCCCCTCCTCTTCTTCCCCTCTGCCTCCTCCTTTTTCCTCCTCCTCATGACACGCCTTTTCTTCTTCCTTCTCTTCATGCTTCACTTCACTGCTGTATTCTTTTCTTCTTCTTCTTCTTTTTCTTCTTCTTCCTCCTCTTCTTCTTTTTCTTTTCTTCTTCTTCCTCTTTTTCTTCTTTTTCTTTTCTTCTTCTTTTTCTTCTTCTTCTTCTTCTTCTTCTTCTTCTTCTTCTTCTTCTTCTTTTTTCTTCTTCATCCTTTTCTTCTTTATCATTCGCATCTTCATCTACGTTTCCTTGTTGTCCATAAATATAGAAGATGAATTTAATGATAATGATAATAAAAATAACAACAAAAACAACAACAATAATAATAATAATAATAATAATAATAATAATAATAATAATAACAACGCTCCTCTCCGCCGCCATTTTTCTTCCCACCGTCCAGTCCTTCTTTGCCTTCTCATAATTTTTCCCGAACTGGTTTTCAGGCGCCTTATTTACATCCATCCTTCTCTCGCTCTCCCTCTCTCTTTCTCTCTCCCGTGTACTTCCTGCTGGCACTGTTTGTCTTCTTCCCTCTCGCCTTTCCCACAACATTGTAACTCACACGACTCACACACAATCTCTCTCTCTTTCTCTCTCTCTCTCTGTCTTTGGTGCATGTGTGCATTCGTGCGTGCGTTTTTGCGTGCGTGTGTGACTTTGTGTGTGTGTTAACTTCTTTGCTTTTTGGGTATGTAATGTAGTTTAATAGATGGATAAATAGATAGAGATGGATAAACATGGATAGAGAGAGAAGGAAAAGTTAAATCCAGCTTGTTAATTGGAAAGCATCATCGGATAACTTAGGTGCTAGAAAGAAGAAGAAAAAAACGATAGGTATAAAAACTCAAACTTACTTTACTTTAGGAGCAGCGAGTAGCGGGCTTTTTTTTTATTATTGTTTTCTTTTTTTGTTGCCCTTGAGCTGCCTCCTTTGTTGTAAAAAAAAAAAAAAAAATGGTATCACATGCACAGATGCTAAATATAATAAATGAAAGGGAAAAGAAAGAAAGAAATGTAACTTTTCGCATTTATTTTCAGCTTCTATTAATATTAACCAGCTTCGGTACACTGCCCCGATTTTAATGAAGTCCACTCACTAACAAACGCACACGACCATACTTTCTTAGCCCTCCCTCCTAACCTTCCACCCTTCATCGCTCCCTCATTCCCCGAGCATCCCACCCCCTGCCAGGCCTCCCCTTTGTATTCCACCTCGGCCTGGCCCCCTCACCCCTGTCACTCCCTGTCCACCCCTGTAACTCCACGCATCTCTCTCTCTCTCTCTCTCTCTCTCTCTCTCTCTCTCTCTCTGTATGTGTAGGTCTGCTGGGAGTTGCTGGGACTGTCTGCTTATTACGTCATAGCTTCCTTACATCGCGTAGTAGAAAGCGATGACTGTGTAGAGAGGAAGTGTGTGTGTGTGTGTGTGTGTGTGTGTCGTCATGGTTACACATTCTCACATATGCTTCTGGCTAACCCTCACAAACCTTACTTCCTTCCTCTCCTCAGTTCCTCCCCACCACCCCCAGCTCTCTCTCTCTCTCTCTCTCTCTCTCTCTCTCTCTCTCTCTCTCTCTCTCTCTCTCTCTCTCTCTCTCTCTCTCTCTCTCTCTCTCTCTCTCTCTCTCTCTCTCTCTCAATCGTACTAAACATATGCAACCGTAAAGTGTTTAGACCACAACTCCACCAAAACTGTGAACCAACGCGTGAAGGGTGTGGGAACCGAGGAGGAGGAGGAGGAAGAAGGGAAGAGGAGGAGGAGGAGGAGGAAGTGTGAAGTGGGGGATCTCGTACTGCATGTGGCGCTCACTTAACTGTTGGCCAAGTGTTTGTGTCTTTTGAGGTGAAATCAGAGCCCCGTGTTCGAATCTCATATCGGGCACGTTGGTTATTTTCGCTCTCCTACCGTGTGTGTGTGTGTGTGTGTGTGTGTGTGTGTGTGTGTGTGTGTTGCAGTTATGTGTTTCGCCTTTCAGACATGTTTAGTGATGCTTACGTTAGGGAGATGAATTTAATATGAGGAAGGGGAGGAGGGAGGAAAGGTGAAGGGGTGGGAGGCGAAAGAGGAATGGAGGAGAATGGGGAAGGAAGGAAGGAAGGGGGAAGGTGAATGGGGAGTAATTGAGGGGGAAGGGGAAGGGGGAGGAAGGAGGGAGAATGAGGAGGAAGGGAAAGGGAAGGGGAATTGGGGAGGAAGGAAAGGGGAAGGCTAATAGAGGAGGAATTGAGGGGGAAGGGGAGGGGAACAGGAAAAGAGGGGAAGGGGAAGGGAAGGGGGGGAGTAAGGGAAGAGGAGGGGGAAGGGAGGAGTACGGGAAGGGGGAAGGAGAATGGGGGAGTAAGGGAAGGGGGAAGGAGAATGGGGGAGGGAGGGAAGGGGAGGGGAATAGGAAAAGAGAGGAAGGGGAAGGGAAGGGAAGGGGAATGGAGGAGTGGAAGGGAAGGGAGATCGGGAATGGGGAGAAAGAGAAGGGCGAAGGGAATTGGGGAGGAAGGCATGCGGGTGGAAGGGGAATGGGGGAGGATGGGCGAGCATAGGGAGGGGAAGGGTGTTGAGGGGGGGGGGGGGGGGGGCTGCAAAAGAGTAACCGACAGTGTTGATAGAAAGGCGAGAAATGTGTATGCGAACTTAAATAGCTGGAATATGGCGTTTGTTTTGCTTTAACGCGTATTTATTGGACACACACAGAGGATATCTAGGTGTCGGCAGGTGACTGTAACAACACCTGGGAGATAACACTGACGCACTAATGGGGGAAAGGTGTAATGGTGACCGAGAGACTCACCTCCGCCCCTCACCTGCCCTGACCCGCCCCACAGCCAGCCATGCAAACACTCTCCCTTCTATTCACTAACACAGATGCTAAGCCAAGCGTGTCCATTATCACTACTTAATTAAATACATATACTTCATTGTTTTTGTTTCTAATCAGTAAAGAAATTCGGCGTGATAAAAAGATATATTAGGAGGCTTCAGAACACCTTTTGTCATACACGTGAGGGCTTCTGTGTATTTGATAAACCATAACAAACATGATAATAAAAAAGATAATAATGATGATTTTTTTACAGCTAAGGAGACAGTTCAAGGGCGTAAAGAAAAATATAAAAAAAAGCCCGCTACTTACTACTCCTGAATAGAGGTCAAAGGAGTGGCCAAAAAGAGAGGTCAATTTCGGGATAATAATGATAATGATAAATAATTCAATAAGCGATAACAGCAAGGAGGGGTGTGGTAGTGTGGTGGCAGAGAGGGGTAAAAGGAGGAGAAAAGAGACATATACCAATTGCGAAGGAATAAGGAAGTAGTGGTGAGCAACAGGATCAATTTACTAAACGACAAAGGGATATTTTCAAAAGCATGTCCGGTGGTGTTTTGTTTTGTTTTTCTTTTACGGATTTAGTTATTTTCAGAGGTGTTAAATGTATCGTCTTAATCCTCGTTAGTTTTCCTTTCTTGTTTTTTCATTTTAATTTTGCTTTCCTTTTGTACTGTATAATTCTGTGTTTTTTTTTTTCTTTACTTATATCAGTTCTTTTTTCATAACTCATTCGCGATTTTTTCTCCTCTTCCCGCTCGCACTCTCCCACCGCCTCCACTTCCCCCTGTCTCTCCAAGCCAAGCCTCAGACTCTTGCCCACATCCCACCCTCATTTTCCCTCCACGCCTCACCGCACCAAGGCAACATGCGCTCTCCCTCCTTCCCTCCTCCCTCCCTCCCTTCTTTTCTACCTTACCTCCCTCCTTCCCTCCCTCCGTGCACTAATTAACAGGTGCACTCAAATCTCTCACTCCACCTGTGTTTTTTTTTTTTCCTCCGTCTCGTTGATCTGCCTGCCCGCCCGACGAAGCACATGTAGCCCGCCTCGCTGTCCTGGTGGATCGCTACACACACACACACACACACACACACACACACACACACACACTCACTCACACCTTTATTTTCTTACTTGCATTTTTTCTTTCTCTTTCTGTCTATTTTCTTTTTTCTTTCTTTGCCTTTCTTTTTCTTTATTTCTCCCTTTCTTCCTTTCTTTACTCTCTCTCTCTCTCTCTCTCTCTCTCTCTCTCTCTCTCTCTCTCTCTCTCTCTCTCTCTCTCTCTCTCTCTCTCTCTCTCTCTCTCTCTCTCTCTCTCTCTCTCTCATATCACATTGACCTAAATTCACAATCAAAGAACGAGTGCAATAAATTCGTAGTAATAATTTTAATACGAATCTTTTTTGCACTATTAAATCGTAAGGCGGCGAATAGCATACATAAACGATTCTTATGTACAAGATAATTGGTCACAGTTTGATTCTGATTCGTTATTTCTCTACTACTACTACTACTACTACTACTACTACTATTACGATCACAGGTTAAAAGTCACCCCGTTAACACCTGAGAAGCACCTGGCTATACCTGGATTAAGGAATATCACTTGAAAATACCTATGTTCACCTTCCCGGGTCTGCGATGATAGCGGCCGCAGGGAGGAGGAGAGTAATAGTAATAATATACATGAGGAAAACCTATGATATGACCGCAAGTTGTAAATCCGGAGAGCAATGGTTAGCTTAAAGTAATAGCAACATGCATATCTTTCTCGCTCTCATTTTCATTCTTTTTTTCCTCCTCTCTCTCTCTCTCTCTCTCTCTCTCTCTCTCTCTCTCTCTCTCTCTCTCTCTCTCTCTCTCTCTCTCTCTCTCTCTCTCTCTCTCTCTCTCTCTCTCTCTCTCTCTCTCTCTCTCTCTCTCTCTCTCTCTCTCTCTCTCTCTCTCTCTCTCTCTCTCTCTCTCTCTCTCTCTCTCTCTCTCTCTCTCTCTCTCTCTCTCTCTCTCTCTCTCTCTCTCTCTCTCTCTCTCTCTCTCTCTCTCTCGTATTAATTTATCTTTATTTCCGCTTGTTCTCTCTATTTCTTTATCTAGATCTAAATGAAGTCTTAAACTCAAGTACATAATATAGATACGTTTTTGTCCGTTTATCTTTCTATCGCCTTTGTCATTTATTTTTATTACTGTTTATTAATTGTTTTTTTTCTCTTTTGCAGGTAAGAAAGAAAGGAGTTAAAGACCGAAGACTAAGGTATGGTGAAGGTTGATTTCTCTCTCTCTCTCTCTCTCTCTCTCTCTCTCTCTCTCTCTCTCTCTCTCTCTCTCTCTCTCTCTCTCTCTCTCTCTCTCTCTCTCTCTCTCTCTCTCTCTCTCTCTCTCTCTCTCTCTCTCTCTCTCTCTCTCTCTCTCTCTCTCTCTCTCTCTCTCTCTCTCTCTCTCTCTCTCTCTCTCTCTCTCTCTCTCTCTCTCTCTCTCTAATTATTTATCTATATTCCGCTTGTTCTCTCTATTTCTGTCTCTAGATCTCTCTCTCTCTCTCTCTCTCTCTCTCTCTCTCTCTCTCTCTCTCTCTCTCTCTCTCTCTCTCTCTCTCTCTCTCTCTCTCTCTCTCTCTCTCTCTCTCTCTCTCTCTCACCCAACCCCCCCCAGGTACTGTCTTAACTCACCTGCCCCCCACACCCGCCCCACATTTAGTTATTAGCCACACCTGTTCTATAAATTGCTCCACGCACGCCCTCGTTCATGCCCCACATTTGCCATTGGATTGCCCGACGAAGGTTCTGATTCTGTGCCGGAAAACCTGTTCCTCCCTCACGCTCCGGCCCGTTATTGCTTCGCCTCACCGTCATCATTGCCCATTGCCCGCTGCCCTTAACTCGCTCTCTATCTCTGTCTCTGTCTCTGTCTCTCTTTCTCTCGTACTACACTCCTTACCTGTGTTGCTTGTTAACTATACCTGTGTTACCTGTCTCTGCCTGTGTATTACTCTTATTACTTATTTTATTTTATTGCCCTGCCCTTCTTTTATTTTCCTTGATCATCATTTTCATTATCCACGCCTTTACCTTGCCAGTGTCTAATACCACTTACCTGTCTCGCTGCCTGTCTGTCTATTTACCTTTCTTTATCCTTTTTTCCCTGCTCCTTTGCCTATTATTACCTTACTAACTGTTATCTTGCCCTTTCCTTCCTCAGCCATCCTCCACATCTTTCAGTCATCCTCTTTCATCTGCCTTTTTTCATCTCTCCTTCATCCCTGTTATGCTTTCTTATCTTCCAGGGTTCTGTTTTCTTTACCTTTCTTTATCTTCCTATGCCTGTTATTGCCCTACTAATTACTGCTCGTTGCCCTTTTCTCCCTTAAACTGTCTTCAGAGTATTCAGGTATCCTCTCTTATCTCCATTCTTTCTTTCCTCCTTCATCCTCCATGCTTTCTTATCTTCCAGTATTCTCTTTATCTGTCTTTTATCCCCTTTCGCTTTTCACTCGTCATCATCATTTGCCCGTTGCTCTTCACCTCCTTAAACAGCTTCCACACCACTAAGTCATCCTCTCTCACTTCCCTTCCTTCATCTCTCTTCCCTTACTATGCTTTCTTATCTTCCCGTCTTCTGCGTCTCTGCCCTTTATCACCACTCGCTATTCACCCATCATCGTCATTGCCCGTTGCCCTTCACTCCCTCTCTCATACACCCCTGACGCAGCCACCCTTAACTAATTGCCTTTCACCCTCCATTCCTTAATGCTTTCGTACCTTCTTCCTTTTTTGCTCTCCTCCTACCTGTGATTGTTCTGCTCGCCACCTCCTCTCGTTACCTGCCCCTCCCTCGTGTATCACCTTTTCTATGTCCATTTGCCTACCTGTGTGTCTCTTTACCTTTTGTGTGTGTTAATTGCCCGTCATTGCCCCGCTCACCTTTATTTTTCGGTGACGCTTTTCTCCAAACTAAATATACATCTCTACCTACTTACCTGTCTACCTGTCTACCGTCCTACCTACCTGTCTCTTCTACTACAGGTTTATGCTCCCTTTCTTTTCTCCTTTATTACCTCGACCTCCTCTCTTTCTCTTACCTTTTCTTCCTCTCGTTGTTGTTGTTTTTATTTATGCGTTTTTTATGGTTCTTTATGTTCTTTGTGGTGTTTGTATTTAGTTTTATTTGTATTTTGCATTATTATTCATATTTTTACTTCGGTTTTATACAAAGGAGATGTTCGGATGTTGTTATTTTTGTTTATGGTCATTCTCTCTCTCTCTCTCTCTCTCTCTCTCTCTCTCTCTCTCTCTCTCTCTCTCTCTCTCTCTCTCTCTCTCTCTCTCTCTCTCTCTCTCTCTCTCTCTCTCTCTCTCGCTCGCTCGCTCTCGCTCTCGCTTGCTCGCTCGCTCAATTTCGTGTATACGTAACACTAATTGCTGACTTTTTTTTCTCTCTTCTTTCATCATGCATTTAATGTCTTCCTTTCACTTGGTCTGTTTGTTCGGTCTCCAGGCGAGTGTTTGCCTCCCTCCGCTAATCACTCCTCCTCCTCCTCCTCCTCCTTCCCATCTTCTACATCGTCCTTCTCCTGTTTCTCAATTTCGCCATATTTTCGTCGTCTTCATCCTGCTCCTCTTCTTCCATCCCTTATTCCTACTCTATATCCTCCTCTTCTTCCTCCTCCTCCTCCTCCTCCTCCTCCTCCTCCTCCTTCCCATCTTCTACATCGTCCTTCTCCTGTTTCTCTTTTTTCGCCATATTTTCGTCGTCTTCATCCTGCTCCTCATCCTCTTTTTCCTACTGTATATCCTCCTCCTCTTCTTCCTCCTCCTCCTTCTCCTCCTCCTCCTCCTCCTCCTCCTTCCCATTTTGTACATTTTCCTTCTCTTGTTTCTTTTCTATTCCACATCATCTTTATCTCCCTTTTCATCTTCCTCCTTCATCTATTCCTACTCTGTATCTTTATCCTCTTATTTTTCCTCTGGTTCCTCTTCATCATCGTCCTTTATTTCTTCCACATTTTCCTTCTCCTATTCCCCTTTTTCGTTTTCATCCTCCTTCTGTTCCTCCACCTCTTATTCCTACTCTATATCCTCCTCCTCCTCCTCCTCTTCCATCTCCTCCTCCTCTTACCAACACTTGACCGGTCACTGCTCACAGCCTTCCTTTCTTCCTTCCTCATCTTCGTCGCCCTCCACAGCCTCGCCCAAAATGTTCACTGGCTGGCTGTTTAGATTTAGAAGTTCGTCTTTTTTGTCTTTATTAACTACTTTATCGGTAACTGCTTTAGGTTTTGAATGGTGTAAGTTGTTGTTGTTGTTGTTGTTGTTGTTGTTGTAAATTTGTTATCATCATTATCACTTTTTCTATCACACACTACTACTAATAATGTTACTACTACTACTACTACTACTACTACTACTACTACTACTACTACTACTAAGACTGGTGCTTGAAGTAGTAGTTGGTGGTTATGCTGATCCAGTTGCCTCGTCTCTCATCAGGGTATTCAATCTCCCATAAACACACACACACACATACACACACACACGCACACATACCCCCGTCCCCACACATCATCCATTTTCCCACCTTCTCGACGCTACATACTCCAGCGTAAAAGAATCAACGGCGTACAAGATAAACCTAACACCCGCACTTTTAATTCCGCGGAGAGAGTAATCGCATTTTTCCCGACATTCGAGTCTCCCAGTCGTGACGAATTAAAATTTGGAGAGAGAGAGAGAGAGGGAACGCGGTAAAAAGTATTTGTTTTCCCACCTCTCTCTCTCTCTCTCTCTCCTCCCTCCTTGACGAGTGTGAGGAGAGAGAGAGAGAGAGAGGGAGGGAGAGGGAGAGAGAGAGGGGAACTTAAGTCACATCCACCAACACCTTCGTCTCCTTTTTCTCCTCTTTAGCTCTTCTCTTTTTGATTGCTCGGTTCTTTCTCCTCCTCATCTCTCTCCTCCTTTTTCTCCTCCTCCTCCTCCTCCTCCTCCGCCCCGTGCTTTGTCCGTTCCTCTAACATGGAGATGAGATCCTTAGTATTCGCGGCGTAGCAAGTCCGATAGCCTCGTTATAGACTAACAGGCCTTCTCTTATCTGTTTAGCGTGGCTCCTCCTATGTATACCTACTATCCTTTCTTCTCTTCCTCCTACTCACTCTCTTCCTGGTATTCTTCCTCCTCGTACCCTCCCCTCCTGCCCTCTTCCTCCTCCTTCTGATCTTCCTTTCTCATCCTTCTCTTGTTTGTTTCTTCCTCTCCTTTTTCTTATATGTACGTATAATATGCTTTCTTTTCCTCCTCTTCCTCCTCCTCTTCCTTCTCTAATTCTTCCTCTTACCCTCCCCTCCTTCCTTCTCCTGCTTCTTATTCCTCTTCCTTTTTCTAATATCTATCTCTTATCTTTTCTTCTCCTACTTATTTTCTTTCTTATCTTCTTCCTTTTCGTACCATTACCTCCTCCTCCCTCTCCCTACCCTTCTTCTTCATTCTTCTTCCCTATTCTTCTCTTTCAGCTCCTCCCCTCTCTGTAGTTGTTTTCTTTATTTTTTTTTCTCCTTGTAATTTTCCTCTTTCTCGCCCCCTGGTTGGTTTTATATTTTTCCTCCTCCTCCTCTTTTTACATCCTTTTTCTTTCGTGTTTTCCTTTTGCTCTAAGTTGTTTTCTTCCGTTGCCCTGACTTATATTGTTTTCCTTCTCTTCCTCTTCCTACTCGCCGTCCTCATCTTGTTTTTCCTCCTTCCTTCGTCCTCCTTATCTCCTTCTCACTAGAGGAGTGCCGCAAGTGTTTACAATAGGTTCCATTCTTTTTTTATTACATACGTCAACGACTTATAAATCAGACTTAAGAAGTTTGCCGACGACACCAAATTTTTCTGATGGCACAAAAGGGAATGGAAAGGACTCCAACGCGGCCTCTTACAAAGTCACCCAAAAATACCATGACCAGGTTATCCGATTGTCTGGGCAGTTGCAAATATGCCTCATAACCTTGACAGGCATAGTCATCGGTCCAGAAACAATAACCATACATACAATACACCTGGAAAGATGCAACATTGTGGGTCGTACACGAGGAGTCGGATCCAAGGGTCACTATCAGGTCTGAAATCTAAAGTACACAAAGCCTGTCGGTAAATCAGCTAATACTATGCATGGGCTCACCACAAGGAGCTTTGAATTTAAGGCCTTGGAGTCATGTTTTCCTTGTTTAACTCAGTGAGGCCTCGCCAGGGATTCGCGGTCTACTCCCCCAACAGCAAAAAGAACACAGTATGTAACGGTGCGCCTCGAAAATGATACCATCGCTGAGGCGCAGACATACGAGGAACGCTTTACGCTGGACAAGAGAATGTGGTGTGGTAGCGGTGTTCGAGCAGCTCAATAATTCTAACAATTTTGATCACCCAGCCAAAGTTGCTTGAATTCCAAACTGATCCGAGAACTAGAAATAATAGTATAGTCCTCAAAGAGAGGCAATGCACTACCTAATTTATTATACAGAAGTAATTGGTCCCAAAATGATTCAGTCACTTAAGAATCAAATTTATTGTCATTTCGTAGCAACATAAGTGAATTGAACGTTCTCTTGCATGCGTACAACAAGTGCTTCTGCTTGTTCTGCTGGTCATCAAAATGCCTGGCGAACAGACTAAATCACCACTACCTTATAAGTCAATAGGCTTTCTGCTGCCTGCTCTTCCAGGTGTCCATGCTTCATCCACTTCTATCTCTTCCTCCTTTTCGCTCACCACCACCATCAGAGTCTCTACTAATTGGATCTTGCGAAATGTTATCAACAAATTTAACTAAGTGGATCTCTTTAAGTCAGCTTGTCATGTCCCGGCGGTATCGTGGAGCGAGGGACGGCCGAGGCATGGGAATTGACGCACAAATATATATCTTCATAGGAACGGCCTCCTCGGCGCGGGTGTTAGCGTTATTCACAGCGCCTTATACAGCGGACGTTTATAGCCACTTAGTGTGTGTGTGTGTGTGTGTGTGTGTGTGTGTGTGTGTGTGTGTGTGTGTGTGTGTGTGTGTGTGTGTGTGTGTGTGTGTGTGTGTGTGTGTGTCTGTGTCTGTGTGTGTGTGTGGATATTTTTTCTCTTCTTAAAATATGTATCCCTTTTTGTAATGATTTGCTAATTTATTCTTTTGTAGACATTAATTAGTTGCTTGTGTTGGCGGTGGTTTGTGTGTGTGTGTGCGTGTGCGTGTGCGTGTGCGTGTGTTGTAATATAAGTGACAGTGGGAGGGGGGGGCGAGGGGAGACAAGGGGGGTAAGAGTTCAGGTGAGGTAGAGGACGACACACACCAGACATTCCGTAGGTGAGCCATGCAGGTGAGCCACAAATAAGCCACACAGGTGCACGGGGCTACAGGTGGGCCTCAGGTGGGTCTCAGGTGCCTCCCGTATCAGGCAGCTCAGGTAGGGTTTCCTCACCTGGCCGCTAATCATGACGAAGGGTCTCCTCTGAAGGCTCGTAATCTCACCTTTAGCACCTCGCCTTACCTCGATCCATCTCTCCTCTCTCCGCTCCGACACCTCTCGCATCAGCTTCATCTCCCACCTCACTCTCCCTCCAGCATCTCTCCATACCTTCAAGTTTTCGTATATTCTCCTTTTTTTCTAGTTTCTGTTCTTTCCCTCAATACCTCTCTATATTTTTTCCCCTTCTAGCTTTCTTTCTTCACCTTCAATCCCCTCTTTCAATTTACCTTCATATTGTCATCTCATCTCTGGTTCCTTTTATTCCATTTTCCCTTTCCTTCATTTTCTACTTTTCCTTATTTTTTTTTATCTCATGTCCTTCCTCCATCTCCTCACTTTGCCTCTAATGTTTTGGCTTTCCTTTCTGCTTCCTTATCTCTCATTCACTTTTTAACCTCTTCCTTATGCTTTCTACCTTTTCGTCTTGTTTTCCTTCATCTTCCCTTTCATTGATTCTTCTCCCTCCTCTTCTTCGCTCTTTTCCTTACATTTGCTTCTTATAAATCATCTTTATTTCGTTTCTAATTTCTCCCTTTTTTTCGTCCTTCTATTTTTCAATGTGAGTTTTATCTCGTCTCTCCTTTCGTTCCCTACTTTTAAAACTTCGCATCTTCTACTTTTAAAACTTCGCACTCTCTCTCCGTATCTCCTTTTTATTCTCCCTCTCTCTCACTTATACTTTCTCCTCTCGTTATCTCTTTCACAGACTTTTCTCATTTTCCATCTGTCACTTTGCCTCTCCTTGGTCCCCGTCACTCGCATTGTACTTTTGAATACGTTTTTTTCATCATATACTCCCTCCTTTCCCCCCAGGTTGCAGTTCTTACAGTCTGCATGAAGGTATCCTATAATGTTTTTGCTCAGACACACATTTCCTTAACAACAACAACAAAAACGCAATTACCCCTCAGAAGTTATCAGATTATCTCTTTGGTCTACTCTGCGCGTTCTCTGCATCCTCTCTCATCGGTCACTAAAGAAAAATGTGAAGCGAGTTTCCAATTTAATCTTCCCAGCGGTATTTAATGGCCACTTTGTCAGCTCCTGTCCTGCGGGAAAAAAATATATGCAAACTTTAAGGTGAATGATAATGCGGCGGTTAATATTCTCTTCAGCCTCTCGGTAATTTTAAACAACAAGGGAAGGATCGTACGAAGCTAAGGACACGAGCACATGCCTTTTACTTATCATATTAACATGGCGTGTATACATTGCTACCGCGGAGGGATGCTGTGACCGGGGATAAACACAGCATCCTCATCCCACCACCACCACCACCACTAGGCCTTCAGCTTTCCAATCGCACTCTCAGCAAGACAAAGGGTGTTTAATAGACAATGTGGTGTTGATTATTAAAACGCCTTGCTGTCATGGTGCGATGGCGTAGTGGTGGTGTTGTGTCCCTCGCTACACACACCACCACACACTCGCCCTTCACGCTTCGAACCCCGTAAGACAATGGGCGACTAATGGACAAAGCCGCGATGATTATTGAAACCTGCATGGGAAGTGTTTTTTAACTCGTGTTGGCTGGGGAAAAAAAGTTGCCGCACCTTGCCTCGCCTCGCCTCGCCTCTCCCGGCCGGCGGTGGTGTTGTGTTGTCTCTTGCCGCCATCAAAACACCAAAATAATGATGTGGTGATGATTATTGAAGACTCAGAAGTATTATTATTATTCTTTCAAGAGGGAAGTACCACCAACACGCCTATTAAACGGAGATTAGTAATTCTTTTTGCATCTTGTGTATTCATTTTAATGGGAGAAGAGTGTTTTTAAGTATTATTAGGGTCTAAAGCAGTGGTTCTCAAACCTTTCCCGGCTGGCGCCCCCTTGGCTCCCAAGCGAGTTCCTAGCGCCCCCCCCACTCCACACACAAACTCACACACGCGAACACACACCTTTTTCTGGGTATTCGGTATGCTGCAAATTGAAAAGATTAAACATATCATGTAGTAAATCGTTCGTGTTCCTTTACTTAGCCTTGGTGTTTTTGACATAGAATTTGTCACTCAGATTTTGTAAAACAAAGTTATTAATCATTCCTAATGCCACCTTGCCGCCGCCGCCCCCACCCCCCACCGCTGTTCCCAGGTCCATTCACCCATCACCCCCAGGGTGGAGGTACCACCCACTTTGGAAACCACTGGCCGAATAATTCAAACTTCTCTTAGATCAGACATTTATTAAACCGAAATTCGTCATTCTTTTCAGTATATATATATATATATATATATATATATATATATATATATATATATATATATATATATATATATATATATATATATATTAGTGGGAGAAGGGTGGTGTTCTTTTTTTTGTCATTGCCTTATCTTCTTTCACGCCTCACCCCTCCCCTGAAAAAAAAAAAGTTCCTGGTGTCGGATCAAGGGGCCGCGGCGCTCCCCATTAAGATCACTAAAATAAGGGTAACCAGCCAGCCAGCCGCCGCCGCCTCCTCAGCCATGCATGTCGGGCCCGCGCGCTCACACCCACTCCCTCGCTTTCATATATTTGTATAACCTGTTCCGCGGCCATCCACTGCCCCCGCGACACGGCCCGACAACTTATTCCGCGCTCCCCGCCGCCTACAACGCCTTACCAAACGAACGCGCCCGCTATTAACTAATGGGCGCTATTAACTGAAGCTTCCATCGTTAATTTCGTGCTGTTTCGCTGTAGTATATGTTCGCTTCTTATCATTTAAATGCTCGCTGCTCGAATAAATGTTTGATAATGGTCGATTTTTTAAATTTTTCCTTTCTTTCTCTACGATTTTTTTTGTTTTTTTTTGTTGCCTACTTACCAAGCAAGTGTTGAATATTAAAGAAGCGAGCCATTGTTGATTTGCAGTTTCCTTTTGATTCTAATGTTATCGCAACGAATGATATGTGTACAATCTTTAACTTTGCTTTGTTTTCTACACAAGTATTTTTCCGATCAAATATTTGGTGACTATTAAGGACTGGACCATCCGGAATTTACAGTTTTCTTTGATTTTAACTTAAGCACACCGAGGCTTGGAGCTAATAAATGGTTAGTCGCCAATGTTCTTTTTTTTTGTATGAAGCGGGTGGTGAATATCAGGAATCCCGCCGTCCCTAATATATACTTTTCTTCGATTTTAATGTTTTCACACCGAACCTTTGAGCCATTTTGTCATTAATTTCGAAGTTTCTTTTCTGCATTCGCTTTTTCTCCCTTCTTTATCCTATCAAACACGTCGGGAATATTATGGATAGAGACATTAATTAATTTATTGCGTTTTCCGTTGTAATGTTAGCACGCTGTTAGTGGTTACCCGTTGATTTATTTTTTTTTGTATTTTTCTTATTTTCTCAAACACGTGGAGAGTATTAAGAAATTATCCAGCTTTGACTTTATTTTTCTTTAGTTTTTGTCATCAAACGGCGCCTTGCTGCTAATTAATGACTGCCTGTAATCCTAAATTTTGAGTCACCTTTCTCTGTTTTTTTCTTCATCAAACCTGAACTTAATATTAAAGAAAGCAGAGTCCTGAACATCAACCTTCCTTTAATATCAACGCTTTCAAACTGGGCTTCACTATCAACAAACGTTTAATCTTTTCTACATCAGATTTTTTTACGTCCATTTTTTTTCTTGTCCGAGCAAAATTATCGCCGCTAGCAAATTCTCTATCTTTAATTCTAAGTTTATTTTTCCCTCCCAATACTCTCTTAAGTAATGCTCTGTTCTTACATTCATGCTTTCATCTCACTGTTGCGTCTTTAATCTTCAATTGTCTTCCTCTGATTTTCTCTTGAACTCTTCTTTTGTGTTGCTTCTCTTCCCTTCTCCCTCAGTCCTCTCTAAACCATTTGCGATGTTCTTGGTGATACTCTCATGGCTTCATCTCCCTCTCTTAATAAATGCAACATCCTCAATCTTGAATTCCCTTTGTCTGATTCTCTCTCCTGAAGGTTTCTTGCATTGCTATATATTTTGCGAGACTTCGGTGATACATATTCCCTTGCAGTCTCAAATTATCTCGACTTCTTCCTCTCTGGTATTTTCTTAAAGGGTTCACACGTTGCTGTACTCGCTTTCTCCGTCAGTATTCCCTAAGAAGTGTCGATGCTGTGGCGATAGCTTCCTGCCTGCACCTCACTGTTAATAAATACAACATAGCGCAGTTCTTCCTGTTTGATAGTCGCTCATAAAGTTTCCCTGTGTTGATTCGCGCCGTTGGGATCTTGGGCGCTCTACTGTAAACATCATTAATCGTGCTGCCTCGCTCCCTGTGTCTCGCGCTGAATGGAGGTCGATGTCTAGATTAACCTTGCATATTTTAATAGAAAGTTGTATAAATGTTTGTGACGCACCTTTTGCTACACGGCTTTGAGTTCGCCTGGGTTGTGTGGAAATGACGGATAGCATGACACACCTGCTTGCTTTCTTATCTCCCTCCATGACTCCTATCTATTTTTAACTTCCTCTTTTCCTCTTCTCTATTCTAATCTTCATCTGTTACCTCAAGTTTTCCCTTCCCCAACCTCTGTCTTCTGCACCTGCTTTATTTCTTATCTCTCTATCTCTTCTACCTGTCTTTCATTTTCTCTTTTCCTCTCTTCTCTATTTGATCTCTATCTCTCATCTCTTAGTTTTCCTCCCCTTAATCCTCTCTCTTCTTACCTCAGTATCCCAGTAACTTCGCTCCATCTCTCCTCTCCTTATTTTCCTGTCCCTTCATTTTCTTTTCCTCTCTTCTGTATTTAATTTCTATCTCTCATCTCTAGTTTTCCTCCCCTCCCTCCTCTCTCTTCTTACCCCAATATCCCTGTAACTTCGCTCCATCTCTCCTCTCCCTATTTTCCTGTCCCTACTTACCTATTTTCTCTCTCTGCTTCAGTCGTCCCCATCCCTTCTCTTCATATCTTCTCTCCCTTTTCTCTCTTTCCATTTTTCCTCCATCTTTTCATCTACCCATACTTCAGTTTCCCCACCACATTCTCTCGGCCTCTCACCTCTCTCTGCCTTCTCTCCTTGTTCTCCATGTCTCTCTCCCTCCCTCCCTCCGTCCCTCCCTTTGTCAGGAATTGCCTCCAGCCAGCCTGTCATCACTTCACGTCTCAACTCTACATTTGGGCCTCCTCACCTCCTCCTCCTCCTCCTCCTCCTCTTCCGCCTCCTGCAGCCAGCCAGTGTTCCTCTAATTGAATCTCCGTGGAGGGCGAGGCTCGTCTGGTCGTCAGGTCACCAGGAATCTTGTAATCGGCCTCCGCCATAGCACCGCACACCCGCGTTGCCAAGTTATCGTACTCATCGCATTTCATTTTCGTAGTTGCTGACCGATAACTATAACAACAAAGAACGAAAAACATCAATATTCAAGTTTTAGCCCGATCTTTGATTTTCTCACGTTACTTTTGTAGGTAAGAGAGTTTGAGGCATAAATATGATTGATACGATATGTGGTTAATACGATAAATTGGCAACGCTGCCGGACACCCGCCGCCACACCTGTTGCTCACGACGAGGCGCGGGAGTGGAGGAGGCGAAGAGGAAGCAGGAAGAAACATGGAATTGTGGAAAGGCAGGCAACGAAAAGCCGGTTGGTTCATAACGAGGCTGCCCTCTTAATCAATTCATCAGCCACTTTAGTGACATGCTGAACCGATTAAGTATTTGCTGTTATCACGTGCAGGAAGGTTCAGTTCATTCTTGGTGCAACAATGTAGCAGTCGTTGCGATCTTGGATTCAAGGAGGTGATCGCTTTCACATTAGCCACTTTTGCCGTTTGAGAAAAAAATCCTGCCGATGTCTGTACTTCATCACCTCGCTTGAATCGGTACACCGTTATTACTAGTTGTCGAGCTAGATTGGGCCTCGGTCAAAAAAAAATAAGACCGATGTTACTGAACTCATTCAGGTACTTTAATACCTGTATCAAATCTTGTTCTTCTCTAACTTAAAGAGGTGGTTGAGGCTCTGGTCGTTCTTCATACGGCTGAACCCTCGGAGGCTACAGCATTTTCATAACGCGTCGCAATACTCTCCAGAAGAAGAAGGAAAAGAAAACGAAAACACGCTGAATCTGGCAACTGAAAGCCTATTGACTGATAATAAGGCTTCCTGCTCCAGTGACTTGCCTCAGTGACTTGCAAAACAGACGGGAGTTGTTGTTTTTCAATCAGTTCGTGCATGTTCCTGCGTGTTCATGATTCTTCCTGTACTTAAAAGTGTATGTTGTTGATGCTCTTACTATCGTTGTTGTTGTTGTTGTTGTTGTTGTTGTTGTTGTTGTTGTTGTTGTTGTTGTTGTTGTTGTTGTTGTTGTTGTTGTTGTTGTTGTTGTTGTTGTTGTTGTTGTTGTTGTTGTTGTAGATGATATTTTTGTTGTTGCTGTGGTGGTGGTGGTGGTTGTGGTTGTGCAGGTGATTGCGGCGATGATCATGGTAATGTTCTGGTTCTGGTTCTGGGTGTAGTAGTAGCTGGTGGTGGTGGTGGTGGTGGTGGTCGGCCTTGTTGTCGTTGTTACTGGTGATGTTGTTGATGATGTATTTAATTTCTGGTTCGGGAACGTTCAAATCGCTCCTGTCATGAGAAAGTCACTATCGGTACAGTTGCTAAAAGAAATTATAGTTGTCGCACTAACTTGTTCTGCAGGAAATTTTATGCAGTGACGGTTGAGCCGATTATAGATAGAAATGTCCGCCAATTATTATGTTGAAGCACTTCGCTGGAATCGCTAGGCCCTTGTTCATAGTTGTCGGATTACTTTGAAGTATATATAACAAAAAAAAAACTTGTGTGGCTGAAATTTTCGGGTTAGTTCAGACACTCGAACACCTGTACCATACCTCACCATAGTCGACACTTTTGCATAGAGAAGAGGTAAAGAGAAGAGAAGAGAAGGACGAGGACGAGGAGGATGAAGAGAAGAGTGAGAAGTAGAAAGAAGAAGAGTAGGAAACATGGGAAGCAGGAGAAGGAGGAGGAGAAAGAGGAAAAGCAGGAGCAGAAGGAGGCGTAGTAGTAGTAGTGGAAGGAGGAGGAGGAGAAGGAGGCGTAGGAGATGGTGGAGGAGGAGAAGGAGGCGGTGGAAGATGACTCGGTGTTTGCTTTAGACTGCAGTATTTTTAGCTGGTGTTTTTCTGTTTTCCTTCCTCCTCCTCCCCGGCGTCATTAATTAGTAAAGGCGGTTAATAGGTCCAACATGTTTTATTTATTTATTTATTTATTTTTTTTGCTTTTCCTCCCACTTTCATAATTTCCATGGATTTTTTTCTTTACTTCTCTCTTCTTTTCATAAATATGTTTTCATGGATATTTTTTTCTTTTCATTCACAACTGGAAAATCTTGCTGGTTGCTGCTTATGTTTTCCAGTTCGCTTCGTTCTTTTTCTCTTCTCTTCGCGTTGGACTGGGATAAGAAGGGTGTTTTGTTTTTTTATTTTTTTCATTTTTTTAATCTTCTTTCAATCATGGGTCTTTTCGCCTTCATGATTCTTCCAACTCTATAAGGGAACACACTGATTGGTTCATGTTCGTACCTTGTTTTTTTATTTTCTTAGGCAACACTTTCTTTTTGTATCGTTCGTTCACGTATATTAAATTGTTCCGGTTTGGTAAAAATAAGACGAATCGTTTCTTGTGTTATTCTGTTGTGTGTTTCGTGGTTCATCTCTTTACTTCGTGCGTCCAGATCTCTTCTTTTTTCTTCGTCCTTTTGGGTATAGGGCCAGTTTCACAGTTCCCCATGATGGGTTAGTAAGGTCCCAAACCAATACCAGAAGCCTCGAAATTTCCATGTGTAGTGTCTGGTGTTTATATTTAAGTTCACAAATTTGATGAAACTATACAGAAAAAGTCTTGCGTATTTAGCGTGGCATCGAAGACCTCACCATTTTGGATTGTATGGAATTCTATAGTTTGGTTCGGGCTGTTACGAAGACACTGTGTTAGACTGTGAAATCGGCTCATAAAGTCTGGTTCTCCACTGATTTGTTTGTTTGTTTGTTTTGGCTTAGTGGTTGTTGCTAATCATGTTCATGTTTTTGTTTAACCTCTTCTTCATCCTCTCGTCTCATGTTCGTGTTCCAGTTGTTTTTATTGATTCATGTTCTTGTTGTTTTTTTTCCTCTTCTTCATCCCACCGTATAATTCCTGTTCTTTTTTTATTTATTGTTCGTCTTTTTCTTCTACTTCTTCTTCTTCCTATGACTATTTCCCTTCTTCATCTTTACACTATCTCTTCCCTTCCTCTATTTCTTTTTCAAACTATTTTCTTATTCTTCTCCTCTGCCTTCTCCTTATTATTTCACCTACTTCCTTCATAAACCTTTCTCACTCAGTCTTTTCCCGTCCCCGGCGTTCGTGTTCTTCGCTGTCATTAAGTAATTTATAAAGAGTTACAGTGTGGCCTTTCCCTTCCTCCCTGACCCCCCTCCTCCTCTCCGTCCCTCTCCTCTCCTCTCCTGTTCCCTGCTCCTGCTCTAGGCGTCATGGGAGTGCTGGGTCCTGTTTATTGGCATTGAGGGCTCTTTGCTATATTTGCAGTCTCTTTTCACTGCCCTGCCTTGATCTAATGAGGCAGGGAGATAAGAATTGCTGGGAAAAGTGTGAGGAGGCTTGTTGTGAGTAGGGTGGTGATCCGTCTTCCTTCTGTCTACTTGCTGTCTGTGTGGTTTCTCTCTCTCTCTCTCTCTCTCTCTCTCTCTCTCTCTCTCTCTCTCTCTCTCTCTCTCTCTCTCTCTCTCTCTCTCTCTCTCTCTCTCTCTCTCTCTCTCTCTCTCTCTCTCTCTCTCTCTCTCTCTCACACACACACACACACACACACGATTATTTTGGGTGTATCGCCAAGGTTGTGTAAATAAACGGACGAGGGAAGACTTGACCGTGTTGGAAGCGCCTCCCCCCCCCCCCCCCAACGCCCCTGCTACTACTACTACTACTACTACTACTACTACTACTACTACTACATAATCATTTTGTTTCTCATTCATCCTCTTCACCTCCGTCCCCCCTTTTTTTCTCTCCCTTTTACTCTATCTCATCTTGCTCCTCCTTTAAATTTTTCACTTACACGATTTTTTTCCTTGTTAGTTTTCTTCTGTTATTTCTCCCACCTTCCTTTCTCTCTTTCGTTTAACTTCTTCCTCTCCTCGTTGCATTGCCTCCTTTCCCACAGTTCCTCTCTTCTCTCTCTTTCTTTCTCTCTTTTCTCTCTCCTCACACCACCCACAAAGAAGGCTGAGATAGGTTCATAAAAGTGTTAAAAGGTCTCTTAAGTGAGTGCTGAACAAATTTGGGGGAAGAGAAGGCCTGGGAGAACCACCTGTTGAGAGAGAGAGAGAGAGATAATTTTTTTTTTTCCTCTCGTTTCAAAGTTATTCGTTTTCTTTATTAGTCTTCCTATTTTTCCAATTATTAAACCTTGTCTTCTCTGTCTTCTTCGGTCCTTTCTTACCTCTTGAGTTCTTTATTATCTTCTGTTCTCTCTCTCTCTCTCTCTCTCTCTCTCTCTCTCTCTCTCTCGTTTTTCTTCTTTTCATCCACGTCCACATACCTCTTATTTCGTCCCTCCTCCTCCTCCTCCTCCTCCTCCTCCTCCTCCTCCTCCTCCTCCTCCTACTCTTGACCTTTCTCTGAATTATGATATCCACCAGAAACTGACCTTTCCTCATCTTTTTTTTTCCTCTCCATTTCTCCTATCTCCTTCTTTCATACATTTCTCTACACCTGTTACTTTTCCTAGCTTGCCTCTTTCCATTATCCTCTCCTTCCCTCCGCTGCCCCTTACATTCCACTTTATTTCCTCACCTCTCTTCCCTTTTACTTTTACTTACTCATTCCTTTTGTTTTTTTCCATCTCATCATTGTAAATTTTCATTGATCTCATTAACTCCCACCTGTTCGTCTATTCCTTTCTCTCCTCATTCTCTTTCTTTCTCTGTTATCATATCTCATTATCTTACTCCCGTCTCTTTATCCAGCTGTTCTCCCTTTCTCATCTATCCTTCTGTACCTTCTCTCCCTCCTTTCCTCCTCAATCCCTCACCCAATCCTCTCTTCATCCTTAGCTTCCTGTTTTCTTCATCACTTCTATTCCATCTTCTTAAACCTCTTTCCTTTACTTTTTTTATTTATCTCTCTACCTGTGTTTCTTCGCATATATAGATCTCTTTTTCATATGCTTCCCTCTGTTGTAGTTGTTTTCTACTCGTATCTCCTTCTCCGTCTTTCTATTCCCCTTTCCTTAAGTTTTCGATTTCTCTTTCCACCTGTTCCTCGCACACTTCTCCCTCCCTCTCTCGCTAACCCTTCTGTTCCATCTCCTTTTCACTCCCTCACCCTTTTGCTTCCTCTCCCTTTTTCTTCCTTCCTCCCCGTGTGCCCCTTCCCCTTAACCCCTACACCTCCTCCCTATCCTTATCCATTCCCTACTCCTGCTCTTCTCCCCGCCTTCCTCCCGCTCTCCTCTCGCCCTTCACGCCGCCAGTGTTGCATGGTGGGCGGGAGGCGAGGTCAGGTGCTTCATAGCGTCACCCGCCGCCCTCAGGTGTTCACGCGCCGCTGGACAAGTGGGGGACACGCCAGGTCAGGAGGCGAGACGGTCTGCCTTGTCTTACCTCACCTCACCCCACCTCACCTCACCTCACCTCACCTCACCTCACCTCACCCCACCTCACCTCACCTCACCTCACCTAACCCCACCCCGCCTCATCTCACATCACCTCATGGCATTTTACTCTACCCAATTCTTCCTCTAAGATACTCCACCTGCTGCTGTTTCTACGTTTAAACTTTTCTTCTACTACTTTTTTTCCTTTACTTCTTCTTCTTCTTCTTCTTCTTCTTCTTCTTTTTCTTCTTTTTTCTTTTCTTTTTTTCTTCTTCTTTTTTTTCTTCTTCTTTCTTCTTCTTCTTCTTGTTCTTCTTCTTTTTTCTTCTTTTTTTCTTCTTTCTTTTTTTTCTTCTTTTTTCTTCTTCTTTTTTCTTCTTCTTTCTCTTCTTCTTCTTCTTCTTCTTCTTCTTCTTCTTCTTCTTCTTCTGCCTTGTACTTAAGGAGCTGCTTTGTATAGACCTACCGTCCTCTTGCCGACCTCTTATGTTATTATGTTCTTATGTAGGTCTGTTTTTATTATACTGTTATTCTTCTTATTTTTTCTTCAGACTATTTTTCCTTCTTTATTTTCTTTACCTTATCTAACATAATCTTTTACCTTACTTTGGCTTACCTTTCCTTGCTTTCCTTAATTTATCCTCTCTTACCTCACCTTACTCTATTTTGCTTAACCTTGCCTTGCTTTATTTCACATTACCTTACCTTACCTTACCTTACCTTACTTTATCTTACCTTGTCTTAGCTTACCTTAATTTTGCTTACCTTACCTTACTTTCCTTACTTTATCCTTTCTTACCTCACCTTACTCTCTTTTGATTAACCTTGCCTTGCTTTATTTCACATAACCTTACCTTACCTTACTTTATCTTAGGTACCTCGTCTTACCTTACTTTACCTTAACTTACTTCAGCTTACCTCACCGTACCTCACCTTACCTTACCTCATTTTACTTCACCCGATCCTTGATTCAAATTACCTTTCCTTACCATACCGTACCTTAACTTACCTCACCTTACTTTACCTTGCCTTAACATAAATTACCTCACTTTGCCTTACTTTACCTTATATTTCCTTACCTTACCTTACCTTACCTTACCTTACCTTACCTCGCCTTACCTCGCGGCATTTTACTTTACCCGACCCTCACTTCAATTTACATCCCCCCTTTTTTAATTTTTTTTCTTCTGATTTTTCTCTCCCCCACTTCGAGTTATTGTTCTTTTTCATTTTTTTTCTTCACATTATCTTCCCTTCATAATTTTCTTTTACCTTGTCTTGTCCTTTTCTTACCTTGACGTACCTTACCTTGCCTTGCCTCACGTCACCTGCCCTCGCCTTATCTAACCTTGCCCAAACCCGTGTTCTCATACCTGGCTAAATCGCATGTTTTTTTTTTCACTTCATTTCACCTCACTTTGCTGCGTGTCATCTCATCTCACGTCATCTCTCCTAACCTACTCTAACCTTCTTTAATTATATCTCACCTCACTGAACTTAACCTTACCTAGCCCAGCATTACCTCAAATAACCTTAACTTACCTTCCTGTATTTCATTTCACCTTTGTTTTCTCCACCTTGCCTTACCTTTCCAAAACTCAACTCGCCTCACCTTACCTCACTGTATCTTAGCTCGCCTCACCTGGCTTATGTTTACGTCTCATACCTGCCCTTCCTTACCTGTGGTCCTGTGTTCTAGATATCTTTTAACTTTACTCTCCCTGCCTGTCTCTCAGTACATGTAATCTCCTACCTTCTGTTTTTCTCTTTATTTTCATGGTCTAGGGTGCAGACATTGGTGTAAAGAATGAAATATACTTATGATAGACTCTCTCTCTCTCTCTCTCTCTCTCTCTCTCTCTCTCTCTCTCTCTCTCTCTCTCTCTCTCTCTCTCTCTCTCTCTCTCTCTCTCTCTCTCTCTCTCTCTCTCTCTCTCATTAGAGAAATGATTATGGACTAGACCTGAATGGAGACCCGTCATTCATTTCTTGTTCCTCCTCCTCCTCTTCCTCTCCTCCTCCTTCTCCTCCTCCTCCTCCTCCTCCTCCGCGCATGAATTCACTGCAAGAGTTGAGAAAATTTCCCTCCATCAGCCGAGTCGAGAGAACCGCTCACTCCAACCCTCCTCCTCCTCCTCTTCCTCCTCGGGGTCGTGTATGATGAAACTCTAAACTTTCTCGGGAGTCTAATCTTCTCTCAACATCACGAGGGCTGGATCATGCACGACTGGAGGAGGTGGAGGAGGAGGAATAGACGGAGCGGAGAAGGGGTCGGTGAAAAATATGAAAGGGAGAAAAGAGTTGGTTTGGCGAGGAGAAAAAGAGAGGTGGAAAAAAAAGGGGGGGGGGGGAGACTGGAGGAAAATGAGGGTTAGGAGGAGGAGGAGGAGAAGGAGAGAATAGGAGGAAAGGAGGAAACGAGGGAAGGAGGGAGGGAAGAAAGGAAGGCGACAGGATAGATTAGAGAGGCTATATAGTCATGCTCTCTCTCTTTCTCCCTCTTCTCCTCCTACGTTGATCACTCCAAACTCTTCACGCTACCTTTCTTCCTGCTAGTCCATGTTTCCATGTTTCCTCCTCCTCCTCCTCCTCCTCCAAACAGACGAGACAGCCACATAACCTCAGACGTAAGTGGTTATGGAAGAATGTGTGTGTGTGTGTGTGAGAGAGAGAGAGAGAGAGAGAGAGAGAGAGAGAGAGAGAGAGAGAGAGAGAGAGAGAGAGAGAGAGAGAAAAAAATTGAAGCAGGAGCGTCATAAAGGCAAAAAGATGAATGAAGTGAAGGAGTCTGATAAAGGAAGGAGGGGAGAGATTGAAGAGCAGTAAGTATAGAGGAGATGAAGGAGAAGGAAGGAAAATGGGAAGAACCAACAGGGAAAAGAAAATGAAATGCATCTATAATTTAAAACTAGAAAAAAAATGAGTGGAAGACAAGAAAAAAAATCAAAAGGCAAAAGAAAGAAAATGAATGCGATAACAGAATGAAAAAAAAAAAAAAAAACACTAGAAATATGAATAATGAAAAAGTAATTAAACGGTACACGGTCAATTGCTGGAAGGCGGTGGCTGAGTGGTTAGCATGAGGGAGCGGCGTACAGGAGGACCCGGGTTCGCGTCCCACCCGCGGCCACAAGCTTGGATTTTTCAGTCACCGCCGAGTAGTCTAAGACGACCCACATGCTGTCGTTAAGAGCACCTATCAACCCGGCCTCTAGATTCTCTCCCCGAAAAGAGGATCAAAGATGAGCTCAAAGTGGCAGGATGAGCCAAGCAAAATGGCGCCAATATAAACAACTGCCTGCGCCATAATAGGGTGGGGCCAAACGTCAGGTCACACGAAGAAAGCCCACCAGCGCCTACAGAGAACGTAAAAAAAGGTTAGGAAGAGAAACATAAGATTAAAAAAGAGAGAAAGTAAAACGAAAAGATACAACTCCTTCAAAAGTGAGACAAGTGGAAGAGACGAAGGGGAAAAATAGACAAGAGAAAATGGAGGAAAAAAGGCAAAATGAGGGGAGGTGAGGGGGGTAGAGAACCTGTCTAGAGAGTGATTGCTGCTCTCTCTCTCTCTCTCTCTCTCTCTCTCTCTCTCTCTCTCTCTCTCTCTCTCTCTCTCTCTCGATAACGGATAGTAATTATAGTATATGTATTTCATTTCTAAGAAAGCAAAGGATCCGGGAGAGAGAGAGAGAGAGAGAGAGAGAGAGAGAGAGAGAGAGAGAGAGTCCCCCTTCAAACATGTAATTTGGACGCGTCTGTAGCATCTAAATCTGCTCCTCAGAGTTGAGAAAATATCGATGCCTATATTTTTTTCACCGTGGAGGGAGAGAGAGAGAGAGAGAGAGAGAGAGAGAGAGAGAGAGAGATGCTTTTAGGTATCCTCAATAAAGTCAAGAAAAAAGATGCTGAAAAAAAAATAGAGACGGAGACCAAGTAAAAGAGATTAATTGGACAGGTGTGAATGGGACAGGTAATAACAGGTGAACTTGGAGGAGGAGGAGGAAGAGGAAGAGGAAGGAGGAGGAGCAAGACAGGCGGGTAGAAAGAAAGACCGAAAAAGAGGGTGATAAGATAGGTACATATAGAAGGCCGAGGTAGGTAGGTAGGTAAGGATATCAGGTGTAGCACAGGTAAACAGGTGAGAGGAAAAACGAAGCAGGTAAGAGTCGGCGCTTGACAGGTAGATGTAAGACAGGTAGAGAGGTGAGGGAAGAGGCAGGTGAGGGCGAGACAGGTAGGAAAGGTGAGACAGAAGAGGAATGAGACAGGTGCAAAAGGTGTGTTTGAAGGTGTGCTTGATGGCCGGGTTGGAAAGATGGAGGACGGGAGAACGTGTGTGTGTGTGTGTGTGTGTGTGTGTGTGTGTGTGTGTGTTAGATAGGAATTTGGCCATGAGGATAATTTGCGATCATCTGTACATTTCAGGAGTTTTGAGAGAGAGAGAGAGAGAGAGAGAGAGAGAGAGAGAGAGAGAGAGAGAGAGAGAGAGAGAGAGAGAGAGAGAGAGAGAGAGAGAGCGCAGTTTTGATGTAAGACACCCACTTTATGCAGATCAGGAGAGAGTTAGAGAGAGAGAGAGCATGAGTTGAAGGAAAGAAAAAGAGTAAAAATATTGTCTGGAAGAGAGAGGAAAAAATGTTGGTAGACTTAAAAGCTGGAAAGAAAAGATGTGACAGTTAAGAAATATGAAAAGAGGAGGAGGAGGAAGAAGAAGAAGAGGAGGAGGAAGAAGAGGAGGAGGAGGAGGAGTGGAGGAAATTTCTCTAGAGGTATAATCTTGGTGGAGAGAAAGCCAGTCAGTCGTTACGGTGAGCAGCGTCAAGAGTGAAAGGATGCTGTTGTGGTGGGGCATCTCATTCTTATCTTCTCTCTCTCTCTCTCTCTCTCTCTCTCTCTCTCTCTCTCTCTCTCTCTCTCTCTTGCTTTTTTTCTCGTTAACTGACCAAATAAATGAATTACATATCGTGCAGACAAATGCGAAGGAAAAAAAATCAAGAAGGAAAAAAATCACTAACTCTTCCATTATATAAAGTGATAAAGAAAACGTTGAATTATAAAGTAGAACGAATTAAAGAGAAAATAATAACCCAAAAGAATAAAGAAAAAAGAGAAAGGTTCAAGAATAATGAATCAAACGAATTTAACAAAGGAAAAGAAGAAAGGAAAATAGAAAAAATCAAGGGAAAGTGAATAAGAGAAAAACTAGAGAAAAAATAAAGTAGGGAAAAGGAATATAAAAGTTGAATTAAATAAGAGGATGAAAAAGTAAAAAAAAAGGAAGAAAAGGAGAAAGATGAAAGCTGAAGTAATTACGTGAATGGAAAAGGACTAAAAAGAGGTAGGAGAATAAATATGCATAAGAGGATGTAAAAGTAAAAAAAAAAAAGGAAGAAAAGGAGAAAAATGAAAGTTGAAACAATTAAGAGAATGGAAAAGGACAGAAAATAGGAGAATTGATATGTATAGCTTGAATTAAGTTAGATAATAATAAAGCAAACAAAAGGAAAACAGGAAAATGGAACTTGATCTACTTAAAATTATCAAAAAGTGTAAAAAAACAAATAGTCAAGAAAAGGGGAACGATAAAAAAAGCGAATTAAGGAAAAAAATGTAAAAAAAGAAGAAAATGAAACTAGTAAAAGCGAATAAATGAACCATAATAAATAAACAATAAATGGGGTAAAAAAGTGAAATATGGAAACAAGACAAATAGTGAATAAACATGAAGAAGAAAGGAAAAGATAAATTTGTGGGTAGCTAGAGTGAATCATGTGAATTAAAAGTATGGAAAAAAATGAAGGAAAAAAGTATAAAAAAAAACCAGGTGTGTGCTTGTCCAAAGAGCGAGAATTAATCACCGCCGCGACACACCTGTAATACTAATGCCGCAATTTTTCATGGGCCGCGTTCAGTTCTTAGTCAGGGAGTCCAACACCTGGCAGTCTCTCTCTCCCTCTCTCTCTTTCTTTCTTTTTTACCACAGGGGCGAGGGGGGGTGGCGTTTGGCAGTTAATTATTTTCCTGCATTTCTTTCTATATATCTTTTTATGTCATGCTATTCTTTCTCTGTATTTTTTATTCTCATTTTTCCTTCTCTTCCCGTTCTTTTCTTGGTGTTTTTTTTTCTTCCCATCTATTTTTCGGTTTCATTTTTTTTTCTTTCTTGCGCATGTAATTTATTTTATATCTTCTCTCTGCTTCTCGTTTTCTTTTACTTTTACTTTTATTATATTATGTTTAGTTTAGTTTTTTTTTCTTTTCTCTGTTCACTTTTATTCTCTCTCTCTCTCTCTCTCTCTCTCTCTCTCTCTCTCTCTCTCTCTCTCTCTCTCTCTCTCTGTCTCTCTCTCTCAATTCTAAAGCTGTTCCCTGCCTTCCTCTTCTTCTCCTTCTCCTCCTCCTCCTCCTCCTCCTCCTCCTCCTCCTCCTCTCCACAAGTTTCAGACCTCCACTCATTTTACGCTTCCACATTTGCATCAGTATGAAAGAGCCGTGAGATGTCTTGCGTCTCAATGAAAAAAAAAAAAAAGTGAGGCGAGGGAAAAAGTAGTATGATTTTTTTTTTTTTTTTTTTTTTTGTGTGTGTGTGGTGACCGGCATCAATTTCCAGAGATTTACGAATGTTCCCTCGAGGCCATCTGTTACCTGTCTGCTGTGGCCTTTATTTTAACCGCGTTTTATTTTCTTGTTGTGTCTGTGAGCTAGGCGTTTGTCCGTTTATGTAAGTTTGCTGTACTAATTATGAAAGGTTGATCTACGGAGAAGCTGAAATACCTAAGCAATATAACCCACAGTGATATAGCAGGATATTGATGTTTTTTTTTTTCTGTTTTGCGAATTAGGGGAGCAGCGACATAGCGGGCTTTTTTTCTGTTCTGTATTTTACCTTTGAGCTGCCTCCTTTGACGTAGAAATAGTGGAGACCGTAGAGGTTCAGTTTCTTACTACATAATTTCGAGTAAAATTTGCCACACATATATATACCTTTTTTTTATCAGCATGGAAGTCGTGTTATTTACTGTTTTCCTTCTAGGACTAGTAGCTTGCATGACCCACGGATCCTAGTCACAGTGCTCCTTACCTCTTCTGCTCCTCCGCTTCCTTCTCTTCTTCGTCTCCTTTTTATCATTTTCTTTTGTTTTCTTTTTGTTTCTTCGTCTTCTTATTGTGATTTTTCCTTTCCTTTTGTCAGTCTTCCAGCTTTTCTTCTTCCGTCTCGTATAATGGAAGAATGGAGTGAAGATTTAGCATGGCGAGGTGGCAATGTTGTATTTCTTCTGTATCAGTACCAGGAGTAAAAATTAAATCAGACTATCAACAAAATTACTCTACCTTCCCTCGTCTATGAGTCCTCCTGCCTAAGACTTACACTTTCTGAAGAAGGGAATATTAACACACCCAATATCAGACTCTAACCCTCGTTTGGCTACTCTATCAAATATTTGTAGAAGCAGCGACAGTGGGCTTTTTTGTTGCTTCCTTATATTCTCCTCGAGCTTGTAAGGCACTGGTATGTAGATATTGTGTATATAAAGATGTGTGGAGCGTATGGTGCAACTCCAGCTCCAAAAAAGTATCATGGCGCCGACCCGAGGCAGTTCACCCCGACACGCTAGAATTCCCAAACCCTCCACGACCTCCCATAACTCACCGCTGAGGTCTCGGGCAAATTCTGGCAGCCCGGGACTTATTTACGTATCTCGTAGGATATCACCTCCATCTCCGCTCTCCTCGTGGCTTCCCGTTTTGCAGTATCTCGCGCGGGGTGAAGAGATCAGCGCCACATTACATATTCCTGATGGGATCTCACTCGCCATTTGTATAAAATTTGTATAAGATTATTACCTAATTATTCAAGGAGGCAAAGTTAAGGCTGATAAAGTAAAGAACACTATCGCTCGCCCTCTTGCTCCCCTTCGCCCCCCTCGCCCCCCTCCCATCACTGCCACTCCATCATCCGGTACTCTCCGTCTGTTCTCAGGGTCGTCAGTCGCGTCTCCTCGGCCAGACTAACAACGTTGCGCCACGCCAAACATTACATGGATTCACTGCGTTGGTGGGGTGTTTAAGGGGCGTTCCTGTCGCTTAGGGACAATGCTTTCTTCACTTCACTGCTCTATTACCTTAACCTAACCTAACCTATTACCTTCCTGCCTGGCTGCCCTGCTTATGAGGCGCCTTGATTTCAGCTTCTGCCTAGTTTGTTCACCTCGACCTCGTCCTCGCCCAAGAACATTGAAGGAAGATGTAGTATTTACCGGTTTCTGACGCCTAACTATTGCCAAGAAACATCAGGATCTAACTCTTTTAACGATAACTATAAATGAGTTTCGTTATTGGACCCCAGAAGACAGTTTAGGGGTAGGAAGTCGGGAAATATAATCGGTTAAGTACGACAATCTGGCAACGTTGGTTTACATACATCGTTGTTCTGGAAGATCTGTATTTATTTCTAGCTCTCTATATCTTTTTTTGAAACTGGAAACGAGGCAGTTCAAGGTCGCAAAAAAGAGGAGACAAAAAAAAAAAAGCTTACATGTGCTGTTCTTGCAATTAGTGTGTAAAAGAAGAGTTTTATCTAGCGTTCTATTTGTCTAGCTATATATCTATCGATCTATCTTTATGTAAATCTACGTCTATGTATGTTTGTTTGTATATATGTGTGCGTGTAGAAGCAGTCCCGTAGCAGCAAACCAACCAACCAACCAACGGACAGACAAACAGACACACAGACACTCAGACAGACGGACACCGATATTAATTTAGTCATAACACCTGGCTGTCCCGGAATCCAACTTGAGCCATTCCCGCCAAGATATTGCCGTCCCCGCGAGCGTCCAGGTGCGTGAGTTATGCGCGGCGCGGCCCGTTACTCACCTGGGCCCCACTCACGCCAGGTGCGACGAAAATAATCAAACCGTGACAATAAACTGGACGGCCAGGTGGGGGCAGGTGTCACTCTGAGTAATGAATTGAACTTCGCGTGTGAGTGAGGCATGAGAAGGAGGAGAAAGGAAAGGAGAGGAGAGGAGGAGAGAAAAAAAGGGAAGTAAAGTCATAAGGAGGAGGAGGTGAGGGAGAGGGATAGGTAAGCAGGAGGGGGAAGGGACAAAGAAAGACCAGAAGTAGCAGGGAGGGAGGGTGGAAGGGAACGGAGAGACGGAGGGGAGTGAGAGGATGAGAGAAGTGGAAAGGGAAAGAGGTACTGAGGAAAGAGGGAAGAGTGGAGAAACGGAGAAATGAAACGGTAATGAAAGAATTAAAAAAGGAACTAGAAAC